>NC_045697.1:119937672-120237672 GCF_009834535.1 Camelus ferus | reverse complement strand
GGCCGGCCAGCGAGGGAATGATGCGCTTGCGCTGGAAAGCCATGTAGAATCGAGTGACCTGTAATGGACAGAGGAGGTAATTAGCGGACATCTCCCTAACAGGGAAAATTCTGTGCCCCCAGCCATCTCTGTTGTGTGGGTCTCCAAAGCTACCCCCAAGCATAGCAGTGATCCAGAATCCTAAGTTTCTGGAAGTTCCTAAATAATACAGCAGCAACTTAGCTCTGATAAAATCACTTAGAATGTCATCCCTGGGTATAATCCTAGACCGGGATGCAAGGGAAAGTTGGGAGTTGGGCTTGAAAACGAAGAAGAAGTCAATTCATCAACATGGGCAGTGACGGAACCTAGCCAACATCTCCCAACATGGGAAAAACTGGATCCCCAGAAAAAATGCCTGGATTGTGTTTTACTACTCCATCACACACAGAAAGATGTGCTCTGTTATCATGAGTGTTCGAAGTTTTCGACAATTGTCATCAGCGCATGTGTTCTAAAAGCACCATGAGATACTTTCCCTGTGTGTTTCCCCAGGCCGGTCTGCAAGGTAATCCTGGGGTTTGGGATGGAATTCCAAGTAGCAGCGAGTGCCCCACGATGGTATGTAGAGGTAATTAGCGGACATCTACCTAACATGGAAAAACTTGTGCTCTCAGCCATGTGTGTGAAGTGGGGCTTCACAATTCCCCCAAGCAAAGACGTGTTTGTTAATCCAGTGTGTGTGGAGGTTCCTCCAAAAGATAGCAGCGCCGGGGTTCTGAAAGAATCACTTATTTTGTCATCCCTGGGTGTTTTCCTAACACGGGCTGCAAGGGAAAGCTGTGAGTAGGGCTGGAAAACGAAGAAAAACAGAGTGACTCCCCACGGGCTGTGGAGATACTTAGCCAACGTCTCACATCCTGGTTACACCTGCACCCCAGAAACATGCATGGACTCTGTTTTCCTACTCAATCACACACACAAAGAAGTGTTCTGTTAAACTGTGTATGTAGAAGTTTCTACAACTGTCAGCAGCGCCTGGGTTCTAATAGAAATTTTAGCAAAATTTCCTGACTGTTTTCTCTGACTGTGTTGCAAGGGAAACTGGGGGATGGGATGGAAATCCAAGCAGGAGCGATTATCTCCCCATGGGCATTAATGTGAATAATCTGACCTCCCCAACCTAGGAAATCCTGTATCCCCTGAAACATGCGTTGCGTTTTTACCAACTCAATCATACACAAAAATGTGTTCTGTTATCCTGCGTGTTCGGGGCTACCTACAACGGTCTGCAGTGCCTGGGTTATAATAGAACCACTAGCTTATAAACTCTGAGTGTTATATAGGGCGGGCTGCGAGGGAAACTGGTGGTTGTTCTGGAAAGCCAAGTAGCTAGGATTGCCCAGAAATTGACTGTAGAGGTAATGAGCGGGATTCTCCCAAACAGACAGAAACTGTGCCCCCAGGCATCTTGTGGTGTTGGTCTCCATACCTCCACTAAGCAAATCCATGTTCCGTAATTTTGAGTGTGTGTTGTACTTCCAAAAGGCAGCAGAGCGGGGGTTCTGATAGAATCACTAATATTGTCATCCCTAGGTGTTTTCTTAGGCCGGGCTTCAAACGAAAGCTGGGAGTTGGTCTGGAAAGCGAAGAAGTATAGAGTGCCTCCCCATTGGATGTGGAGGTAATTAGGCAACATCTCCAAACCTGGGAAGAGCTGTACCCCCAGAAACATGCCTGGAGTGTATTTTCCTCCAAAATCACACACACAAAATTTGTTCTGCTATCCTGAGTGTGGGGAGTATTCTACAAATTTCAGCAGCGCCTGGGTTCTAGTAGCACCAGTATTTAGTTTTCCGTGAGTGTTTTCACAGGCCTGGCTGCGAGGTAAACTGTGGGCTTGGCTGTAATTCGTAGCAGCAGCGAGTTACTGCCCATGAGAATTTGAGGTAATTTTCTGACGTCCCACTGCCTTGGAACATCTAAGCCCCCTGATATATGTTTGGAGTTTGTTTACCCATCACCATAAGACACACAAAATTTTCTTCTTTTATCCTAGTTGTGGGAAGGTTCCTACAAAGTTAGGTAGAGACTGGGTTCCATTACAAACAATAACATATTTTCCCTGTGTGTTTTCCCAGGCCGTGCTGAGAGGGAAAGCTTGGGTTTGGGCTGGAAATCCAAGTAGCAGCAAGTGCCCCAAAATGGACTATTGAGGTAATTAGCGGACTTGTCCCTAAAAGGGAAAATCTTGGGCCCCAGCAATGAGTGTGCTCTGGGGCTTCACAATTCGCAACAAGCAATCCGTGTTCCGGAATCCTGAGTGTTTGGAGGTTCCTCCAACATACAGCAGCGCCCTGGTTCTGATAGAATGATTTAGTTTGTCATCACAGGGTGTTTTCAACGGTCGGGCTGCAAGGGAATGCTAGGATTAGGGCTGGATATCCAAGAAGAAGAGAGTGCTTCCCCAAGGGCTGTGGAGGTAATTAGCCAACATTTACCATCCTGCGAACTCCTGCACCCCAGAAACATGCCTTTCTGTGTTTTCCTACTCCGTCACACACACAAAGCTGTGTTCTGTTTTCCTTAGTGTAGGGAGGTTCTACAACTGTCAGGATTACCTTAGTTCTTATAGAAAATATAGCATATTTTCCCTAAGTGTTTTCACAGGCCGGGATGCGAGGGAAAGCTGGGGGTTGGGCTGGAATCCAAGCAAATGCAAGGGACTCCCCATGGACAGTGGATGTAAATATCCGAACTCCCACAACCTAGGAACTCCTATACAACCTGAAACATGCGTGGATTTAGTTTACCCATCTAAATCAGACACTGAGAGTATTGTTCTGTTATTCTGAGTGTGGGGAGGTTCCTACAATTGTCTGCAGCACCTGGGTTCCAATAGAAACCTACCTTATATTCACTGAGTGTTTTATAAGGCCGTGCTGCGAGTGAAAACTGGGGAATAGTCTGAAATTCTAAGAAGCAGCGAGTGCCCTAAAATGTACTGTGGAGTTAAATAGCGGACATCTCCCTAACAGGGACAAATCTGTGACCCCATCCATCTGCGTGGATAGAGGTTCCACAACTCCCCACACTCAAAGACGTGTTCCATAATCCTGAAGATTTGGAGGATCCTCCAACAGACAGCAACGCCGGGGTTCTGATAGAATCAATTAAGTGTCTTCCATGGGTGTTTCACTTGTCCGGGCTGAAAGGCAAAGCTGGGAGTTGGGCTTGAAAACGAAGAAGAAGACAGTGCCACCCCATGGGCACTGAAGGAATCTAGCTGACATCTCCCAACCTGGGAATACCTGGATCCCCAGAAAAATGCCTGGAGTATGTTTTCCTACACCATCACACACAGAAAGATATGTTCAGTTATCTTTAGTGTTCGAAGGTTTCCACAATTGTCAGCAGGGCATGGGTTCGAATAGCACCAGTAGCTTCTTCTCACTCTGTGTTACCCCAGGCCGGGCTGCAAGGGAAACATGGGGTTGGTCTGGGAATCCAAGTAGCAGCGAGTGCCATGAGATGGACTATGGAGGTAATTAGCGGACTTGGCCCTAAAAGGGAAAATCTTGGTCCCCAGGATTGAGTGAGCTGTGGGTCATCACAATTCGCACCAAGCAAATTCCTGTTCCAGAATCCTGAGTGTTTGGAAGTTCCTTCACATATACAGCAGGCACTGGTTCTGATAGAATTATTTAGTTTGTCATCCCAGGGTGTTTTCCTAACCCGGGCTGCAAGGGAAAGCTGGGAGTAGGGCTGGAAATCGAAGATAACAGAGTGCCTCCCCATGGGCTTTAGAGATACTTAGCCAACGTCTCCCAAACCGGTTACACCTGCACCACAGATACATGCATGTACAGTGTATTCCTACCCCATCTCACACACAAAGATGTGTTCTGTTACCCTGAGTATGGGGAGGTTTCTACAACTGTCAGCAGCGCCTGGGTTCTAATAGAAACTTTAGCTATATTTCCTGACTGTTTTCTCTGAACTGGGTTGCAAGGGAAACTGGGGGATGGGATGGAAATCAAAGCAGGTGCGATTACGTCCCCATGGGCATTAATGGGAATAATCTGACCTCCCCCATCCTAGGAAAACCTATACACCCTGAAACATGCGTGGAATTTTTACCATCTCAATCAGACACAAAAAAAGTGTTCTGTTATCCTGCGTGTTTGGAGCTTCCTACAACGGTCTGCAGTGTCTGGGTTCCAATAGAACCACTAGCTTATAATCCCTGAGTGTGTTCCAGGGCGGGCTGCGAGGGAAACTGGGGGTTCGGCTGGAAAGCCAATTAGCCAGGATTGCCCAGAGATGGACTGTAGAGGTAATTAGCGGGCTTCTCCCAGACAGAGAGAAACTGTGCCCCCAGGCATATTGTGGTGTTGGTCTCCATACCTCCACCAAGCAAAGCCATGTTCCGGAATTTTGAGTGTGTGTTGTACCTTCAACCATCAGCAGAGAACGGATTCTAATAGAATCGCTAATATTGTCATTCCTAGGTATTTCGTTATGCCGGGCTTCAAAGGAAAGCTGGGAGTTGGTCTGGAAAGCGAAGAAGTATCGAGTGCCTCCCCATTGGAAGTGGAGGTAAGTTGGCGACATCTCCCATCCTGGGAAAAGCCGTACCCCCAGAAAAATGGCTGGAGTGTGTTTTCCTACTCCCTCACACACAGAGAGATATGTTCTGTTATCCTGAGTGTTCGAAGGTTTCCACAATTATCAGCAGGGCATGGGTTCAAATAGCACCAATAGCTTCCTTTCCCTCTGTGTTAACCCAGGCCGGGCTGCAAGGGAAACGTGGGGGTTGGGCTGGAATTCCAAGTAGCAGCTGGTGCCCGAGAAGGACTGTAGAGCTAATTAGCGGACTTCTCCCTAACAGGGAAAAACTTGAGCCCCCAGCCTTGTTTGTGGATTGGGGCTTCAAAACCCTTCCAAGCAAAGCCGTGTTTGGGAATCCTGTGTGTGTTGAAGTTCCTACAACAGACTGCAGCACCGGGGTTCTGATAGAAACTTTAGCTAAATTTCCTGATTGTTTTCTCATACTGGGTTGCAAAGGAAACTGAGGGATGGGCTGGAAAGCCAAGCAGGTGCGAGTACTTCCCCATGGGCTGTAGTGGGATGTATCTGACCTCCCACAACCTAGGAACAGCAGTACACCCTGAAACATGCGTGGAGCTTTTACCATCTCAATGAGACACAAAAAATTTTTCTGTTATCCTGCGTGTTCGGAGGTTCCTACAACGGTCTGCAGTGCTTGAGTTCAAATAGAACCATTAACTTATTATCTCTGAGTGTTTTCCAGGGCGGGCAGCGAAGGAAAGCTGGGGGTTCGGATTGAAAGCCAAGTAGCAACGAGTGCCCAGAGATTGACTGTAGAGTTAATTAGCGGACTTCTCACAGAGAGAAATGTGCCCCCAGGGATCTTGTGGTGTTTGTCTCCACACCTCCACCAAGCAAAGCTATGTTCCAGAATATTGAGTTTGTGTTGTACCTCCAACAGGCAGCAGCGATGGGTTTCCATAGAATAAATAATTTTGTCATCACTAGGTGCTTTCTTAGGCCGGGCTGTAAGGGAAATTTGGGAGATGGTCTGCAAAGCGAAGAAGTATAGATAGCCTCCCCATTGACAGTGGAGATTATTAGGCGATATCTCCAAACCTGGGAAGAGCTGTAACACCAGAAATATGCCTGGAGTGTATTTCTCTACACCATCACACACACAAAGATGTGTTCTGCTATCCTGAGTTTGGGGAAGTTTCTACAAATATCAGCAGCGCCTTGGTTCTAATAGCACCAGTATTTTCTTTTCCGTGAGTGTTTTCACACACCTACCTGCGAGGAAAAGCTGTGGGTTTGGCTGAATTTCGTAGCAGCAGTGAGATACTCCCCATGAGAATTTGAGGTAATTTTCCAACGTCCCACAGCCTTGGAACATCTGTGCCCTCTGAAACATGCGTGGATTTTGTTTACCCATCTCCATCAGACACACAAAGATTTCTTCTGTGATCCTAGATGTGGGAAGGAGCCTACAATGGTAGGTAGCGACTGGGTTCAAATACAACCAATAGCATATAATCCATGAGTGTTTTCCGAGGCCAGGCTGAGAGGGAAAGCTGGGGTTGGGCTTGAAAGCCAAGCAGGAGCGAGTGCCTCCCAATGGGCATTGGAGGGAATTACCCGAACTCCCACTAACTAGCAACACTTTAACCCCTGAAACACGCGTGGAGTTTTTTACGAAACTTCATGAGACACACAAAGAAGTGTTCTCTTTTCCTGGGTGTCGGGAGTATCCTACAATGTTCTGCAGTACCTGGGTTCCAATAGAACCACTGGCTTATTATCCCTGATTGTTTTCCCAGGCCGGCCAGCGAGGGAATGATGCGCTTGCGCTGGAAAGCCATGTAGAATCGAGTGACCTGTAATGGACAGAGGAGGTAATTAGCGGACATCTCCCTAACAGGGAAAATTCTGTGCCCCCAGCCATCTCTGTTGTGTGGGTCTCCAAAGCTACCCCCAAGCATAGCAGTGATCCAGAATCCTAAGTTTCTGGAAGTACCTAAATAATACAGCAGCAACTTAGCTCTGATAAAATCACTTAGAATGTCATCCCTGGGTATAATCCTAGACCGGGATGCAAGGGAAAGTTGGGAGTTGGGCTTGAAAACGAAGAAGAAGTCAATTCATCAACATGGGCAGTGACGGAACCTAGCCAACATCTCCCAACATGGGAAAAACTGGATCCCCAGAAAAATGCCTGGATTGTGTTTTACTACTCCATCACACACAGAAAGATGTGCTCTGTTATCATGAGTGTTCGAAGTTTTCGACAATTGTCATCAGCGCATGTGTTCTAAAAGCACCATGAGATACTTTTCCCTGTGTGTTTCCCCAGGCCGGTCTGCAAGGTAATCCTGGGGTTTGGGATGGAATTCCAAGTAGCAGCGAGTGCCCCACGATGGTATGTAGAGGTAATTAGCGGACATCTACCTAACAGGGAAAAACTTGTGCCCTCAGCCATGTGTGTGAAGTGGGGCTTCACAATTCCCCCAAGCAAAGACGTGTTTGTTAATCCAGTGTGTGTGGAGGTTCCTCCAAAAGATAGCAGCGCCGGGGTTCTGAAAGAATCACTTATTTTGTCATCCCTAGGTGTTTTCCTAACACAGGCTGCAAGGGAAAGCTGTGAGTAGGGCTGGAAAATGAAGAAAAACAGAGTGACTCCCCACGGGCTGTGGAGATACTTAGCCAACGTCTCACATCCTGGTTACACCTGCACCCCAGAAACATGCATGGACTCTGTTTTCCTACTCAATCACACACACAAAGAAGTGTTCTGTTAAACTGTGTATGTAGAAGTTTCTACAACTGTCAGCAGCGCCTGGGTTCTAATAGAAATTTTAGCAAAATTTCCTGACTGTTTTCTCTGACTGTGTTGCAAGGGAAACTGGGGGATGGGATGGAAATCCAAGCAGGAGCGATTATCTCCCCATGGGCATTAATGTGAATAATCTGACCTCCCCAACCTAGGAAATCCTGTATCCCATGTAACATTCGTTGCGTTTTTACCATCTCAATCATACACAAATAATGTGTTCTGTTATCCTGCGTGTTCGGGGCTACCTACAACGGTCTGCAGTGCCTGGGTTATAATAGAACCACTAGCTTATAAACTCTGAGTGTTATACAGGGCGGGCTGCGAGGGAAACTGGTGGTTGTTCTGGAAAGCCAAGTAGCTAGGATTGCCCAGAAATTGACTGTAGAGGTAATGAGTGGAATTCTCCCAAACAGAGAGAAACTGTGCCCCCAGGCATCTTGTGGTGTTGGTCTCCATACCTCCACTAAACAAATCCATGTTCCGTAATTTTGAGTGTGTGTTGTACCTCCAAATGGAAGCAGAGCGGGGGTTCTTATAGAATCTCTATTATTGTCATCCCTAGGTGTTTTCTTATGACGTGCTTCAAAGGAAAGCTGGGAGTTGGTCGGGAAAGCGAGGAAGTAAAGTGTGCCTCCCCATTAGAAGCGGAGTTAATTAGGCGACATCTCCAAACCTGGGAACAGCTGTAACACCAGAAACACTCCTGGTGTGTATTTTTCTACACCATCACACACACAAAAATTTGTTCTGCTATCCTGAGTGTGGGGAGTATTCTACAACTTTCAGCAGAGCCTTTGTTCTAGTAGCACCTGTATTTTGTTTTCCATGATTTTTTTCACAAGCCTGGCTGTGAGGTAAATCTGTGGGCTTGGCTGTAATTCATAGCCGCAGCGAGTTACTCCCCTTGAGAATTTGAGGAAAATTTCCGATGTCCCACAGCCTTGGAACACCTAAGCCCCCTGAAATATGCCTGGATATTTTTTACCCATCTCCATCAGACACACAAATGTTTCTTCTTTTATCCTAGTTGTGGGAAGGTTCCTACAACTGTAGGTAGAGACTGGGTTCCATTATAACCAATAACATATTTTACCTGTGTGTTTTCCCAAGCCGGGCTGTGTGTGAAAGCTTGGGTTTGGGCTGGAAATCCAAGTAGCTGCGATTGCCCCGAGATGGACTATGGAGGTAATTAGTGGACTTGGCCCTAAAAGGGGAAATCTTGGGCCCCAGGAATGAGTGTGTTGTGGGGCTTCAAAATTCTTCCAATCAAATCCGTGTTCCGGAATCCTGAGTGTTTGGAGATTCCTCCAACATACAGCAGCGCCCTGGTTCTGATAGAATGATTTAGTTTGACATCCCTGGGTGTTTTCCACGGTCGGGCTGCAAGGGAATGCTAGGATTAGGGCTGGATATCTAAGAAGAAGAGAGTGCTCCCCCATGGGCAGTGGAGGTAATTAACCAACATTTCCCATCCTGCGAACACCTGCAACCCAGAGTCATGCCTTACTGTGTTTTCCTACTCCATCAACACACAAAGTTATGTTCTGTTTTCCTTAGTGTAGGGAGGTTTCTACAACTCTCAGGAGCGCCTTAGTTCTTATAGAAACTGTAACTTTTTTTCCGTGTGTGTTTTCACAGACCGGGATTCGAGGGAACGCTGGGGGTTTGGCTGGAATCCAAGCAACTGCAAGGGACTCCCCATGGACAGTGAATGTAATTATCCGAACTCCCACAATCTAGGATCTCCTATACAACATGAAACATGCGTGGATTTAGTTTACCCATCTAAATCAGACTCTCAAATTATTGTTCTGTTATTCTGAGTGTGGGGAGGTTCCTACAATTGTCTGTAGCACCTGGGTTCCAATGGAAACCTAGCTTATTATCACTGAGTGTATTACAAGGTTGGGCTGCGAGGGAAAACTGGGGGATAGACTGAAAATCTAAGAAGAAGCGAGTGCCCCAATATGCACTGTGGAGGTAATTAGCAGACTTCTCCCTAACTGGGACAAATCTGTGACCCCATCCATCTGCGTGGATTGGGGTTACACAACTCCCCACACTCAAAGGCGTGTTACAGAATCCTGAAGGTTTGGAGGTTCCTCCAAAAGACAGCAACGCCTGGGTTTTGACAGAATCACTTATTTGTCATCCATGGGTGTTTCACTTGTCCGGGCTGCAAGGGAAAGCTGGGAGTTGGTCTTGAAAACGTAGAAGAAAACAGTGCAACCACATGGGCACTGAAGGAATCTAGCCGACATCTCCCAACCTGGGAAAACCTGGATCCCCAAAAAAAGCTTGGGGTGTGTTTTCCTACTCCATCACACACAGAAAGGTATGTTCTGTTATCCTGCGTGTTTGAAGTTTTCCACATTTGTCAGCAGGGCATCGGTTCGAATAGAAAAAATAGCTTCTTTTCCTATGTGATACCCCAGGCCGGGCTGGAAGGGAAACATGTGGTTTGGGCTGGAATTCCAAGTAGCAGGGTTTGCCCGATATGGACTGTAGAGCTAATTAGCGGACTTCTCACTAACAGGGAAAAACTTGAGCCCCCAGCCATGTGTAGGTTTGGGGCTTCAAAATTCTTCCAAGCAAAGCCGTGTTTGGGAATCCTGTGTGTGTGGAGGTTCCTCCAAAAGACAGCAGCGACGGAGTTCTGATAGAATCACTTAGTTTGTCATCCCTTGTTGTTTTCCTAACCCGGGCTGCAAGGGAAAGCTGGGAGTAGTGTTGGAAAACGAAGAAAACAGAGTGCCACCCCATGGGATGTGGAGATACTTAGCCAACGTCTCCAAACCTGGTTACACCTGAAACCTATATACATGCATGGACAGTGTATTCCTACTCCATCAAACACAGAAAGAAGTGTTCTGTTACCCTGTGTATGGGGAAGTTTCTAAAATTGTCAGCAGCGCCTGGGTTCTAATAGAAACTTTAGCTAAATTTCCTGACTGCTTTCTCTGACTGGGTTGCAAGGGAAACTGGGGGATGGAATGGAAATCCAAGTAGGAAAGATTAATTCCCATTGGCATTAATGGGAATAATCTGACCTCCCACAACCTAGGAAAACCTGTACCCACTGAAACATGCGTTGAGTTTTTACCATCTCAATCTGACCCCAAAAAAGGGTTCTGTTATCCTGCGTGTGCGGAGCTTCCTACAATGGTCAGCAGTGGCTGGTTTCCAATAGAACCACTAGCTTATAATCACTGAGTGTTTTCCTGGGCAGGCTGCGAGGGAAACTGGGGGTTCGGCTGGAAAGCCAATTAGCCAGGATTGCCCAGAAATTGACTGTAGACGTAATTAGTGGGCTTCTCCCAGACAGAGAGAAACTGTGCCCCCAGTCATCCTGTGGTGTTGGTCTCCAAACCTCCACCAAACAAAGCCATTTTCCGGAATTTTAAGTGTGTGTTGTACCTCCAACAGGCAGCAGAGCGGGGGTTCTGATAGAATTACTGCTATTGCCATCCCTAGTTGTTTTCTAAGGCCGTGCTTCAAAGGAAAGCTGGGAGTTAGTCTGGAAAGCGAAGAAGTATAGAGTGCCTCCCCATTGGAAGTGGAGGTAATTAGGCGACATCTCCAAACTTGGGAACAGCTGTACCCCCAGAAAAATGCCTGGAGTGTATTTTCCTACACAATCACACACACAAAAATTTGTTCTGCTATCCTGAGTGTGGGGAGGATTCTACAACTTTCAGCAGTGCTTGGGTTCTAGTAGTACCAGTATTTTGTTTTCCATGAGTGTTTTCACAGGCCTGGCTGCGAGGTAAAGCTGTGGGCTTGGCTGAAATTCGTAGCAGCAGCGAGTTACTCCCCATGAGAATTTGAGGTTATTTTCCGATGTCCCACAGCCATGGAACACCTAAGCCCCCTGATAAATGCTTGGAGTTTGTTTACCCATCTCCATCAGACACACAAATGTTTCTTCTTTTATCCTAGCTGTGGGAAGTTTCCTATAACGTTAGGTAGAGACAGGGTTCCATTACAACCAATAACATATTTTCCCTGTGTGTTTTCCCAGGTCGGGCTGCGAGGGAAAGCTTGGGTTTGGGCGGGAAATCCAAGTAGCCACGAGTGCCTCGAGATGGACTATGGAGGTAATTAGCGGACTTGGTCCTAAAAGGGGAAAACTTGTTCCCCCAAGCATGTGTGGTATTTTTGTCTTCAAAATTCTTCCAAGAATTGCCGTGTTTGTGTATCATGTGTGTGTGGAATTTCCTAGAACAGACTGCAGCACCGTGGTTCAGATAGAAAATTAGCTATATTTCCTGATTGTTTTCTCAGGCTGGGTTGCAAAAGAAACTGGGGCATGGGCTGGAAAGCCAAGCAGGAGTGAGTACTTCCCCATGGGCTGTAGTGGGATTTATCTGACCTCCCACAACCTAGGAACACCAGTACACACTGAAACATGCGTGGAGCTTTTACCATCTCAATGAGACACAAAAAAAGTGTTCGGTTATCCTGCGTGTGCGGAGGCACCTACAACGGTCTGCAGTGCTTGTGTTCCAATAGAACACAAGCATTTTATCTCTGAGTACTTTCCAGGGCGGGTTGTGAGGGAAAGCAGTGGGTTCGGCTGGAAAGCCAAGTAGCAACGAGTGCCCAGAGATTGACTGTAGAGGTAATTAGCACACTTCTCATAAACAAGGAAATTCTGTGACCCCATGCATCTGTGTGGTGTGGGGCTCCATACCTCCCCCAAGCAAATTCTTGCTCCGGAATTTTGAGTCTGTGTTGTGCCTCCAACAGACAGCAGCGCCGGGTTTCTCATAGAATCACTAATATTGTCATCACTAGGTGTTTTATTAGGCTGGGCTGTATGGGAAATTTGGGAGATGGTCTGCAAACGAAGAAGTATGGATTACTTCCCCATTGGCAGTGGAGGTAATTAGGCAACATCTCCAAACCTGGGAACAGCTGTACCCCCAGTAATATGCCTGGGGTGTATTTATCTACACCATGACACACACAAAGATGTGTTCTGCTATCCTGATTGTGGGGAGGATTCTACAAATATCAGCAGCGTCTGGGTTCTAATAGCACAAGTCTTTTATTTTCCGTGAGTTTTTTTCACATGCCTAGCTGCGAGGTAAATCTGTGGGCTTGGCTGTAATTCGTAGCAGCAGCGAGTTATTCCCAATGAGAATTTAAGGTAATTTCCCGAAGTCCTACAGCCTTGGAACAACTCTTCCCCCTGAAACATGCGTGGGGTTTGTTTACCCATCTCCATCAGACACACAAAGATTTCTTCTGTTATCCCAGATGTGGGAAGGAGCCTAAAACGGTAGGTAGCGACTGGGTTCCAATAAAACCAATAGCATATTAACCCTGAGTGTATTCCCAGGCCGGGCTGAGAGGGATATCTGGGGGTTGGGCTGGAAAGCCAAGCAGGAGCGAGTGCCTCCCCTTGGGCATTTTAGGAAATTACCCATACTCCCACTAACTAGGAACAACTTAACCCACTGAAACACGTGTGAAGTTTTTTTCCCAAACTGCATGAGACACACAAAGAGGTGTTCTCTTTTCCTGTGTGTGGGGAGTATCCTACAATATTCTGCAGCACCTGGGTTCCAATAGAACCACTGGCTTATTATCCCTGTTTGTTTTCCCAGGCTGGCCTGCGAAGGAATGCTGCGCTTGCGCTGGAAAGCCATGTAGAAACGAGTGACCTGAGATGGACTGTGGAGGTAATTAGCGGAAATCTCCCTAACAGGGAAAAACCAGTGCCCCCAGCCATCACTGTGGTGTGGGTCTCCAAAGCTACCCCCAAGCATAGCCGTCATCCAGAATCCTAAGTTTCTGGGAGTTCCTAAATTAGACAGCAGCATCGTAGCTCTGATAAAATCACTTAGACTTACATCACTTGTTATAATCCAAGACCGGGATGGAAGGGAAATTTGGAAGTTGGGCTTGAAAACGAAGAAGAAGTCAATGCATCCCCATGGTCAGTGAAGGAATCTAGCTGAAATCTCCCAACCTGGGAAAAACTGTATCTCCAGAAAAATGCCTGGAGTGTGTTTTACTACTCCATAACACACAGAAAGATGTGCTCTGTTATAATGAGTGTTCGAAGTTTTCCAAAATTGTAAGCAGCGCATGTGTTCTAATGGCACCAGTAGAACCTTTTCCCTGTGTGTTTCCCCAGGCCGGGCTGCAAGGGAAACCTCGTGGTTGGGATGGAAATCCAAGAAGCAGCGAGTGCCCCACGATGATCTGTAGAGGTAATTAGCGGACTTCTACCTAACAGGGAAAAACTTGTGCCCTCAGCCATGTGTGTGGAGTGGGGCTTCAAAATTCCCCCAAGCAAAGACGTGTTTGTTAATCCTGTGTGTGTGGAGGTTCCTCCAACAGACAGCAGTGCCGGGGTTCTGATAGAATCACTTAGTTTGTCATCCCTGGGTGTTTTCCTAACCCGGGTTGCAAGGGAAAGCTGGGAGTAGGGCTGGAAAACGAAGAAAACAGAGTGCCTCCCCTTGGGCTGTGGAGATACTTAGCAAACGTCTCAAAACCTAGTTACATCTGCACCCCAGATACATGCATGGAGTGTGTTTTCTTGGTCCATCACACACACAAAGGAGTGCTCTGTTACACTGTGTATGGGGAGGTTTCTATAACTGTCAGCAGCGCCTGGGTTCTAATAGAAATTTTAGCTAAATTTCCTGAGTGTTTTCTATGACTGGGTTGCAAGGGAAACTGCGGGATGGGATGGAAAACCAAGCAGGAGCGATTACATCCATATGTGCATTAATGGGAATAATCTGATCTCACCCAACCTGGGAAAACCTGTACCCACTGAAACACGCGTGGACTTTTTAACGTATCAATCAGACACAAAAAAAGTGTTCTGTTATCCTGCGTGTGCGGAGGTACATAAAACGGTCTGCAGTTCCTTGGTTCCAATAGAACCACTAGCTTATAATCTCTGAGTGTTTTCCAGGGCGGGCTGCGAGGGAAAATAGGGGTTCGGCTGGAAAGCCAAGTAGACAGGATTGCCCAGAAATTGACTGTAGAGGTAATTAGCGGACTTCTCCGAGACAGAGAGAAACTGTGCCCCCAGGCATCTTGTGGTGTTTGTCCCCAAACCTCCACCAAGCAAAGCCATGTTCCGGAATTTTGAGTGTGTGTTGTACCTCCAAAACGCAGCAGAGCGGGTGTTCTGATAGAATCACTAATATTGTCATCCCTAGCTGTTTTCTTAGGCCGGGCTTCAAATGAAAGCTGGGAGTTGGTCTGGAAAGCGAAGAAGTATAGAGTGCCTCCCCATTGGAAGTGGAGGTAATTAGGCAACATCTCCAAACCTGGGAACAGCTGTAAACCCAGAAACATGCCTGGAGTTTATTTTCCTCCACCATCACACACACTAAATTTGTTCTGCTATCCTGCGTGTGCGGAGTATTCTACAAATTTCAGCAGCGCCTGGTTTCTAGTAGCACCAGTATTTAGTTTTCCGTGATTGTTTTCACAGGCCTGGCTGCGAGGTAAACTGTGGGCTTGGCTGTAATTCGTAGCAGCAGCGAGTAACACCCCATGAGAATTTGAGGTAATTTTCTGACGTCCCACAGCCTTGGAACACCTAAGTACCCTGATACATGCTTGGAGTTTGTTTACCCATCTCCATCAGACACACAAATTTTTCTTCTTTTATACTAGTTGTGGGAAGATTCGTACAAAGTTAGGTAGAGACTGGGTTCCATTACAACCAATAACTTATTTTCCCTGTGTGTATTCCCAGGCCGTGCTGAGAGGGAAATCTTGGGTTTGGGCTGGAAATCCAAGTAGCAGCAAGTGCCCCAAGATGGGCTATTGAGGTAATTAGCGGACTTGGCCCTAAAAGGGAAAATCTTGGGCCCCAGCAATGAGTGTGCTTTGGGACTTCACAATTCGCAAAAAGCAATCCGTGTTCCGGAATCCTGAGTGTTTGGAGGTTCCTCCAACATACAGAAGCGCCCTGGTTCTGATAGAATGAATTAGTTTGTCATCCCTGGGTGTTTTCCTCGGTCGGGCTGCAAGGGAATGCTTGGATTAGGGCTGGATATCGAAGAAGAATAGAGTGCTTACCCATGGGCTGTGGAGGAAATTAGCCAACATTTCCCATCCTGCAAACACCTGCACCCCAGAGACATGCCTTTCTGTGTTTTCCTACTCCATCACACACACAAAGCTGTGTTCTGTTTTCCTTAGTGTAGGGAGGTTTCTACAACTGTCAGAAGCGCCTTAGTTTTTATACAAACTGTAGCTTATTTTCCCTGAGTGTTTTCACAGGCCGGGATGCGGGGGACCGCTGGGGGTTTTGCTGGAATCCAAGCAAATGCAAGTGACTCCCCATGGAGAGTGGATGTATATATCCGAACTCCCACAAACTAGGGACGCCTATACAACATGAAACATGCGTGGATTTAGTTTACCTATCTAAATCAGACACTCAAAGTAGTGTTCTGTTATTCTGAGTGTGGGGAAGTACATATAATTGTCTGCAGCACCTGGGTTCCAATAGAAACCTAGCTTATTATCACTGAGTGTTAAACAAGGCAGGGCTGCAAGTGAAAACTTGGGGATTGACTGAAAATCTAAGAAGAAGTGAGTGCCCCAAGGTGCACTGTGGAGGTAATTAGCGGACTTCTCCCTAACAGGGACAAATCTGTGACCTCATCCATCTGCGTGGATTGGAGTTCCACAACTCCCCACAGTCAAAGACGTGTTCCAGAATCCTGAAGGTTTGGAGGTTCCTCCAACAGACAGCAACGCCGGGGTTCTGATAGAATCACTTATTTGTCATCCATGGGTGTTTCACATGTCCAGGCTGCAAGAAAGCTGGTAGTAGGGCTTGAAAACGTAGAAGAAGACAGTGCCACCCCATGGGCACTGAAGGAATGTAGCCGACATCTCCCAACCTGCAAAAACCTGGATCCCCAGAAAAAGCTTGGAGTGTGTTTTCCTACACCATCACACACAGAAAGATATGTTCTGTTATCCTGAGTGTTCGAAGGTTTCCACAATTGTCAGCAGGGCATGGGATCGATTATCACCAATAGCTTCTTTTTACTCTGTGTTACACCAGGCCGGGCTGCAAGGGAAACATGGGGGTTGGGCTGGAAATCCAAGTAGCAGCGAGTGCCCCGAGATGGACTATGGAGGTAATTAGCGGACTTCTACCTAACAGGGAAATACATGTGCCGCGAGCCATGTGTGTGGATTGGGGCTTCAAAATTCTTCCAAGCAATGCCATGTTTGGGAATCCTGTGTGTGTGAAAGTTCCTACAACAGACTGTATCACCGGGGTTATGATAGAAACTTTAGTTACATTTCCTGATTGTTTTCTCAGGCTGGGTTGCAAAGGAACCTGGGGCATGGGCTGGAAAGCCAAGCAGGAGCGAGTACTTCCCCATGGGCTGTAGTGGGATGTATCTGACCTCCCACAACCTAGGAACACCAGTACACCCTGAAACATGCGTGGAGCTTTTACCATCTCAATGAGACACAAAAAAAGTGTTCTGTTATCCTGCGTGTGCGGAGGTTCCTACAACGGTCTGCAGTGCTTCTGTTCCAATAGAACCATTAACTTATTATCTCTGAGTGTTTTCCAGGGAGGGTTGCAAGGGAAAGCAGTGGGTTCGGCTGGAAAGCCAAGTAGCAACGAGTGCCCAGAGATTGACTGTAGAGGTAATTAGCAGAGTTCTCATAAACAAGGAAAATCTGTGACCCCATGCATCTGTGTGGTGTGGGGCTCCACACCTCCCCCAAGCAAATCCTTGCTCTGGAATTTTGAGTCTGTGTTGTGCCTCCAACTGACAGCAGCACCGGGTTTCTCATAGAATCACTAATATTGTCATCACTAGGTGTTTTCTTAGGCAGGGCTGTAAGGGAAATTTGGGAGATGGTCTGCAAAGCGAAGAAGTATAGATTCCCTCCCCATTGGCAGTGGAGGTAATTAGGCAACATCTCCAAACCAGGGAAGAACTGTTCCCCAAGAAATATGCCTGGAGTGTATTTATCTACACCATGACACACACAAAGTTGTGTTCTGCTATCCTGAGTGTGGGGAGGATTCTACAAATATCAGCAGCGCCTGGGTTCTAATAGCACAAGTCTTTTATTTTCCGTGAGTTTTTTTCACACGCCTAGCTGCGAGGTAAATCTGTGGGCTTGGCTGTAATTCGTAGCAGCAGCGAGTTATACCCAATGATAATTTGAGGTAATTTCCCGACGTCCTACAGCCTTGGAACACCTATTCCCCCTGAAAAATGCGTGGAGTTTGTTTACCCATCTCAATCAGACACACAAAGATATCTTCTGATATCCCAGATGTGGGAAGGAACCTACAACGTTAGGTAGCGACTGGGTTCCAATACAACCAATAGCATATTATCCCTGAGTGTTTTCCCAGGCCGGACTTAGAGGGATTTCTGGGGGTTGGGCTGGAAAGCCAAGCAGGAGCGAGTGCCTCCCCATGGGCATTTTAGGAAATTACCCGAACTCCCACTAACTAGGAACAACTTAACCCCCTGTAACACGTGTGGAGTTTGTTTACCAAACTGCATGATACACACAAAGAGGTGTTCTATTTTCCTGTGTGTGGGGAGTATCCTACAATGTTCTGCAGCACCTGGGTTCCAATAGAACCACTGGCTTATTATAACTGTTTGTTTTCCCAGGCCGGACTGCGAGGGAATGCTGCGCTTGCGCTGGAAAGCCATGTAGCAGCGAGTGACCCGAGATGGACTGTGGAGGTAATTAGCGGAAATCTCCCTAACAGGGAAAAACCTGTGCCCCCAGCCATCTCTGTGGTGTGGGTCTCCAAAGCTACCCCCAAGCATAGCCGTGATCCAGAATCTTAAGTTTCTGGAAGTTCCTAAAATAGACAGCAGCATCGTAGCTCTGATAAAATCATTTAAACTGTCATCCCTTGTTATAATCCAAGACCGGGATGCAAGGGAAATTTGGAAGTTGGGCTTGAAAACGAAGAAGAAGTCAATGCATCCCCATGGGCAGTGAAGGAATCTAGCCGACATCTCCCAACCTGAGAAAAACTGGATCCACAGAAAAATGCCTGGAGTGTGTCTTACTACTCCATCTCACACAGAAAGATGTGCTCTGTTATCATGAGTGTTCGTAGTTTTCCAAAATTGTAAGCAGCGTATGTGTTCTAATGGCACCAGTAGAACCTTTTCCCTGTGTGTTTCCCCAGGCCAGGCTGCAAGGGAAACCTGGTGGTTGGGATGGAAATCCAAGAAGCAGCGAGTGACCCACGATGGTCTGTAGAGGTAATTAGCGGACTTCTACCTAACAGGGAAAAACTTGTGCCCTCAGCCATTTGTGTGGAGTGGGGCTTCAAAATTGCCCCAAGCAAAGACGTGTTTGTTAATCCTGTGTGTGTGGAGGTTCCTCCAACAGACAGCAGTGCCGGGGTTCTGATAGAATCATTTAGTTTGTCATCCCTGGGTGTTTTCCTAACCCGGGTTGCAAGGGAAAGCTGGGAGTAGGGCTGGAAAACGAAGAAAATAGAGTGCCCCCCTTGGGCTGTGGAGATAATTAGCCAACGTCTCCAAACCTGGTTACATCTGCACCCCAGATACATGCATGGAGTGTGTTTTCTTGGTCCATCACACACACAAAGAAGTGCTCGGTTACACTGTGTATGGGGAGGTTTCTATAACTGTCAGCAGCACCTGGGTTCTAATAGAAATTTTAGCTAAATTTCCTGACTGTTTGCTCTGACTGGGTTGCAAGGGAAACAGGGGGATGGGATGGAAATCCAAGCAGGAGCAATTAACAACACATGGGCATTAATGGGAATAATCTGAACTCCCTCAACCTAGGAAAACCTGTACCCACTGTAACATGCGTGGACTTTTTAACATATCAATCAGACACAAAAAATGTGTTCTGTTATCCTGCGTGTGCGGAGCTTCCTAAAATGGTCTGCAGTGCCTGGGTTCCAATAGAACCACTAGCTTATAATCCCTGAGTGTGTTCCAGGGCGGGCTGCGAGGGAAACTGGGGGTTCGGCTGGAAAGCCAATTAGCCAGGATTGCCCAGAGATGGACTGTAGAGTTAATTAGCGGGCTTCTCCCAGACAGAGAGAAACTGTGCCCCCAGGCATCTTGTGGTGTTCGTCCCCAAACCTCCACCAAGCAAAGCCATGTTCCGGAATTTTGAGTGTGTGTTGTACCTCCAACAGGCAGGAGAGCGGGGGTTCTGATAGAATCACTAATATTGTCATCCCTAGGTGTTTTCTTAGGCCGGGCTTCAAAAGAAAGCTGGGAGTTGGTCTGGAAAGCGAAGAAGGTTAGAGTGCCTCCCCATTGGAAGTGGAGGTAATTAGGCAACATCTCCAAACCTGGGAAAAGCTGTACCCCCAGAAACATGCCTGGAGTGTATTTTCCTCCAAAATCACACACACAAAATTTGTTCTGCTATCCTGAGTGTGGGGAGTATTCTACAAATTTCAGCAGCGCCTGGTTTCTAGTAGCACCAGTATTTAGTTTTCCGTGAGTGTTTTCACAGGCCTGGCTGCGAGTTAAACTATGGGCTTGGCTGTAATTCGCAGCAGCAGCGAGTTACTCCCCATGAGAATTTGAGTTAATTTTCTGACGTCCCACAGCCTTGGAACACCTAAGCCCCATGATACATTCTTGGACTTTGTTTACCCAATTCCATCAGACACACAAATTTTTCTTCTTTTATCCTAGTTGTGGGAAGGTTCCTACAAAGTTAGGTAGAGACTGGGTTCCTTTACAACCAATAACATATTTTTCCTCTGTGTTTCCCAGGCCGTGCTGAGAGGTAAAACTTGGGTTTGGGCTGGAAATCCAAGTAGCAGCGTGTGCCCCGAGATGGACTATGGAGGTAATTAGTGGACTTGGCCCTAAAAGGGAAAATCTTGGCCCCAGCAATTAGTGTGCTGTGGGGCTTCACAACTCGCACCAAGTGTATCCGTTTTCCAGAATCCTGAGAGTTTGGAAGTTCCTCCAACATACAGCAGCGCCCTGGTTCTGATAGAATGATTTAGTTTGTCATCCCTGGGTGTTTTCCACGGTCGGGCTGCAAGGGAATGCTAGGATTAGGGCTCGATATCGAAGAAGAAGAGAGTGCTCCCCCATGGGCAGTGGAGGAAATTAGCCAACATTTCCCATCCTGCGAACACCTGCCACCCAGGGACATGCCTTACTGTGTTTTCCTACTCCATCAAACACACAAAGTTATGTTCTGTTTTCCTTAGTGTAGGGAGGTTTCTACATCTGTCAGGAGCGCCTTAGTTCTTATACAATCTGTAGATTATTTTCCCTGAGTGTTTTCACAGGCCGGGATGCGAGGGAACGCTGGGGGTTTTGCTGGAATCCAAGCATCTTCAAGGGATTCCCCATGGACAGTGGATGTTAATATCCGAATTCCCACATCCTAGGAACACCTATACAACATGAAACATGCGTGGATTTAGTTTACCCATCTAAATCAGACACTCAAAGTATTGTTCTGTTATTCTGAGTGTGGGGAGTTTCCTACAATTTTCTGCAGCACCTGGGTTCCAATAGAAACCTAGCTTATTATCACTTAGTGTTAAACAAGTACGGGCTGCAAGAGAAAACTAGGGGATTGACTGAAATTCTAAGAAGCATCGAGTGCCCCAAGGTGCACTGTGGAGTTAATTAGCGGACTTCTCCCTAAGAGGGACAAATCTGTGACCCCATTCATCTGCGTGGATTGGGGTTCCACAACTCCCCACACTCAAAGACGTGTTCCAGAATCCTGAAGGTTTGGAGGTTCCTCCAACAGACGGCAAACCAGGGTTCTGATAGAATCACTTATTTGTCATCCATGGGTGTTTCACTTCTCCGGGCTGCAATTCAAAGCTGGGAGTTGGGCTTGAAAACGATGAAGAAGACAGTGCCACCCCATGGGCACTGAAGGAATCTAGCCGACATCTCCCAACCTGGAAAAACCTGGATCCCCAGAAAAATGCCTGGAGTGTGTTTTCCTACTCCATTACACACAGAAAGATATGTTCTGTTATCCTGAGTGTTCGAAGGTTTCCACAATTGTCAGCAGGGCATGGGATCGATTATCACCAATAGCTTCTTTTTACTCTGTGTTACACCAGGCCGGGCTGCAAGGGAAACATGGGGGTTGGGCTGGAAATCCAAGTAGAAGCGAGTGCCCCGAGATGGACTATGGAAGTAATTAGCGGACTTGGCCCTAAAAGGGAAAAACTTGTGCCCCCAGCCATGTGTGGTTTTTTTGGCTTCAAAATTCTTCCAAGCAATGCCATGTTTGGGAATACTGTGTGTGTGGAAGTTCCTACAACAGACTGTAGCAACGGGGTTCTGATAGAAACTTTAGCTACATTTCCTGATTGTTTTCTCAGGCTGGGTTGCATAGGAACCTGGGGCATGGGCTGGAAAGCCAAGCAGGAGCGAGTATTTCCCCATGGGCTGTAGTGGGATGTATCTGACCTCCCACAACCTAGGAACACCAGTACACCCTGAAACATGCGTGGAGCTTTTACCATCTCAATGAGACACAAAAAAAGTGTTCTGTTATCCTGCGTGTGCGGAGGTTCCTACAACGGTCTGCAGTGCTTCTGTTCCAATAGAACCATTAACTTAATATCTCTGAGTGTTTTCCAGGGAGGGTTGCAAGGGAAAGCAGTGGGTTCGGCTTGAAAGCCAAGTAGCAACGATTGCCCAGAGATTGACTGTAGAGGTAATTAGCAGACTTCTCATTAACAAGGAAAATCTGTGACCCCATGCATCTGTGTGGTGTGGGGCTCCACACCTCCCCCAAGCAAATACTTGCTCCGGAATTTTGAGGCTGTGTTGTGCCTCCAACAGACAGCAGCCCGGGTTTCTTATAGAATCAATAATATTGTCATCACTAGGTGTTTTCTTAGGCCGGGCTGTAAGGGAAATTTGGGAGATGGTCTGCAAACCGAAGAAGTATAGATTCCCTCCCCATTGGCAGTGGAGTTAATTAGGCAACATCTCCAATACTGGGAACAGCTGTTCCCCCAGAAATATGCCTGGAGTGTATTTATCTACACCATGACACACACAATTATGTGTTCTGCTATCTTGAGTGTGGGGAGGATTCTACATATATCAGCAGCGCCTGGGTTCTAATAGCACCAGTCTTCTTTTTTCCGTGAGTTTTTTTCACACGCCTAGCTGCGAGGTAAATCTGTGGGGTTGGCTGTAATTCGTTGCAGCAGCGAGTTATACCCAATGATAATTTGAGGTAATTTCCCGACGTCCTACTGCCTTGGAACACTTATTCCCCAGAAACATGCGTGGAGTTTTTTTACCCATCTCCATCAGACACACAAAGATTTCTTCTGTTATCCCAGATGTGGGAAAGAGCCTACAACGGTAAGTAGCGACTGGGTTCCAATACAACCAATAGCATATTATCCCTGAGTGTTTTCCCAGGCCGGGCTGAGAGGGAAATCTGGGGGTTGGGCTGGAAAACCAAGCAGGAGCGAGTGCCTCCCCATGGGCATTTTAGGAAATTACCCGAACTCCCACTAACTAGGAACAACTTAACCCCCTGAAACACACGTGGAGTTTGTTTACCAAACTGCATGAGACACACAAAGAGGTGTTCTCTTTTCCTGTGTGTGGGGAGTATCCTACAATGTTCTGCAGCACCTGGTTTCCAATAGAACCACTGGCTTATTATCCCTGTTTTTTTCCCAGCCCGGCATTCGAGGGAATGCTGCGCTTGCGCTGGAAAGCCATGTAGCAGCGAGTGACCCAAGATGGACTGTGGAGGTAATTAGCGGACATCTCCCTAACAGGGAAAAACCTGTGCCCCCAGCCATCTCTGTGGTGTGGGTCTCCAAAGCTACCCCCAAGCATAGCCGTGATCCACAATCCTAAGTTTCTGGAATTTCCTAAATTAGACAGCAGCATCGTAGCTCTGATAAAATCACTTAGACTGTCATCCCTGGTTATAATCCAAGACCAGGATGCAAGGGAAATTTGGAAGTTGGGCTTGAAAACGAAGAAGATGTCAATGTATCCCCATGGGCATTGAAGGAAACTAGCCGACTTCTCCCACCCTGGGAAAAACTGGATCCCCAGAAAAATGCCTGGATTGTGTTTTACTACTCCATCACACACAGAAATATGTGCTCTGTTATCATGAGTGTTCGAAGTTTTCCACAATTGTAAGCAGCGCATATGTTCTAATAGCACCAGTAGATACTATTCCCTGTGTGTTTTCCCAGGCCGGGCTGCAAGGGAAACCTGGGTGTTGGGATGGAAATCCAAGTAGCAGCGAGTGCCCCACAATGATCTGTAGAGGTAATTAGCGGAATTTTACCTAACAGGGAAAAAATTGTCCCCTCAGTCATGTGTGTGGTGTGGGGCTTCACAATTCCCCCAAGCAAAGACTTGTTTGTTAATCCTGTGTGTGTGGATGTTCCTCCAACCGACAGCAGCGCTGGGGTTCTGATAGAATCACTTAGTTTCTCATCCCTGGGTGTTTTCCTAACCCGGGTTGCAAGTGAAAGCTGGGAGAAGTGCTGCAAAACGAAGAAAAGAGAGTACCTCCCCTTGGGCTGTGGAGATACTTAACCAACGTCTCCAAAACTGGTTATATCTGCACCCCAGTTACATGCATTGAGTGTGTTTTCTTGGTCCATCACACACACAAAGAAGTGCTCTGTTACTCTGTGTGTGGGGAGGTTTCTGTAACTGTCAGCAGCGCCTGGGTACTAATAGAATCTTTAGCTAAATTTGCTGACTGTTTCCTCTGACTGGGTTTCAAGGGAAACTGGGGGATGGGATGGAAAATCAAGCAGGTGCGACTACCTCCACATGGGCATTAATGGGAATAATCTGACCTCACCCAACCTAGGAAAACCTGTTCCCCCTGAAACATGCGTGGATTTTTTAACATCTTAATCAGATACAAAAAATTATTCTGTTTTCCTGCATGTGCGGAGCTTCCTACAACGGTCTGTAGTGCCTGGGTTCCATTAGAAACAATAGCTTATAAACTCTGAGTGTTTTCCAGGGCGGGCTGCGAGGGAAACTGGAGGTTCGGGTGGAAAGCCAAGTAGCCAGGATTGCCCAGTTATTGACTGTAGAGGTAATTAGCGGACTTCTCCCAGACAGAGAGAAACTGTGCCCCCAGGCATCTTGTGGTGTTGGTCACTAAACCTCCACCAAGCAAAGCCATGTTCCGGAATTTTGAGTGTGTGTTGTACCTCCAAAAGGCAGCAGAGCGTGTGTTCTGATAGAATCACTAATATTGTCATCCCTAGCTGTTTTCTTAGGCAGGGGTTCAAACGAAAGCTGGGAGTTGGTCTGGAAAGCGAAGAAGTATAGAGTGCCTCCCCATTGGAAGTGGAGGTAATTAGGCAACATCTCCAAACCTGGGAACAGCTGTACCCCCAGAAACATGCCTGGAGTGTATTTTCCTCCACCATCACACACACAATATTTGTTCTGCTTTCCTGAGTGTGGGGAGGATTCAAAAAATTTCAGCAATTCCTGGGTTCTTGTAGTACAAGTATTTAGTTTTCCGTGAGTGTTTTCACAGGCCTGGCTGCGAGGTAAACTGTGGGATTGACTGTAATTCGAAGCAGCAGCGAGTTACTGCCCATGAGAATTTGAGGTAATTATCCGACGTCCCACAGCCTTGGAACACCTAAGCCCCCTGATACATGCTTGGAATTTGTTTACCCATCTCAATCAGACACACAAATTTTTCTTCTTTTATCCTAGTTGTGGGAAGGTTCCTACAAATTTAGGTAGAGACTGGGTTCCATTAAAACCAATAACATATTTTCCCTGTGTGTTTTCCCAGGCCGTGCTGAGAGGTAAAACTTGGGTTTGGGCTGGAAATCCAAGTAGCAGCGAGTGCCCCGAGATGGACTATGGAGGTAATTAGTGGACTTGGCCCTAAAAGGGAAAATCTTGGCCCCAGCAATGAGTGTGCTGAGGGCTTCACAATTCGCACCAAGTGTATCCTTTTTCCGGTATCCTGAGTGTTTGGAAGTTCCTCCAACATACAGCAGCACCCTGGTTCTGATAGAATGATTTAGTTTGTCATCCCTGGGTGTTTTCCACGGTCGGGCTGCAAGGGAATGCTAGGATTAGGGCTCGATATCGAAGAAGAAGTGAGTGCTCCCCCATGGGCAGTGGAGGTAATTAGACAACATTTCCCAAACTGCGAACACCTGCACCCCAGGGACATGCCTTAGTGTATTTTCCTACACCATCAAACACACAAAGCTGTTTTCTGTTTTCCTTAGTGTAGGGAGGTTTCTACATCTGTCAGGAGCGCCTTAGTTCTTATACAAACTGTAGCTTATTTTTCCTGAGTGTTTTCACAGGCCGGGATGCGAGGGAACACTGGGGGATGTGCTGGAATCCAAGCAACTTCAAGGGACTCCGCATGGACAGTGGATGTAAATATCTGAATTCCCACAACCTAGGAACACCTATACAACATGAAACATGCGTGGATTTAGTTTACCCATCTAAATCAGACACTCAAAGTATTGTTCTGTTATTCTGAGTGTGGGGAGGTTCCTACAATTGTCTGCAGCACCTGGGTTCCTATAGAAACCTAGCTTATTATCACTGAGTGTTAAACAAGTCCGGCCTGCAAGAGAAAACTGGGGTATTGACTGAAAATCTAAGAAGCATCGAGTGCCCCAAGATGCACTGTGGATTTAATTAGCGGACTTCTCCCTAAGAGGGACAAATCTGTGACCCCATTCATCTGCGTGCATTGGGGTTCCACAACTCCCCACACTCAAAGACGTGTTCCAGAATCCTGAAGGTTTGGAGGTTCCTCCAACAGACAGCAAAGTCGGGGTTCTGATAGAATCACTTATTTGTCATCCATGGGTGTTGCACTTGTCCGGGCTGCAATGCAAATCTGGGAGTTGGGCTTGAAAACGAAGAAGAAAACAGTGCCACCCCATGGGCACTGAAGGAATCTAGCCGACATCTCCCAACCTGGAAAAACCTGGATCCCCAGAAAAATGCTTGGAGTGTGTTTTCCTACTCCATTACACACAGAAAGATATGTTCTGTTATCCTGAGTGTTCGAAGGTTTCCACAATTGTCAGCAGGGCATGGGATCGAATATCACCAATAGCTTCTTTTCACTCTGTGTTACCCCAGGCCGGGCTGCAAGGGAATCATGGGGTTTGGGCTGGAAATCCAAGTAGCAGCGAGTACCCCGAGATGGACTATGGAGGTAATTAGTGGACTTGGCCCTAAAAGGGAAAATCTTGGGCCCCAGGAATGTGTGTGCTTTGGGGCTTCACAATTCGAAACAAGCAAATCCGAGTTCCAGAATCCTGAGTGTTTGGAGGTTCCTCCAACATACAGCAGCGCACTGGTTCTGATTGAATGATTTAGTTTGTCATCCCTGGGTGTTTTCCTAACCCGGGCTGCAAGGGGAAGCTGGGAGTAGGTCTGGAAAATGAAGAAAACATAGTACCTCCACATGGGATGTGGAGATACTTAGCCAACGTCTCCCAAACTTGTTACACCTGCACCCCAGATACATGCATGGACTGTGTATTCCTACTCCATCACACACACAAGGAAGTGATCAGTTACCCTGTGTATGGGGAGGATTCTACAACAGTCAGCAGCGCCTGGGTTCTAATAGAAATTTTAGCTAAATTTCCTTACTGTATTGTCTGACTGGGTTGCAAGGGAAACTGGGGGATTGGATGGAAATCCAAGCAGGAGCGATTACGTCCCCATGGGCATTAAAGGGAATAATCTGACCTCCCCCAACCTAGGAAAACCTGTACCCCCTGAAACATGTGTGGAGTTTTTACCCTCTCAATCAGACACAAAAAAAGTGTTCTGTTATCCTGCGTGTGCGGAGCTTCCTACAACAGTCTGCAGTGCCTGGTTTCCAATAGAACCACTAGCTTATAATCTCTGAGTGTTTTTCAGGGCGGGCTGTGAGGGAAAACGGGGGTTCGGCTGGAAAGCCAAGTTGCCAGGATTGCCCAAATATTGACTTTAGGGTTAATTAGCGGACTTCTACCAGACAGAGAGAAACTGTGCCCCCAGGCATCCTGTGGTGTTGGTCTCCACAACTATACCAAGCAAAGACATGTTCCGGAATTTTGAGTGTGTGTTGTACCTCCAACTGTCAGCAGAGCGTGTCTTCTTATAGAATCACTAATATTGTCATCACCTGGTGTTTTCTAAGGCCGTGCTTCAAAGGAAAGCTTGTAGTTAGTCCGGAAAGCGAAGAAGTATAGACTGCCTCCCCATTGGAAGTGGAGGTAATTAGGCGACATCTCCAAACCTGGGAACAGCTGTACCCCCACAAACATGCCTGGAGTGTATTTTCCTACACCATCATACACACAAAAATTTGTTCTGCTTTCCTGAGTGTGGGGAGGATTCTACAACTTTCAGCGGTGCCTGGGTTCTAATAGCACCGGTATTTTGTTTTCCGTGAGTGTTTTCACAGGCCTGGCTGTGAGGTAAAACTGTGGGCTTGGCTGTAATTCGTAGCAGCAGGGAGTTACTCCCCATGAGAATTTGAGGTAATTTTCCGACGTCCCACAGCCTTGGAGCTCCTAAGCCCCCTGATATATTCTTGTAGTTTGTTTACCCATCTCCATCAGACACACAAATATTTCTTCTTTTATCCTAGCTGTGGGAAGTTTCCTGTAACGGTTGGTAGATACTGGGATCCATTACAACCAAAAACATATTTTCCTTGTGTGTTTTCCCAGGCCGGGCTGCGAGGGAAAGCTTGGGTTTGGGCTGGAAATCCAATTAGCTACGAGTGCCCCGAGATAGACTATGGAGGAAACTAGCGGACTTGGCCCTAAAAGGGAAAAATTTGTGCCCCCAACCATGTGTGGTATTTTTGTCCTCAAAATTCTTCCAAGCAATGCCGTGTTTGGGAATCTTGTGTTTGTGGAATTTCCTACAACAGACTTCAGCACCGGGGTTCTGATAGAAACTTTAGCTACATTTCGTGATTGTTTCCTCAGGCTGGGTTGCAAAGGAAACTGGGGCATGGTCCGGAAAGCCAAGCAGGAGCAGTAATTCCCCATGGGCTGTAGTGGGATTTATCTGACCTCCCACAACCTAGGAACACCAGTAAACCCTGAAACATGCGTGGAGCTTTTACCATCTCAATGAGACACAAAAAAGTTTTTCTGTTATCCTGCGTGTGCGGAGGTTCCTACAACGGTCTGCAGTGCTTGTGTTCCAATAGAACCATTAACTTATTATCTCTGAGTGTATTCCAGGGCGGGTTGCGAGGGAAAGCAGTGGGTTCGGCTGGAAAGCCAAGTAGCAACGAGTGCCCAGAGATTGACTGTAGAGGAAATTAGCAGACTTCTCATAAACTAGGAAAATCTGTGACCCGATGCATCTGTGTGGTGTGGGGCTCCACACCTCCCCCAAGCAAATACTTGCTCCGGAATTTTGAGTCTGAGTTGTGCCTCCAACAGACAGCAGCGCCGGGTTTCTCATAGAATCACTAATATTGTCATCACTAAGTGTTTTCTTAGGCCGGGATGTAAGGGAAATTTGGGAGATGGTCTGCAAATCGAAGAAGTATAGATTCCCTCCCCATTGGCAGTGGAGGTAATTAGGCGACATCTCCAAACCTGGGAACAGCTGTCACCACAGAATTATGCCTGGAGTGTATTTATCTACACCAAGACACACACAAAGATGTGTTCTGCTATCCTGAGTGTGGTGAGGATTCTACAAATATCAGCAGCGCCTGGGTTCTAATAGCACCAGTCTTTTCTTTTCCGTGAGTTTTTTTCACACGCCTAGCTGCGAGGTAAATCTGTGGGCTTGGCTGTAATTCTTAGCAGCAGCGAGTTATTCCCAATGAGAATTTGAGGAAATTTCTCGACGTCCTACAGCCTTGGAACAACTGTTCCCCCAGAAACATGCGTGGAGTTTGTTTACCCATCTCCATCAGACACACAAAGATTTATTCTGTTATCCCAAATGTGGGAAGGAGCCTACAACGGTAGGAAGCCACTGGGTTCCTTTACAACCAATAGCATATTATCTCTGAGTGTATTCCCAGGCCGGGCTGAGAGGGAATTCTGGGGGTTGGGCTGGAAAGCCAAGCAGGAGCGAGATCCTCCCCATGGGCATTTTAGGAAATTACACGTACTCCCACTAACTAGGAACAACTTAACCCCCTGAAACACGCGTGGAGTTTGTTTACCAAACTGCATCAGTCACAAAAGGAGGTGTTCTCTTTCCTGTGTGTGGGGAGTATACTACAATATTCTGCAGCACCTGGGTTCCAAAAGAACCACTGGCTTATTATCCCAGTTTGTTTTCCCAGGCCGGCCTGCGAGGGAATGCTGTGCTTGCGCTGGAAAGCCATGTAGCAGCGAGTGACCCGAGATGGACTGTGAAGGTAATTAGCGGACATCTCCCTAACAGGGAAAAACCTGTGCCCCCAGCCATCTCTGTGGTGTGGGTCTCCAAAGCTACCCACAAGCATAGCCGTGATCCATAATCCTAAGTTTCTGGAAGTTCTTAAATTAGACAGCAGCATCGTAGCTCTGATAAAATTATTTAGAGTGTCTTCCCTGGTTAAAATCCAATACCGGGATGCAAGGGAAATTTGGAAGTAGGGCTTGAAAACGAAGAAGAAGTCAATGCATCCCCATGGGCAGTGAAGGAATCTAGCCGACATCTCCCAACCTGGGAAAACTGGATCCCCAGTAAAATGCCTGGAGTGTGTTTTACTACACCATCACACACAGAAAGTTGTGCTCTGTTATTATGAGTGTTCGAAGTTTTCCACAATTGTAAGCAGCGCATGTGTTCTAATGGCACCAGAAGATTCTTTTCCATGTGTGTTTCCCCAGGCCAGGCTGCAAGGGAATCCTGGGCATTGGGATGGAAATCCAAGAAGCAGCGAGTACCCCACGATGGCCTGTAGAGGTAATTAGCGGACTTCTACCAAACAGGGAAAAACCTGTGCCCTCAGCCATGTGTGTGGTGTGGGGCTTCACAATTCCCCCTTGCAAAAACGTGTTTGTTAATCCTGTGTGTGTGGAGGTTCCTCCAACAGATAGCAGCACCGGGGTTCTGATAGAATCACTTAGTATGTAATCCCTGGGTGTTTTCCTATCCCGGGTTGCAAGGGAAAGCTGGGAATAGGGCTGGAAAATGAAGAAAACTGATTGCCTCCCCTTGGGCTGTGGAGATACTTAGCCAACGTCTCAAAACCTGGTTACATCTGCACCCCAGATACATGCATGTATTATATTTTCTTTGTCGATCACACACACAAAGGAGTGCTCTGTTACCCTGTGTATGGGGAGGTTTCTATAACTGTCAGCAGCGCCTGGGTAGTAATAGAAATTTTAGCTAAATTTCCTGACTGTATTCTCTGACTGGGTTGCAAGGGAAACTGCGGGATGGGATGGAAAACCAAGCATGAGTGATTACATCCCCATGGGCATTAATGGGAAAAATCTGACCTCCCCCAACCTAGGAAAACCTGTACCCCCGGAAACATGCATGGACTTTTTAACATCTCAATCAGACACAAAAAAAGTGTTCTGTTATCCTGCGTGTGCGGAACTTCCTACAACGGTCTGCAGTGCCTGGGTTCCAATAGAACCACTAGCTTATATTCTCTGAGTCTTTTCCAGGGCAGGCTGCGAGGGAGACTGGGGGTTCTGCTGGAAAGCCAAGTAGCCAGGATAGCCCAGTGATTGACTGTAGAGGTTATTAGCGGACTTCTCACAAACAGAGAGAAACTGTGCCCCCAGGCATCTTGTGGTGTTGGTCCCGACACCTCCACCAAGCAAAGCCATGTTCCGGAATTTTGAGTGTGTGTTGTACCTCCAACTGTCAGCAGAGCGGGTGTTCTGATAGAATCACTAATATTTTCATCCCTAGGTGTTTTCATAGGCCGGGCTTCACACGAAAGCTAGGAGTTGGTCTCGAAAGCAAAGAAGTCTAGTGTCCCTCCCAATTGGAAGTGGAGGTAATTAGGCGACATCTCCAAACCTGGGAACAGCTGTACCCCCAGAAACATGCCTGGAGTGTATTTTCCTCCACCATCACACACACAAAATTTGTTCTGCTATCCTGAGTGTGGGGAGGATTCTACAACTTTCAGCAACCCCTGGGTTCTAGTAGAACCAGTATTTAGATTTCAATGAGTATTTTGACAGGCCTGGCTGCGAGGTTAACTGTGGGCTTGGCTGTAATTCGTAGCAGGAGCGAGTTACTGCCCATGAGAATTTGAGGTAATTTTCCGACGTCCCACAGCTTTGGAACACCTAAGCCCCCTGATACATGCTTGGAGTTTGTTTACCCATCTCCATCAGACACAAATATTTCTTCTTTTATCCTAGCTGTGGGAAGTTTCCTGTAACGGTAGGTAGATACTGGGATCCATTACAACCAAAAACATATTTTCCTTGTGTGTTTTCCCAGGCCGGGCTGCGAGAGAAAGCTTGGGTTTGGGCTGGAAATCCAAGTAGCAACGAGTGCCCTGAGATGGACTATGGAGGTAATTAGCGGACTTGGCCCTAAAAGGGAAAATCTTGGGCACCAGGAATGAGTGTGCTTTGGGGCTTCACAATTCGCACCAAACTAATACATGTTCCAGAATCCTGAGTGTTTGGAGGTTCCTCCAACATACAGCAGCGCACTTGTTCTGATTGATTGAATTAGTTTGTCATCCCTGGGTGTTTTCCTAACCCAGGCTGCAAGGGGAAGCTGGGAGTAGGGCTGGAAAACGGAGAAAACAGAGTGCCTCCCCATGGGATGTGGAGATACTTAGCCAACGTCTACCAACCTGGTTACACCTGCACCACAGATACATGCATGGACTGTGTATTCCTACTAGATCACACACAGAAGGAAGTGTTCTGTTACCCTGTGTATGGGGAGGTTTCTACAACTGTCAGCAGCTCCTGGGTTCTAATAGAAACTTTCGCTAAATTTCCTGACTGTATTCTCTGCTTGGGTTGCAAGGGAAACTGGGGGATTGGATGGAAATCCAAGCAGGAGCGATTACCTCCCCATGGGCATTAATGGGAATAATCTGAACTCCCACAACCTAGGAAAACCTGTACCCCCTGAAACATGCGTGGAATTTTTACCATCTCAATCAGACACAAAAAAATTGTTCTGTTATCCTGCGTGTGCGGAGCTTCCTACACCGGTCGGCAGTGCCTGGTTTCCAATAGAACCACTAGCTTATAATCACTGAGTGTTTTCCAGGGCGGGCTGCGAGGGAAACTGTGGGTTCGGCTGGAAAGCCAAGTAGCCAGGATTGCCCAGAGACTGACTGTAGAGTTAATTAGCGGGCTTCCCCAGACAGAGAGATACTGTGCCCCTGGCATCGTGTGGTATTGGTACGAACACATCCACCAAGCAAAGCCATGTTCTGGAATATTGAGAGTGCGTTTTACCTCCAAAAGCAGCAGAGTGGGTGTTCTGATAGAATCACTAATATTGTCATCCCTAGGTGTTTTCTTAGGCCGGGGTCAAACGAAAGCTTGGAGTTGGTCTGGAAATCAAAGAAGTATAGAGTGCCTCCCCATTGGAATTGGAGGTAATTATGCAACATCTCCAAACCTGGGAACAGCTGTACCCCCAGAATCATGCCTGGAGTGTATTTTCCTACACCATCACTCTCACAAATATTTGTTCTGCTATCCTGAGTGTGCGGAGGATTCTACAACTTTCAGCAGCGCCTGGGTTTTAGTATCACCAGTATTTTGTTTTCCGTGAGTGTTTTCACAGGCCTGGCTGCGAGGTAAACTGTGGGCTTGGCTGTAATTCGTAGCAGCAGCGAGTTACTCCCCATGAGAATTTGAGGTAATTTTCCGACGTCCCACAACCTTGGAACACCTAAGCCCCCTGATACATGCTTGGAGTTTGTTTACCCATCTCCATCAGACACAAATTTTTCTTCTTTTATCCTAGCTGTGGGAAGTTTCCTATAACGGTAGGTAGATACTGGGATCCATTACAACCAAAAACATATTTTCCTTGTGTGTTTTCCCAGGCCGGGCTGCGAGGGAAAGTTTGGGTTTGGGCTGGAAATCCAAGTAGCAACGAGTGCCCTGAGATGGACTATGGAGGTAATTAGCGGACATGGCCCTAAATGTGAAAAACTTGTGCCCCCAGGCATGTGTGGGCTTTAGGGCTTCAAAACAGTTCCAAGCAATGCCGTGTTTGGGAATCCTGTGTTTGTGGAAGTTCCTACAACAGACTGCAGCACCTGGGTACTGATAGAAACTTTAGCTACATTTCCTGATAGTTTTCTCAGGCTGGGTTGCAAAGGAAACTGTTGCATGGTCTGGAAAGCCAAGCATGAGCGAGTACTTCCCCATGGGCTGTAGTGGGATGTTTCTGACCTCCCACAACCTAGGAATACCACTACACCCTGAAACATGCGTGGATCTTTTACCATCACAATGAGACACAAAAAAATTTTTCTGTTATCCTGCATGTGCCGAGGTTCCTGCAACGGTCTGCAGTACTTTTATTCCAATAGAACCATTAAATTATTATCTCTGAGTGTTTCCCAGGGCGGGTAGCAAGGGAAAGCAGTTGGTTCGGCTGGAAAGCCTAGTAGAAACGAGTGCCCAGAGATTGAATGTTGAGGGAATTAGCAGAATTCTAATAAACAAGGAATATCTGTTACCCAAGGCATCTGTGTGGTGTGGGGCTCCACACCTCCCCCAAGCAAATCCTTGCTCCGGAATATTGAGTCTGTGTTTTAACTCCAAGAGACAGCAGCGCCGGGTTTGACATAGAATCACTAATATTGTCATCACTAGGTGTTTTCTTAGGCCGTGCTGTAAGGGAAATGTGGGAGATATTCTGCAAAGCGAAGAAGTATAGATTCCCTCCCCATTGGCAGTGGAGGTAATTAGACGAATTCTCCAAACCAGGGAACAACTGTACCCCCAAAAATATGCCTGGAGTGTATTTAACAACAACATGACACACACAACGATATGTTCTGCTATCCTGATTGTGGTGAGGATACTACAAATATCAGCAGAGCCTGGGTTCTAATAGCACCCGTCTTTTCTTTTCCGTGAGTTTTTTTCACACGCCTAGCTGCGAGGTAAACCTGTGGGTTTGGCTGTAATTCGTAGCAGCAGCGAGTTATTCCCAAAGAGAATTTGAGGTAATTTTCCGACATCCCACAACCTAGGAACAACTGTGCCCCCTGAAAAATGCGTGGAGTTTGTTTACCCATCTCCATCAGACACACAAAGTTTTCTTCTGTTATCCCAGATTTCGGAAGGAGCCTACAACGGTAGGTAGCGACTGGGTTCCAATACAACCAATAGCATATTATCCCTGAGTGTTTTCCCAGGCCGGGCTGAGAGGGAAAGTTGGGGTTTGTGCTGGAAAGCCAAGCAGGAGCGAGTGACTCCCCATGGGCATTGGAGGAAATTACCAGAACTCCCACTAACTAGGAACACCTCAACCCCCTGAAACATGCATGGAGTTTGTTTAAAAAACTTCATGAGACACACAAGGAAGTGTTCTATTTTCCTGGGTGTGGGGAGTATCCTACAATATTCAGCAGCACCTGGGTTCCAATAGAACCACTGGCTTATTATCCCTGATTGTTTTCCCAGGCCGGCATGCGAGGGAATGCTCCACTTGCTCTGGAAAGCCATGTAGCAGCAAGTGACACGAGATGGACTGTGGAGGTAATTAGCGGACATCTCCCTAACAGGGAAAAACCTGTGCCCCCAGCCATCTCTGTGGTGTGGGTCTACAAAGCTTCACCCAAGCTTAGACGTGATCCAGAATCCTAAGGTTCTGGAAGTACCTAAAATAGACAGCAGCATCGTAGCTCTGATAAAATCACTTAGACTGCCATCCCTGGTTATAATCCAAGACCGGGATTCAAGGGAAATTTCGAAGTTAGGCTTGAAAAGGAAGAAGAAGTCAATGCATCCCCAAGGGCAGTGAAGTAATCTAGTCGACATCTCCCAACCTGGGAAAAACTGGATTCCCAGAAAAATGCCTGGAGTTTGTTTTACTACTCCATCACACACAGAAAGATGTGCTCTGTTATCATGAGTGTTCGAAGCTTTCCACAATTGTCAGCAGCGCATGTGTTCTAATAGCACTTTAGATTCTTTTCACTGTGTGTTTCCCCAGGCAGGGTTGCAAGGTAAACCTGGGGGTTTGGATGGTAATCCAAGTAGCAGCGAGTGCCCCACGATTGTCTGTAGAGGCAATTAGCGGACTTCTACCTAACAGGGAAATACTTGTGCCCTCCACCATGTGTGTGGAATGGGGCTTCAAAATTCCCCCATACAAAGACGTGTTTGTTAATCCTGTGTGTGTGGAGGTTCCTCCAACAGACAGCAGCGCCGGGGTTCTGTTAGAATCACTTAGTTTGTCATCCCTGGGTGTTTTCCTAACCCGGGTTGCAAGGGAAAGCTGGGAGTAGGGCTGGAAAACGGAGAAAACAGAGTGCCTCCCGTTGGGCTGTGGAGATACTCAGCCAACGTCTCCAAACCGGGTTACATCTACACCCCAGAAACATGAATGGAGTGTGTTTTCTTGGTCCATCACACACACAAAGAAGTGCTCTGTTACCCTGTGTATGGGGAGGTTTCTACAACTGTCAGCAGCGCCTGGGTTCTAATAGAAACTTTAGCTAAATTTCCTGACTGTTTTCTCTGACTGGGTTGCAAGGGAAACAGGGGGATGGGATGGAAATCCAAGCAGGAGTGATTACCTCACCATGGGCATTAATGGGGATAATCTGAACTCCCCCAACCTAGGAAAACCTGTACCATCTGAAACATGCGTGGAGTTTTTACCATCTCAATTAGACACAAAATAGTGTTCTGTTATCCTGCGTGTGCGGAGCTTCCTACAACGGTCTGCAGTGCCTGGGTTCCAATAGAACAACTAGCTTATAATCAATGAATGTTTTCCAGGGCGGACTGTGAGGGAAACTGGTGGTTCGGCTGGAAAACATTGTAGCCAGTATTTCCAAGTTATTTACTGTAGAGGTATTTAGCGGACTTCTCCCAGACAGAGAGAAACTGTGCCCCCAGACATCTTGTTGTTTTTGTCTCCAGACGTCCACCAAGCAAAGCCATGTTCCGGAATTTTGAGTGTGTGTTGTACATCCAACAGGCAGCAGAGCGTAAGTTCTGATAGAATCACTAATATAATCATCCCTAGGTGATTTATTAGGCCGGGCTTCAAAGGAATGCTGGGAGTTATTCTGGAAAGCGAAGAATTATAGAGTGCCTCCCCATTGGAAGTGGAGTTAATTAGGCGACATCTCCAAACCTGGGAACAGCTGTACCCTCGGAAACATGCCTGGAGTTTATTTTCATATACACCATCAAATACACAAAAATTTGTTCTGCTATCCTGAGTGTGGGGAGGATTCTAAAACTTTCAGCAGCGCCTGGGTTCTAGTAGCACCAGTATTTTATTTTCCGTGTGTGTTTTCACAGGCCTGACTGCGAGGTAATGCTGTGGGCTTGGCTGTAATTCGTAGCAGCAGCGAGTAAATCCCCATGAGAATTTGAGGTAATTTTCCTAAGTCCCACAGCCTTGGAACACCTAAGCCCCCTGATACATGCTTGGAGATGGTTTTCCCATCTCCATCAGACACACAAATGTTTCTTCTTTTATCCTAGTTGTGGGAAGATTCCTACAAAGTTAGGTAGAGACTGGGTTCCGTTACAACGAATAATATATATTCACTGTGTGATTTCCCAGGCTGATCTGCGTTTGAAATCTTGGGTTTGGGCTGGAAATCCAAGTAGCAGCGAGTGCCCCGAGATGGACTATGGAGGAAATTAGCGGACTTGGCTCTAAAGGGAAAATCTTGGGCCCCAGCAATTAGTGTGCTGTGGGGCTACACAATTCGCATCAAGCAAATCCGTGTTCCGGATTCCTGAGTGTTTGGAGATTCCTCCAGCAAACAGCAGCGCCCTGGTTCTGATAGAAAGATTTAGGTTGTCATCCCTGGGTGTTTTCCATGTTCGGGCTGCAAGGGAATGCTAGGATTAGGGCTGGATATCGAAGAAGAAGAGAATGCTACACAAAGGGAAGTGGAGGTAATTAGCCAACATTTCCCATCCTGCGAAATCCTGAACCCCAGAGACATGCCTTACTGTGTTTTCTTACTCCATCACACACACAAATATGTGTTCTGTTTTCCTTAGTGTAGGGAGGTTTTTACATCTGTCAGGAGCACCTTAGTTCTTATAGAAACTGTAGCATTTTCCCTGAGTGTTTTAACAGGCCGGGATGCGAGGGAAAGCTGGTTGTTGGGCTGGAATCCAAACAACTGCAAGGGACTCCCCATGGACAGTGGATGTAAATATCCGAACTCCCACATCCTAGGAACGCCTATACAATCTTAAACATGCGTGGATTTAGTTTACCCATCTAAATCAGACACTCAAAATATTGTTCTGTTATTCTGAGTGTGGGGTGGTTCCTACAATTGTCTGCAGCACCAGGGTTCCTATAGAAACCTAGCTTATTATCACTGTGTGTTTTACAAGGACGGGCTGCGAGTAAATACTGGGAAATAGACTGAAAATCTAAGGAGCAGCGTGTGCCCCAAGTTGCACTGTGGAGTTAATTAGCGGACTTCTCCCTAACAGTGACAAATCTGTGACCCCATCCATCTGCGTGGATTGGGGTTCCACAACTCCCCACACTAAAAGACGTGTTAGAGAATCCTGAAGATTTGGAGGTTCCTCCAAAAGACAGCAACGCCGCGGTTCTAATAGAATCACTTATTTGTCATCCATGAGTGTTTCACTTGTCTGGGCTGCAAGGGAAAGCTGGGAGTTGGGCTTGAAAATGAAGAAGAAGACAGTGCCACCCCATGGGCACTAAAGGAAATTAGCCGACATCTCCCAACCTGGAAAAACCTGGATCCCCAGAAAAATGCCTGGAGTATGTTTTCCTACTCCATCACACACAGAAAGATATGTTCTGTAATCCTGAGTGTTCGAAGGTTTCCACAATTGTCAGCAGGGCATTGGGTACGAATAGCACCAATAGCTTCTTTTCGCTCTGTGTTACCCCAGGTCGGGCTACAAGGGAAATATGTGTGTTGGGCTGGAATTCCAAGTAGCAGCGATTGCCCGAGATGGAATATAGAGCTAATTAGCGCACTTTTCACTAACTTGGAAAAACTTGAGCGCCAGTCATGAATGGGGTTTGGGGCTTCAAAATTCTTCGAAGCAAAGACGAGTTTGGGAATCTTGTGTGTGTGGAGATTCCTCCAACTGACAGCAGCGCCGGGGTTCTGATAGAATCACTTAGTTTGTCATCCCTGGGTGTTTTCCTAACCCGGGCTGCAAGGGAAAGCTGGGAGTAGGGCTGGAAAACGGAGAAAACAGAGTGCCTCCCCATGGGCTGTGGAGATACTTAGCCAACGTCTCCCAACCTGGTTACACCTACACCCCAGATTCATGCATTTACAGTTTATTTCTACTCCACCACACACACAAAGATTTGTTCTGTTACCTGTGTATGGGGAGGTTTCTACAACTGTCAGCAGCGCCTGGGTTCTATTAGAAATTTTAGCTAAATTTCCTGCCTGCTTTCTCTGACTTGGATGCAAGGGAATCTGGGGGATGGGATGAAAATCCAAGCAGGTGCGATTACCTCCCCATTGGCATTAATGGGAATAATCTGAATTCCCCCAACCTAGGAAAACCTGTACCCCCTTATGTATGCGTGGAGTTTTTAACATCTCAATCAGACACAAAAAAAGTGTTCTGTTATCCTGCGTGTGTGGAGCTTCCTACAATGGTCGGCAGTGCCTGGGTTCCAATAGAACCACTAGCTTATAATCTCTGAGAGTTTTCCAGGGCTGGCTGCGAGGGAAAATGGGGGTTCGCCTGGAAAGACAAGTAGCCAGGATTGCCCAGAAATTGACTGTAGAGGTAATATACGGTCTTCTCCCAGACAGAGAGAAACTGTGCCCTCAGGCTTCTTGTGGTGTTGGTTTCCACACCTCCACCAAGCAAAGCCATGTTCCGGAATTTTGAGTGTGTGTTGTACCTCCAACAGGCAGCAGAGCGGGTGTTCTGATAGAATCACTAATATTGTCATCCCAAGGTGTTTTATTAGGCCGGGCTTGAAAGGAAAGCTGGGAGTTGTTCTGGAAAGTGAAGAAGTATAGATTGCCTCCCCATTGGAAGTGGAGGTTATTAGGCGACATCTCCAAACCTGGGAAGAGCTTTAACCCCAGAAACATGCCTGGAGTGTACTTTCCTCCACCATCACACACACAAAATTTGTTTTGCTATCCTGAATGTGGGGAGGATTCTACAAATTTCACCAGCGCCTTGGTTCTAGTATCACCAGTATTTAGTTTTCCGTGAGTGTTTTCAGAGGCCTGACTGCGAGGTAAAGCTGTGGGCTTGGCTTTAATACGTAGCAGCAGCGAGTTACCCCCCATGTGAATTTGAGGTAATTTTCCGAAGTTCCACAGCCTTGGAACACCTAAGCCCATTGACACATGCTTGGAGATTGTTTAACCATCACCATCAGACACACAAATGTTTCTTCTTTTATCCTAGTTGTGGGAAGATTCCTACAACGGTAGGTAGAGGCTGGGTTCCGTTACAACAAATAACATATTTTCCTTGTGTGCTTTCCCAGGCCGGTCTGCGTGGGAAATCTTGGGTTTGGGCTGGAAATCCAAGTAGCTGCAAGTGCCCCGTGATGGACTATGGAGGTAATTAGCGGACTTGGCCCTAAAGGGAAAATCTTGGGCCCCAGCAATGAGTGTGCTGTGGGGCTTCACAATTCACACCAAGCCAATCCGTGTTGCAGAATCCTGAGAGTTTGGAGGTTCCTCCAACATACAGCAGCACCCTGGTTCTGATAGAATGATTTAGTTTGTCATCCCTGGGTGTTTTCCATGGTCGGGCTGCAAGGGAATGCTAGGATTATGGCTGGATATCGAAGAAGAAGGGAGTGCTTCCCCATGGGCAGTGGAGTTATTTAGCCAACATATCACATCCTGCGAACACCTGCATCCCAGAGATATGCCTTATTGTGTTTTCTTACTCCATCACGCACACAAAATGTGTTCTGTTTCCTTAGTGTAGGGAGGTTTTAACAACTGTCAGGAGCGCCTTAGTTTTTATAGAAACTGTAGCATTTTCCCTGAGTGTTTTCACAGGCCGGGATGCGAGGGAACACTGGGGGTTGGGCTGGAATCCAAGCAACTGCAAAGGACTCCCCATGGACAGTGGATGTAAATATCCGACCTCCCACAACCTAGGAACGCCTATACAACCTGAAACATGTGTGGATTTAGTTTACCCATCTAAATCAGACACTCAAAGTATTGTTCTGTTATTCTGAGTGTGGGTTGGTTCCTACAATTGTCTGCAGCACCTGGGTTCCTATAGAAACCTAGCTTATTATCACTGAGTGTTTTACAAGGCCGGGCTGCGAGCAAAACCTGGGGGATAGACTGAAAATCTAAGAAGCAGCGAGTGCCCCAAGATTCAATGTGGAAGTATTTAGCGGACTTCTCCCTAACAGTGACAAATCTGTGACCCCATCCATCTTTGTGAATTGGGGTTCCACAACTCCCCACACTAAAAGACGTGTTAGAGAATCCTGAAGATTTGGAAGTTCCTCCAAAAGACAACAAGGCCGGGGTTCTAATAGAATCACTTATTTATCATCCATGGGTGTTTCACTTGTCCGGGCTGCAAGGGAAAGCTGGGAGTTGAGCTTGAAAACGAAGAAGAAGACAGTGCAACCCCATGGGCACTAAAGAAATCTAGCCGACATCTCCCAACCTGGAAAAACCTGGATCCCCCGAAAAATGCCTGGAGTATGTTTTCCTACTCCATCACACACAGAAAGATATGTTCTCTCATCCTGAGTGTTCGAAGGTTTCCACAATTGTCAGCAGGGCATGGGTTCGAATAGCACCAATAGCTTCTTTTCACTCTGTGTTACCCCAGGTCGGGCTGCAAGGGAAACATGGGGGTTGGGCTGGAATTCCAAGTAGCAGCGAGTGCCCCAGATGGAATGTAGAGCTATTTAGCGCACTTCTCATTAACTTGGAAAAACTTGAGCCCCAGACGTTTATGGGGTTTGGGGCTTCAAAATTCTTCGAAGAAAATAAGTGTTTGGGAATCCTGTGTTTGTGGAGGTTACTCCAACTGACAGCAGGACCGGGGTTCTGATAGAATCACTTAGTTTGTCATCCCTGGCTGTTTTCCTAACCCGGGCTTCACGGGAATGCTGGGAGTAGGGCTGGAAAACGGAGAAAACAGAGTGCCTCCACATGGGCTGTGGAGATACTTAGCCAACGTCTCCCAACCTGATAACACCTACACCCCAGATACATGCATGGACAGTGTATTCCTACTCCATCACACACACAAAGAAGTGTTCTGTTACCCTGTGTATGTTGAGGTTTCTACAACTGTCAGCACCGCCTGGGTTCTATTAGAAATTTAGCTAAATTTCCTGACTGCTTTCTCTGACTGGGTTGCAAGGGAAACTGGGGGATGGGATGAAAATCCAATCAAGGGCGATTACCTCCCCATGGGCATTAATGGGAATAATCTGAATTCCCCCAACCTAGGAAAACCTGTACCCCCTGTAATATGCGTGGAGTTTTTACCAGCTCAATCAGACACAAAAAAATATTGTTCTCTTTTCCTGCGTGTGCGAAGCTTCCTACAACTGTCGGCAGTGCCTTGGTTCCAATAGAACCACTAGCTTATAATTTCTGAGTGTTTTCCAGGACGGGCTGTGAGGGAAACTGGGGGTTCGGCTGGAAAGAAAAGTAGCCATGATTGCCCAGATATTGACTGTAGAGGTAATAATCGGAATTCTCCCTGACAGAGAGAAACTGTGCCCTCAGGCATCTTGTGGTATTGGTTTCCACACCTCCACCAAGCAAAGCCATGTTCCGGAATTTTGAGTGTGTGTTGTACCTCCAACAGGCAGCAGAGAGGGTGTTCTGATAGAAACGCTAATATTGTCATCCGTAGGTGTTTCTTTAGGTCGGGCTTCAAAGGACAGCTGGGAGTTGGTCTGGAAAGTGAAGAAGTATAGAGTGCCACCACATTGGAAGCGGAGGTAAATAGGCGAAATCTCACAACCTGGGAAAAGCTGTACCCCAAAAACATGCCTGGATTATGTTTTCCTATTCCGTCACACTCAGAAATATATGTTCTTTTATCCTGAGTGTTCGAAGGTTTCCACAATTGTCAGCAGGGCATGAGTTCAAATAGCACCAATATCTTCTTTTCCATCTGTGATAACCCAGGCCGGCCTGCAAGGGAAACATGGGGGTTGGTCTGCAATTCCAAGTAGCAGCAGGTGCCAGAGAAGGACTGAAGATCTAATTATCGGACTTCTCCCTAACAGGGAAAAACTTGTGCCCCAGCCATGTTTGTGGATTGGGGCTTCAAAACTTTTACAAGCAAAGTCGTGTTTGGGAATCTTGTGTGTGTTGAAGTTCCTACAACAGACTGCAGCACTGTGGTTCTGATAGAAACTTTAGCTAAATTTCCTGATTGTTTTCTTAGGCTGGGTTGCAAAGGAAACTGGGGGATGGGCTGGAAAGCCAAGCAGGTGCGAGTACTTCCCCATGGGCTGTAGTGGGATGTATCTGACCTCCCACAACCTAGTAAAACCAGTACACACTGAAACATGTGTGGAGCTTTCACCATCTCAATGAGACCCAAAAATTTTTTTCGGATATCCTGCGTGTGCGGAGGATCCTAAAACGGTCTGCAGTGCTTGAGTTCCAATAGAACAATTAACTTATTATTTCTGAGTGTTTTCCAGTGCGGGCTGCGAGGGATAGCTTGGTGTTCGGCTTGAAAGTCAAGTAGCAACGAGTGCCCAGGGATGGACTTTAGAGGTAATTAGCGGACTTCTCCCAGAGAGAGAGAAATGTGCCCCAAGGAATCTTGTGGTTTTGATCTCCACACCTCCACCAAGTAAAGCCATGTTCCAGAATTTTGAGTTTGTGTTGTACCTCCAACAGGCAGCAGCGATGGGTTTCTCATAGAATCACAAATATTGTTATCACTAGGTGTTTTCCTAGGCCGGGCTGTAAGGGAAATTTGGGAGATGGTCTGCAAAGTGAAGAAGTATAGATTCCCTCCCCATTGACAGTGGAGGTAATTAGGCGACATCTCCAAAACTGGGAAGAACTGTACCCCTAGAAATATGCCTGGAGTGTATTTTTCTACACCATCACACACACAAAGATGTGTTCTGCTATCCTGAGTTTGGGGAGGATTCTACAAATATCAGCAGCGCCTGGGTTCTAATAGCACCAGTATTTTCCTTTCCGTGAGTTTTTACACAAGCCTAGCTGCGAGGTAAAGCTGCGGGTTTGGCTGAATTTCGTAGCAGCAGTGAGAAACTCCTCATGAGAATTTGAGTTAATTTTCCGACGTCCCACAGCCATGGAACACCTGTGCTCCCTGAAACATGCGTGGAGTTTTTTTACCCATCTCCAACAGAAACAAAAAATTTCTTCTGTTATCCCAGATGTCGGAAGGAGCCTAAAACGGTAGGTAGCGACTTGGTTCCAATACAACCAATAGCATATTATCCCTGAGTGTTTTCCCAGGACGGGCTGAGAGGGAAAGCTGGGGGTTTGGCTGGAAAACCAAGCAGGAGCGAGTGCCTCCCAATGGGCATTGGAGGGAATTACCCAACTCCCACTAACTAGCAACACCTTAACCCCTGAAACACGCGTGGGGTTTTTTTATGGAATTTCATGAGACACACAAAGAACTGTTTTTATCCTGAGTGTGGGGAGTATCCTACAATGTTCTGCAGCACCTGGGTTCCAATAGAACCACTGGCTTATTATCCCTGATTGTTTTCCCAGGCCGGCCTGCGAGGGAATGCTCTGCTTTCGCTGGAAAGCCATGTAGCATCGAGTGACCCAAGATGGAATTTGGAGGTAATTAGCGGACATCTCCCTCACAGGGAAAAACCTGTGCCCCCAGCCATCTCTGTCGTGTGGGTCTCCAAAGCTACCCCCAAACATAGACGTCATCCAGATTCCTAAGTTTCTGGAAGTTCCTAAAAAATACAGCAGCATGGTAGCTCTGATAAAATCACTTAGACTGTCATCCCTGGGTATAATCCTAGACCGGGATGCAAGGGAAAGTTGGGAGTTGGGCTTGAAAACGAAGAAGAAGTAAATGCATCAACTTGGGCATTGAAGGAATCTAGCCGAAATCTCCCAACCTGGGAAAAACTGGATCCCCAGAAAAATGCCTGGAGTGTGTTTTACTACTCCATCCCACACAGAAAGATGTGCTCTGTTATCATGAGTGTTCGAAGGTTTCCACAATTGTCAGCAGCGCATGTGTCCTAATAGCACCAGTAGATTCTTTTCACTGTGTGTTTCCCCAGGCCGGGCTGCAAGGGAATCCTGGTGGTTGGGATGGAAATCCAAGTAGCAGCGAGTGCCCCACGATGGTATGTAGAGGTAATTAGCGGACTTCTACCTAACAGGGAAAAACTTGAGCCATCAGCCATGTGTGTGGAGTGGGGCTTCATAATTCTCCCAAGCAAAGACGTGTTTGTTTATCCTGTGTGTGTGGAGGTCCCTCCAACAGACAGCAGGGCCGGGGTTCTGATAGAATCAATTAGTTTGTCATCCCTGGGTGTTTTCCTAACCCAGGCTGCAAGGGAAAGCTGGGAGTAGTTCTGGAAATTGAAGAAAAACCGAGTGCCTCCCCATGGGCTGTGGAGATAATTAGCCAACGACTACCATCCTGGTTACACCTGCACCCCAGAAACATGCATGGAGTGTGTTTTCCTACTCAATCACATACACAAAAAGTGTTCTGTTAACCTGTGTATGGGGAAGTTTCTACAACTGTCAGCATCCTCTTGGTTCTAATAGAAACTTTAGCTAAATTTCCTGACTGTTTTCTCTGATTGGGTTGCAAGGGAAACTGGGGGATGGGATGGAAATCTAAGCAGGAGCGATTACCACCCCATGGGCATTAATGGGAATAATCTGACCTACCCCAACCTAGGAAATCCTGTACCCCCTGAAATTTGTGTGCAGTTTTTAGCATCTCATTCAGACACAAAAAAATGTTCTGTTATCCTGGGTGTGCGGAGCTTCCTACAACGGTCTGCAGTGCCTTGGTTCCAATAGAACCACTAGCTTATAATCTCTGAGTGTGTTCCCGGGTGGGCTGCGAGGGAATCTGGGGGTTCGTCTGGAAAGCCAAGTAGCAAGGATTGCCCAGAAATTGACTGTAGAGGTAATTAGCGGAATTCTCCCAAACAGAGAGAAACTGTGCCCCCAGGCATCTTGTGGTGTTTGTCTCCAATCCAACACCAAGCAAAGACATGTTCCGGAATTTTGAGTGTGTGTTGTACCTCCAACAGGCAGCAGAGCGGAGGTTCTGATAGAATCAATAATACTGTCATCCCTAGGTGTTTTCTTTGGCCGGGATTCAAAGGAAAGCAGGGAGTTGGTCTGGAATGCGAAGAAGTATATGGTGCCTCCCCATTGGAAGTGGAGGTAATTAGGCCTCATCTCCAAACCTGGGAACAGCTGTAACACCAGAAACATGCCCGGAGTGTATTTCCCTACACCATCCCACACACAAAAATTTGTTCTGCTATCCTGAGTGTGAGTAGGATTCTACAAGTTTCAGCAGCGCCTTGTTTCTACTAGCACAAGTATTTAGTTTTCCATGAGTGTTTTCACAGGCCTGGCTGCGAGGTAAATCTGTGGGTTTGGCTGAATTTCGTTGCAGCAGTGAGAAACTCCCCATGAGAATTTGAGGTAATTTTCCGACGTCCCACAGCCTTGGAACTCCTAAGCCCCCCATTATATGCTTGGAGTATGTTTACCCATCTCCATCAGACACGCAAATGTTTATTCTTTTATCCTAGTTGTGGGAAGTTACCTACAACGGTAGGTAGAGACTGGGTTCCATTACAACCAATAACATATTTTCCCTGTGTGTTTTCCCTGGTCGGGCTGCAAGAGTAAGCATGGGTTAGGGCTGGAAATCCAAGTAGAAGCGAGTGCCCCGAGATGGACTATGGAGGTAATAACAGGACTTGGCCTGAAAAGGGAAAATCTTGGGCTACATCAATGAGTGTGCTGTGGGGATTCACAATTCGCACCAAGCAAATCCGTGTTCGGAAACCTGAGTGTTTGGACGTTCCTCCAACATACAGCAGCGCCTTGGTTCTGATAGAATGATTTTGTTTGTCATCCCTGGGTGTTTTCCACGGTCGGGCTGCAAGGGAATGCTAGGATTAGGGCTGGATATCGAAGAAGAAGAGAGTTCTTCCCCATGGGCAGTGGAGGTAATTAGCCAACATTTCCCATCCTGCGAAAACCTGCACCCCATAGACATGCCTTACTGTGTTTTCTTACTCCATCACACACACAAAGATGTGTTCTGTTTCCTTAGTGTAGGGAGGTTTCTACAACTGTCAGGAGCGCCTTAGTTCAAATAGAAACTGTAGCTTAATTTCCCTGAGTGTTTCCACAGACCGGGATGGGAGGGAACGCTGGGGTTTGGGCTGGAATCCAAGCAACTGCAAGGGATTACCCACGGAGATTGGATGTAAATATCCGAACTCCCACAACCTAGGAACTCCTAAACAAACTGAAACATGCGTGAATTTAGTTTACCCATCTAAATGAGACACTCAAATTAGTGTTCTGTTATTCTGATTGTGGGGAGATACCTACAATTGTCTGCAGCACCAGGGTTCCAATAGAAATATAGCTTATTATCACTGAGTGTTTTACAAGGCCGGGCTGCGAGTGAATACTGGGGGATAGAGTGAAAATCTAAGAAGAAGCGAGTGCCCCAAGATTCACTGTGGATGTAATTAGCGGACTTCTCCCTAATAGGGTCATATCTGTGACCCCATCCATCTGCGTGGATTGGGTTTCCACAACTCCCCACACTAAAAGACGTGTTCCAGAATCCTGAAGCTTTGGAGTATCCTCCAAAAGACAGCAAAGCCGGTGTTCTGATAGAATCACTTATTTGTCTTCCATGGGTGTTTCACATGTCCGGGCTGCAAGGGAAAGCTGGGAGTTGGGCTTGAAAAGGAAGAAGAAGACAGTGCCACCCCATGGACACTGAAGGAATCAAGACGACATCTCACCTGGGAAAACCTGGATCCCCATAAAAATGCCTGGAGTGTGTTTTCCTACACCATCAAACACAGAAAGATATGTTCTGTTATCCTGAGTGTTCGAAGGTTTCCACGTTTGTTAGCAGTGCATGGTTTCGAATAGCACCAATAGCTTCTTTTCAGTCTGTGTTACCCCAGGCCGGGCTGCAAGGGAAACATGGGGGTTGGGCTGGGAATCCAAGTAGCAGTGAGTACCCAGAGATGGACTATGGAGGTAATTAGCGGACTTGGCCCTAAAAGGGAAAATCTTGTGCCCCAGGATTGAGTGTGCTGTGGGGCTTCACAATTCGCACCAAGCAAATCCGTGTTCTAGAATATTGAGTGTTTGGAGGTTCCTCCACACATACAGCAGCGCACTGGTTCTGATAGAATGATTTAGTTTGTCATCCCTGAGTGTTTTCCTAACCCGGGCTGCAAGGGAAAGCTGGGAGTAGGGCTGGAAATCGAAGAAAACAGAGTGCATCCCCATGGGCTGTGGAGATACTTAGCAAACGTCTCCCAAACTGGTTACACCTGCACCCCTGATACATGCATGTACTGTGTATTTCTACTCCATCTCACACACAAAGAAGTGTTCTGTTTCCCTGTGTATGGGGAGGTTTCTACAACTTTCAGCAGCGCCTGGCTTCTAATAGAAATTTTAGCTATATTTCCTGACTGTTTTCTCTGACTGGGTTGCAGGGGAAACTGGGGGATGGTATGGAAATCCAAGCAGGAGCGATTACGTCCACATGGGCATTAATGGGAATAATCTGACCTCCCCCTTCCTCGGTAAAACTGTAACCGCTGAAACATGCGTGGAATTTTTAACAACTCTATCAGACACAAAATAAGTGTTCTGTTATCCTGCGTGTGCGGAGCTTCCTAAAACGGTCTGCAGTGCCTGGGTTCCAATAGAACCACTAGCTTATAATCTCTTAGTGTGTTCCAGGGCGGGCTACGAGGGAAACTGGGGGTTCGGCTGGAAAGCCAATTACCCAGGTTTGCCCAGAAATTGACTGTAGGGGTAATGAGTGGACTTCTCCCAGTCAGAGAGAAACTGTGCCCCCAGGAATATTGTGATGTTGGTCTCCATACATCCACCAAGCAAAGCCATGTTCCAGAATTTTGAGTGTGTGTTGTACCTCCAACTGTCAGCAGAGATGGGGTTCTTATAGAATCGCTAATATTGTCATCCCTAGGTGTTTCCTTAGGCCGGGCTTCAAAGGAAAGCTGGGAATTAGTCTGGAAAGCGAAGGAGTATAGAGTGCCTCCCTATTGGCAGTGGAGGTAATTAGGCGACATCTCCAAACCTTGGAAGAGCTGTACCCCCATTAATATGCCTGCAGTGTATTTTTCAACACCATCACACACACAAAGATGTGTTCTGCTATCCTGAGTGTGGGGAGGATTCTACAAATATCAGCAGTGCCTGGGTTTTAATAGCACCAGTATTTTCTTTTCCGTGAGTGTTTACACAATCCTAGCTGCGAGGTAATGCTGTGGGTTTGGCTGTATTTCGTAGCAGCAGTGAGATACTCCCCATGAGAATTTGAGGTAATTTTCCAACGTCCCACAGCCTTGGAACACCTGTGCCCCCTGAAATATGCGTGGAGTTTGTTTACCCATCGCCATCAGACACACAAAGTTTTCTTCTGTTATCCCAGATGTTGGAAGGAGCCTACAACGTTAGGTAGCTACTGGGTTCCAATACAACCAATAGCATATTATCCCTGAGTGTTTTCCTAGGCCGGGCTGAGAGGGAATGATGGGGGTTGGGCTGGAAATCCAAGCAGGAGCGAGTGCCTCCCCATGGGCATTGGTGGGAATTATCCGAACTCCCACTAACTAGCAATACCTTAACCCCTGAAACACGCGTGGAGTTTTTTTACGAGACTTCATGATACACACAAAGAAGTGTTCTCTTTCCTGGGTGTTGGGAGTATCCTACAATGTTCTGCAGCACCTGGGTTCCAATAGAACAACTGGATTATTATCCCTGATTGTTTTCCCATTCCAGCATGCGAGGGAATGCTGCGCTTGCACTGGAAAGCCATGTTGCAGCGAGTGACCCGTGATGGACTGTGGAGGTAATTAGCGGACATCACCCTTACAGGGAAAAACCGGTGCCCCAAGCCATCTCTGTTGTGTGGGTCTACAAATTACCCCCAAGCATAGAATTGATCCAGAATCCTAAGTTTCTGGATGTTCCTGAAAATTCAGCAGCATCGTAGCTCTGAAATAATCACTTAGACTGTCATCCCTGGGTATAATCATAGACCGGGATGCAAGGGAAAGTTGGGAGTTGGGCTTGAAAACGAAGAAGAAGTCAATGCATCAACATGGGCAGTGAAGGAATCTAGCCGAAATCTCCCAACCTGGGAAAAACTGAATCCCCAGAAAAATGCCTGGAGTGTGTTTTACTACTCCATCCCACACAGAAAGATGTGCTCTGTTATCATGAGTGTTCGAAGTTTTCCACAAATGTTAGCCTCGCATGTGTTCTAATAGCACCAGTAGATCCTTTTCCCTGTGTGTTTCCCCAGTCCGTCCTGCAAGGTAATACTGGGGTTTGTGATGGAAATCCAAGTAGCAGCGAGTGCCCCACGATGGTATGTAGAGGTAATTAGCGGACTTCTACCTAACAGGGAAAAACTTGGGCCATCAGCCATGTGTGTGGAGTGGGGCTTCACAATTCTCCCAAGCAAAGACGTGTTTGTTAATCCTGTGTGTGTGTGGAGGTCCCTCTAACAGACAGCAGGGCCGGGGTTCTGATAGAATCAATTAGTTTGTCATCCCTGGGAGTTTTCCTAACCCGGGCTGCAAAGGAAAGCTGGGATTAGGGCTGGAAAATGAAGAAAAACAGAGTGCCTCCCCATGGGCTGTGGAGATACTTAGCCAACGTCTCACAGACTGGATACACCTGCACCACAGAAACATGTATGGAGTGTGTTTTCCTACTCAATCACACACACAAAGAAGTGTTCTGTTAAACTGTGTATGGAGAAGTTTCTACAACTTTCAGCATCTTCTTGGTTCTAATAGAAACTTTAGCTAAATTTCCTGACTGTTTTCTCTGATTGGGTTGCAAGGGAAACTGGGGGATGGGATGGAAATCTAAGCAGGAGCGATTACCACCCCATGGGCATTAATGGGAATAATCTGACCTACCCCAACATAGGAAAACCTGTACCCCCTGAAACTTGTGTGCAGTTTTTAGCATCTCATTCAGACACAAAAAAATGTTCTTTTATCCTGCGTGTGCGGAGCTTCCTACAACGGTCTGCAGTGCCTTGGTTCCAATAGAACCACTAGCTTATAATCTCTGAGTGTGTTCCCGGGTGGGCTGCGAGGGAATCTGGGGGTTCGTCTGGAAAGCCAAGTAGCAAGGATTGCCCAGAAATTGACTGTAGAGGTAATTAGCGGAATTCTCCCAAACAGAGAGAAACTGTGCCCCCAGGCATCTTGTGGTGTTGGTCTCCAATCCACCACCAAGCAAAGACATGTTCCGGAATTTTGAGTGTGTGTTGTACATCCAAAAGGCAGCAGAGCGGAGGTTCTGATAGAATCAATAATATTGTCATCCCTAGGTGTTTTCTTAGGCCGGGCTTCAAAGGAAAGCAGGGAGTTGGTCTGGAATGCGAAGAAGTATAGAGTGCCTCCCCATTGGAAGTGGAGGTAATTAGGCCTCATCTCCAAACCTGGGAACAGCTGTAACACCAGAAACATGCCCGGTGTGTATTTCCCTACACCATCACACACACAAAAATTTGTTCTGCTATCCTGAGTGTGAGTAGGATTCTACAAGTTTCAGCAGCGCCTTGTTTCTACTAGCACAAGTATTTAGTTTTCCATGAGTGTTTTCACAGACCTGGCTGCGAGGTAAATCAGTGGGTGTGGCTGAATTTCGTTGCAGCAGTGAGAAACTCCCCATGAGAATTTGAGGTAATTTTCCGACGTCCCACAGCCTTGGAACAACTAAGCCCCCCATTATATGCTTGCAGTTTGTTTACCCATCTCCATCAGACACACAAATGTTTATTCTTTTATCCAAGTTGTGGGAAGTTACCTACAACGGTAGGTAGAGACTGGGTTCCATTACAACCAATAACATATATTCCCTGTGTGTTTTCCCAGGTCGGGCTGCAAGGGAAAGCATGGGTTATGGCTGGAAATCCAAGTAGAAGCGAATGCCCCGAGATGGACTATGCAGGTAATTAGCGGACTTGGCCCGAAAAGGGAAAATCTTGGGCCCCAGCAATGAGTGTGCTGTTGGGCTTAACAATTCGCACCAAGCAAATCCGTGTTCCGGAATCCTGAGTGTTTGGAGGTTCCTCCAACATACTGCAGCGCCCTGGTTATGATAGAATGATTTAGTTTGTCATCCCTGGGTGTTTTCCACGGTCGGGCTTCAAGGGAATGCTAGGATTAGGGCTCGATATCGAAGAAGAAGAGAGTCCTTCCCCATGGGCAGTGGAGGTAATTAGCCAACATTTCCCATCCTGCGAAAACCTGCACCCCAGAGACATGCCTTACTGTGTTTTCTTACTCCATCACACACACAAAGCTTTGTTCTGTTTCGTTAGTGTACGGAGGTTTCTACAACACTCAGGAGCGCTTTAGTTCAAATAGAAACTGTAGCTTAATTTCCCTGAGTGTTTCCACAGACCGGGATGCGAGGGAATGCTGGGGGTTGGGCTGGAATCCAAGCAACTGCAAGGGATTCCCCATGGACAGTGGATGTAAATATCCGAACTCCCACATCCTAGGAACTCCTATACAAACTGAAACATGCGTGAATTTAGTTTACCCATCTAAATGAGACACTCAAATAAGTGTTCTGTTATTCTGATTGTGGGGAGGTACCTACAATTGTCTGCAGCTCCAGGGTTCCAATACAAACATAGCTTATTATCACTGAGTGTTTTACAAGTCCGGGCTGCGAGTGAAAACTGGAGGATAGAGTGAAAATCTAAGAAGAAGCGAGTGCCCCAAGATTCACTGTGGAGGTAATTAGTGGACTTCTCCCTAACAGGGACATATCTGTGACCCCATCCATCTGCGTGGATTGGGGTTCCACAACTCCCCACACTAAAAGACGTGTTCCAGAATCCTGAATCTTTGGAGGATCCTCCAACAGACAGCAACGCCGGGGTTCTGATAGAATCACTTATTTGTCTTCCATGGGTGTTTCACTTGTCCGGGCTGCAAGGGAAATCTGGGAGTTGGGCTTGAAAAGGAAGAAGAAGACAGTGCCACCCCATGGACACTGAAGGAATCAAGACGACATCTCCCAAACCTGGGAAAACCTGAATCCTCATAAAAATGCCTGGAGTGTGTTTTCCTACACCATCACACACAGAAAGATATGTTCTGTTATACTGAGTGTTCGAAGGTTTCCACATTTGTCAGCAGGGCATGGGTTCGAATAGCACCCATAGCTTCTTTTCATTCTGTGTTACCCCAGGCCGGGCTGCAAGGGAAACATGGGGGTTGGGCTGGGAATCCAATTAGCAGTGAGTACCCAGAGATGGACTATGGAGGTAATTAGCGGACTTGGCCCTAAAAGGGAAAATCTTGGGCCCCTGGATTGAGTGTGCTGTGGGGCTTCACAATTCGCACCAAGCAAATACGTGTTCCAGAATACTGAGTTGTTGGAGGTTCCTCCACACATACAGCAGCGCACTAGTTCTGATAAAATAATTTAGTTTGTCATCCCTGAGTGTTTTCCTAACACGGGCTGCAAGGGAAAGCTGGGAGTAGGGCTGGAAATCGAAGAAAACAGAGTGCATCCCCATGGGCTGTGGAGATACTTAGCCAAAGTCTCCCAAACTGGTTACACCTGCACCCCTGATACATGCATGTACTGTTTATTTCTACTCCATCTCACACGCAAAGAAGTGTTCTGTTTCCCTGTGTATGGGGAGGATTCTACAACTGTCAGCAGCGCCTGGATTCTAATAGAAACTTTAGCTATATTTCCTGACTGTTTTCTCTGACTGGGTTGCAAGGGAAACTGGGGGATGTTATGGAAATCCAAGCAGGAGCGATTACCTCCCCATGGGCATTAATGGGAATAATCTGACCTCCCCGTACGTGGGTAAAACTGTACACGCTGAAACAGGCGTGGAATTTTTAACATCCCTATCAGACACAAAATATGTGTTCTGTTATCCTGCGTGTGCGGACCTTCCTAAAACGGTCTGAAGTTCCTGGGTTCCAATAGAACCACTAGCTTATAATCTCTTAGTGTGTTCCAAGGTGGGATACGAGGGAAACTGGGGGTTCGGCTGGAAAGCCAATTAGCCAGGTTTGCCCTGAGATTGATTGTAGAGGCATTGAGCGGACTTCTACCAGACAGAGAGGAACTGTGCCCCCAGGCCTATTGTTGTGTTGGTCTCCATACCTCCACCAAGCAAAGCCATGTTCCAGAATTTTGAGTGTGTGTTGTACCTCCAACTGTCAGCAGAGATGGGGTTCTGATAGAATCGCTAATATTGTCATCCCTAGGTGTTTCCTATGGCCGGGCTTCAAAGGAAAGCTGGGAATTAGTCTGGAAAGCGAAGAAGTATAGAGTGCCTCCCCATTGGCAGTGGAGGTAATTAGTCGACATCTCCAAACCTGGGAAGAGCTGTACCCCCATTAATATGCCTGGAGTGTATTTTTGTACACCATCACACACACAAAGATGTGTTCTGCTATCCTGAGTGTGGGGAGGATTCTACAAATATCAGCAGTGCCTGGGATCTAATAGCACCAGTATTTTCTTTTCCATGAGTGTTTACACAAGCCTAGCTGCGAGGTAAAGCTGTGGGTTTGGCTGTATTTCGTAGCAGCATTGAGATACTCCCCATGAGAATTTGAGGTAATTTTCCGACGTCCCACAGCCTTAGAACACCTGTGTCCCCTGAAATATGCGTGGAGTTTGTTTACCCATCTCCATCAGACACACAAAGTTTCTTCTGTAATCCCAGATGTGGGAAGGAGCCTACAACGTTAGGTAGCTACTGGGTTCCAATACAACCAATAGCATATTATCCCTGAGTGTTTTCCCAGGCGGTGCTGAAAGGGAAAGCTGGGGGTAGGGCTGGAAAGCCAAGCAGGAGCGAGTGCCTCCCCATGGGCATTGGTGGGAATTTTCCGAACTCCCACTAACTAGCAACACCTTAACCCCTGAAACACGCATGGAGTTTTTTACGAAACTTCATGAGACATGCAAAGTAGTGTTGTCTTTTCCTGGGTGTGGGGAGTATTCTACAATATTCTGCAGCCCCTGGGTTCCAATAGAACCACTGGATTATTATCCCTGATTGTTTTCCCATTCCAGCATGTGAGGGAATGCTGCGCTTGCGCTGGAAAGACGTGTTGCAGCGAGTGACCCTTGATCGACTGTGGAGGTAATTAGCGGACATCTCCCTAACAGGGAAAAACCTGTGCCCCAAGCCATCTCTGTGGTGTGGGTCTCCAAAGCTACCCCCAAGCATAGAAGTGATCCAGAATCCTAAGTTTCTGGAAGTTCCTAAAAAATACAGCAGCATCGTAGCTCTGAAAAAATCACTTAGACTGTCATCCCTGGGTATAATCATAGACCGGGATGCAAGGGAAAGTTGGGAGTTGGGCTTGAAAACGAAGAAGATGTCAATGCATCAACATGGGCAGTGAAGTAATCTAGCCGACATTTCCCAACCTGGGAAAAACTGGATCCCCAGGAAAATGCCTGGAGCGTGTTTTACTACTTCTTCACACACAGAAAGATGTCCTCTGTTATCATGAGTGTTCGAAGTTTTCCACAAATGTCAGCCTCGCATGTGTTCTAATAGCACCAGTAGAAGCTTTTCCCTGTGTGTTACCCCAGGCCGGGCTGCAAAGGAATCCTGGGGGTTGGGATGGAAATCTAAGTGGAAGCGAGTGCCCCATGATTGTCTGTAGAGGTAATTAGCGGACTTCTACCTAACAGGGAAATACTTGTGCCCTCAGCCATGTGTGTGTAGTGGGGCTTCGCAATTCTCCCAAGCAAAGACGTGTTTGTTAATCCTGTGTGTGTGGAGGTTCCTCCAACAGACAGTAGCGCCTGATTTCTGATAGAATCATTTAGTTTGTCATCCCTGGGTGTTTTCCAACCCGGGCTGCAATGGAAAGCTGGGAGTAGGGCTGTAAACGAAGAAAAACTGAGTGCCACCACATGGGCTGTGGAGATACTTAGCCAACGTCTCACAGCCTGGTTACACCTGCATCCCAGAGACATGCATGGACCCTGTTTTCCTACTCAATCACACACACAAAGAAGTGTTCTGTTAAACTGTGTATGGAGAAGTTTCTACAACTGTCAGCATCGCCTGGGTTCCAATAGAAAATTTAGCTAAATTTTCTGACTGTTTTCTCTGACTGGGTTGCAAGGGAAACTGGGGGATATGATGGAAATCCAAGCAGGAGCGATTAACTCCCCATGGGCATTAACTCTGAATAATCTGAACACCCCAATCTAGGAAAACCTGTACCCCTTGAAACATGCTTGGAGATTTTAGAAACTCAATCAGACACATAAAATATGTTCTGTTACCCTGCGTGTGCGGAGCTTCCTACAAATTTCTGCAGGTCCTGGGTTCCAATAGAACCACTAGCTTATAATTTCTGAGTGTTTTCCTGGGCGGGCTGCGAGGGAAACTGTGGGTTCGCCTGGAAAGCCAAGTAGCCAGGATTGCCCAGAAATTGACTGTAGAGGTAAAAAGCGGAATTCTCCCAAACAGAGAGTAACTGTGCCCCCAGGCATCTTGTGGTGTTGGTCTCCATACCTCCACCAAGCAAAGCCATGTTCCGGAATTTTGAGTGTGTGTTGTACTTCCAACAGACAGCAGAGCGGGGGTACTCATAGAATCAATAATATTGTCATCCCTAGGTTTTTCCTTATGCCGGGCTTCAAAAGAAAGCAGGGAGTTGGTCTGGAAAGCGAAGAATTATAGAGTGCCTCCCCATTGGAATTGGAGGTAATTAGGCCTCATCTCCAAACCTGGGAAGAGCTGTAACACCAGAAACATGCCTGGAGTGTATTTTCCAACACCAACACACAGAAAAATATTTGTTCTGCTATCCTGATGGTGCGGAGTATTCTACAACTTTCAGGAGCGCCTGGGTTCTAGTACCACCAGTATTTTGTTTTCCATGAGTTTTTTCACAGGCCTGGCTGCCAGGTAAATCTGTTTGCTTGGCTGAAATTCGTAGCAGCAGCCAGTTACTCCGCATGAGTATTTGAGGTAATTTTCCGACGTCACACATCCTTGGAAACACTAAGCACCCTGATACATCCTTGGAGTTTGTTTACCCATCTCCATCAGACACACAAAAGTTTCCTCTTTTATCCTAGTTGTTGGAAGATTCCTACAACGGTAGGTAGAGACTGGGCTCCGTTACAACCAATAACATATTTTCCCTGTGTGATTCCCAGTCCGGTCTGCCTGGGAAAGTTTGGGTTTGGGCTTTAAATCCAAGTAGCAGCGAATGCCCCGAGATGGACTATGGAGGTAATTAGCCGTCTTAGCCCTAAAAGGGAAAATCTTGGGCCCCAGCAATTAGTGTGCTCTGGGGCTGCAAAATTCGTAACCAACAAATCCGTGTTCCAGAATCCTGAGAGTTTGGAGGTTCCTCCAACATACAGCAGCACCCTGGTTCTGATAGAATTATTTAGTTTGTCATCCCTGGGTGTATTCCATGGTCGGGCTTCAAGGGAATGCTAGGATTAGGGCTGGATATCGAACAAGAAGAGAGTTCTTCCCCATGGGCAGTGGAGGTAATTAGCCAACATTTCACAACCTGCGAACACCTGAACCCCAGAGACATGCCTTACTGAGTTTTCCTAATCCATCACACACACAAAGCTTTGTTCTGATTTCCTTAGTGTAGGGATGTTTCTACAACTTTCAGGAGCGCCTTAGTTCTTATAGAAACTGTAGTTTTTTTCCCTGAGTGTTTTCACAGGCCGGGATGTGAGGGAATGCTGGGGGTTGGGCTGGAATCCAAGCAACTGCAAGGGACTCCCCATGGACAGTGGATTTAAATATCCTACCTCCCACAACCTAGGAACTCCTATACAAACTGAAACATGCGTGAATTTGTTTACCAATCTAAATGAGACACTCAAATTAGTGTTGTGTTATTCTGATTGTGGGGAGGTACCTACAATTGTCTGCAGCACCAGGATTCCAATAGAAACATAGCTTATTATCACTGAGTGTTTTACAAGGCCGGGCTGCGAGTGAAAACTGGAGGATAGAGTGAAAATCTAAGAAGAAGCGAGTGCCCCAAGATTCACTGTGGAGGTAATTAGCGGACTTCTCCCTAACAGGGACATATCTGTGACCCCATCCATCTGCGTGGATTGGGGTTCCACAACTCCCCACACTAAAAGACGTGTTGCAGATTAATGAAGCTTTGGAGGATCCTCCAACAGACAGCAAGGCCGGGGTACTGATAGAATCACTTATTTGTCTTCCATGGGTATTTCACTTGTCCGGGCTGCAAGGGAAAGCTGGGAGTTGGGCTTGAAAACGAAGAAGAAGACAGTGCCACCCCATGGACACTGAAGGAATCAAGACGACATCTCCCAACCTGGGAAAACCTGGATCCCCATAAAAATGCCTGGAGTGTGTTTTCCTACAACATCACACACAGAAAGATATGTTCTGTTATCCTGAGTGTTCGAAGGTTTCCACATTTGTCAGCAGGGCATTGATTCGAATAGCACCAATAGCTTCTTTTCACTCTGTGTTACCCCAGGCCGGGCTACAAGGGAAACATGTGTGTTCGGCTGGGAATCCAAGTAGCAGTGAGTACCCAGATATGGACTATTGAGGTAATTAGCGGACTTGGCCCTAAAAGGGAAAATCTTGGGCCCCAGGTTTGAGTGTTCTGTGGGGCTTCACATTTCGCACCAAGCAAATACGTGTTCCAGTATATTGAGTGTTTGGAGGTTCCTCCACACATACAGCAGCGCACTGGTTCTGATAGAATGATTTAGTTTGTCATCCCTGAGTATTTTCCTAACACGGGCTGCAAGGGAAAGCTGGGAGTAGGGCTGGAAATCGAAGAAAACAGAGTGCATCCCCATGGGCTGTGGAGATACATAGCCAAAGTCTCCCAAACTGGTTACCCTTGCACCCCTGATACATGCATGTACTGTTTATTTCTACTCCATCTCACACGCAAAGAAGTGTTCTGTTTCCCTGTGTATGGGGAGGATTCTACAACTGTCAGCAGCGCCTGGATTCTAATAGAAACTTTAGCTATATTTCCTGACTGTTTTCTCTGACTGGGTTGCAAGGGAAACTGGGGGATGGTATGGAAATCCAAGCAGGAGCGATTACCTCCCCATGGACGTTAATGGGAATAATCTGACCTCCCCCTACCTGGGTAAAACTGTACCCGCTGAAACATGCGTGGAATTTTTAACATCTCTATCAGACACAAAATAAGTGTTCTGTTAACCTGCGTGTGCGGAGCTAACTAAAACGGTCTGCAGTGCCTGGGTTCCAATAGAACCACTAGCTTATAATCTCTTAGTGTGTTCCAGGGCGGGCTACGAGGGAAACTGGGGGTTCGTCTGGAAAGCCAATTAGCCAGGTTTGCCCAGAGATTGATTGTAGAGGTAATGAGCGGACTTCTACCAGACAGAGAAGAACTGTGCCCCCAGGCATATTGTGGTTTTGGTCTCCATACCTCCACCAAGCAAAGCCATGTTCCAGAATTTTGAGTGTGTGTTGTACCTCCAAATGTCAGCAGAGATGGTGTTCTGATAGAATCGCTAATATTGTCATCCCTAGGTGTTTCCTTAGGCCGGGCTTCAAAGGAAAGCTGGGAATTAGTCTGGAAAGCGAAGAAGTATAGAGTGCCTCCCCATTGGCTGTGGAGGTAATTAGGCGACTTCTCCAAACCTGGGAACAGCTGTACCCCCATTAATATGCATGGAGTGTATTTTTCTACACCATCACACACACAAAGATGTGTTCTGCTACCCTGAGTTTGGGGAGGATTCTACAAATATCAGCAGCACCTGTGTTTTAATACCACCAGTATTTTCTTTTCCATGAGTGTTTACACAAGCCTAGCTGCGAGGTAAAGCTGTGGGTTTTGCTGTATTTCAAAGCAGCAGTGAGATAATCCCCATGAGAATTTGAGGTAATTTTCCGACGTCCCACAGCCTTGGAACACCTGTGCCCGCTGAAATATTCGTGGAGTTTGTTTACCCATCTCCATCAGACACACAAAATTTTCTTCTGTTATCCCAGATGTGGGAAGGAGCCTACAACGTTAGGTAGCTACTGGGTTCCAATACAACCAATAGCATATTATCCCTGAGTGTTTTCCCAGGCCGTGCTGAGAGGGAAAGATGTGGGTTGGGCTGGAAAGGCAAGCAGAGCGAGTGCCTCCCCATGGGCATTGGTGGGAATTTTCCGAACTCCCACAATCTAGTAAAACCTTAACCCCTGAAACACTCGTGGAGTATTTTTAGGAAAGTTCATAAGACACACAAAGAAGTGTTCTCTTGTCCTGGGTGTGGGGAGTATCCTACAATTTTCTGCAGCCCTGGGTTCCAATAGAACCACTGGATTATTATCCCTGATTGTATTCCCAGGCCGGGCTGCGAGGGAATGCTGTGCTTGCGCTGGAAAGCCATGTTGCAGCGAGTGACCCGTGATGGAATGTGGAGGTAAATAGCGGACATCTCCCTAGCAGGGAAAAACCTGTGCCCCAAGGTATCTCTTTGGTGTGGGTCTCCAAAGATACCCCCAAGCATAGAAGTGATCCAGAATCCTAAGTTTCTGGAAGTTCCTAAAAAATACAGCAGCATCGTAGCTCTGAAAAAATCACTTAGAATGTCATCCCTGGGTATAATCCTAGACCGTGATGCAAGGGAAATTTGGGAGTTGGGCTTGAAAACGAAGAAGAAGTCAATGCATCCCCATGGTCAGTGAAGGAATCTAGCCGACATCTCCCAACCTGGGAAAAACTGGATCCCCAGAAATATGACTGCAGTGTGTTTTACTACTCCTTCACACACAGAAAGATGTGCTCTGTTATCATGAGTGTTCGAAGTTTTCCACAAATATCAGCCTCGCATGTGTTCTAATAGCACCAGTAGATTCTTTTCCCATTGTGTTTCCCCAGGCCGGGCTGCAAGGGAATCCTGGGGGTTGGGATGGAAATCCAAATAGATGCGAGTGCCCCATGATTGTCTGCAGAGGTAATTAGCGGACTTCTACCTAACAGGGAAAAACTTGTGCCCTCAGCCTTGTGTGTTAACTGGGGCTTTACAATTCTCCCAAGCAAAGACGTGTTTGTTAATCCTGTGTGTGTGGAGGTTCCTCCAACAGACAGTAGCGCCTGATTTCTGATAGAATCATTTAGTTTGTCATCCCTGGGTGTTTTCCAACCCGGGCTGCAATGGAAAGCTGGGAGTAGAGCTCTAAACGAAGAAAAACTGAGTGCCTCCCCATAGGCTGTGGAGATACTTAGCCAACGTATCACAGCCTGGTTACACCTGCACCCCAGAGACATGCATGGACTCTGTTTTCCTACTCAATCACACACACATAGAAGTGTTCTGTTAAACTGTGTATGGAGAAATTTCTACAACTGTCAGCATCGCCTCGGTTCCAATAGAAAATTTAGCTAAATTTCCTGACTGTTTTCTCTGACTGGGTTGCAAGAGAAACTGGGGGATATGATGGAAATCCAAGCAGGAGCGATTAAATCCCCATGGGCATTAACTCTGAATAATCTGAACACCCCCAATCTAGGAAAACCTGTACCCCTTGAAACATGCTTGGAGATTTTAGAATCTCAATCAGACACACAAAATGTGTTCTGTTATCCTGCGTGTGCGGAGTTTCCTACAATGTTCTGCAGGTCCTGGGTTCCAGTAGAACCACTAGCTTATAAATTCTGAGTGTTTTCCAGGGCGGGCTGCGGGGGAAGCTGGGGGTTCGGCTGGAAATCCAATTAGCCAGGATTTCCCAGAGATTGACTGTAGAGGTAAATAGCGGAATTCTCCCAAACAGAGAGTAACTGTGCCCCCAGGCATCTTGTGGTTTTGGTCTCCATACCTCCTCCAAGCAAAGCCATGTTCCGGATTTTTGAGTGTGTGTTGTACCTCCAACAGGCAGCAGAGAGCGAGTTCTCATAAAATCAATAATATTGTCATCCCTAGGTGTTTCCTTAGGCCGGGCTTCAAAGGAAAGCAGGGAGTTGGTCTGGAAAGTGAAGAAATATAGATTGCCTCCCCATTGGAATTGGAGGTAATTAGGCGAAATCTCCAAACCTGGGAACAGCTGTAACACCAGAAATATGCCTGGAGACTATTTTCCTACATAATCACACACAAAAAATTTGTTCTGCTATCCTGAGTGTGCGGAGTATTCTACAATTTTCAGGAGCGCCTGGGTTCTAGTAGCACCATTATTTTGTTTTCCATGAGTTTTTTCACAGGCCTGGATGCCAGGTAAACTGTGGTCTTGGCTGTAATTCGTAGCAGCATCGAGTTACTCCCCATGAGAATTTGAGGTAATTTTCCGACGTCCCACAGCCTTGGAATCCCTAAGAACACTGATACATGCTTGGAGTGTGTTTACCCATCTCCATCAGACACACAAATGTTTCTTCTTTTATCCTAGTTATGGGAAGGTTCCTACAAAGTTAGGTAGAGACTGGGTTCCATTACAACCAATAACATATTTTCCCTGTGTGTTTTCCGAGGCCGAACTGCGAGGGAATGCTTTTGTTTGGGCTGGAAATCCAAGTAGCAGCGAGTGCCCCGAGATGGACTATGGAGGTAATTAGCGGACTTGGCCCCAAAAAGGGAAATTCTTGGGCCCCAGCAATGAGTGTGCTGTTGGGCTTTACAATTCGCCCCAAGCAAATCCATGTTCCGGAATCCTGAGTGTTTGGAGGTTCCTCGAACATACAGCAGCGCCCTGGTTCTGATAGAATTAATTAGTTTGTTATCCCTGGGTGTTTTCCACGGTGGGGCTGCAAGGAAATGCTAGGATTAGGGCTGGATATCGAAGAAGAAGAGAGTGCTTCTCCAAGGGCAGTGGAGTTAATTAGCAAACATTTCCCATCCTGCGAACACCTGCACCCCAGGGACATGCCTTACAGTGTTTTCCTACTCCATCACACAAACAAAGCTGTGTTCTGTTTTCCTTATTGTAGTGAGGTTTCTACAACTGTCACGAGTGCCTTCGTTTTAATAGGAACTGTAGCTTCTTTTCCCTGAGTGTTTTCACAGGCCGGGATGTGAGGGAACGCTGGGGGATTGGCTGGAATCCAAGCAACGGCAAGGGACTCCCCATGGACAGTGGATGTAAATATCCGAACTCCCACAACCTAGGAACTCCTATACAAACTGAAACATGCGTGGATTTAGTTTACACATCTAAATCAGACACTCAAAATATTGTTGTGTTTTCTGAGTGTGGGGATGTCCCTACAATTGTCTGCAGCACCTGGGTTCCAATAGAAACCTAGCTTATTATCACTGAGTGTTTAACAAGGCCGGGCTGCGAGTGAAAACTGAGGGATAGGCTGAAAATCTAAGAAGAAGCGAGTGCCACAAGATGCACTGTGGAGGTAATTAGCAGACTTCTCACTAACAGGGACAAATCTGTGACCCCATCCATCTGCGTGGATTGGGGTTCCACAACTCCCACACTAAAAGACGTGTTCCAGAATCCTGAAGCTTTGGAGGATCCTCCAAAAGACAGCAACGCCAGGGTTCTGATAGAATCACTTTTTTGTCTTCCATGAGTGTTACACTTGTCAAGGCTGCAAGGGAAAGCTGGGAGCTGGGCTTGAAAACGGAGAAGAATACAGTGCCACCCCTTGGGCACTGAAGGAATGTAGCCGACATCTCCCAAAATGGGAAAACCTGGATTACAAAAAAAATGCCTGGAGTGTGTTTTCCTACTCCATCACACACAGAAAAATATGATCTGTTATCCTGAGTGTTCGAAGGTTTCCACAATTGTCAGCAGGGCATTGGTTCGAATAGCACCAATAGCTTCTTTTCCCTCTGTGTTACCCCAGGCCGGGCTGCAAGGGAAACATGGGGGTTGGGCTGGGAATCCAAGTAGCAGTGAGTACCCAGAGATGGACTATGGAGGTAATTAGCGGACTTGGCCCTAAAAGGGAAAATCTTGGGCCCCAGGATTGAGTGTGCTGTGGGGCTTCACAATTCGCACCAAGCAAATCCGAGTTCCGGAATCCTGAGTGTTTGAAGGTTCCTCCACACATACAGCAGCGCACTGGTTCTGATAGTATGAGTTAGTTTGTGATTCCTGAGTGTTTTCCTAACCCGGGCTTCAAGGGAATGCTGGGAGTAGGGCTGGAAATCGAAGAAAACTGAGTGCATCCCCATGGGCTGTGGAGATACTTAGCCAACGTCTCCCAAAATGGTTACACCTGCACCACAGATACATGCATGTACTGTGTATTCCTACTCCATCTCACACCAAGAAGTGTTCTGTTACCCTGTGTATGGGGAGGTTTTTACATCTGTCAGCAGCGCCTGTGTTCTAATAGAAACTTTAGCTATATTTCCTGATTGTTTTCTCAGACTGGGTTGAAAAGGAAAATGGGGGATGGGCTGGAAAGCCAAGCAGGAGTGAGTACTTCCCCATGGGCTGTAGTGGGATGTATCTGACCTCCCACAACCTAGGAATACCAGTACACCCTGAAACATGCGTGGAACTTTTACCATCTCAATGAGACACAAAAAAATTTTTCTGTTATCCTGCATGTGCGGAGGTTCCTACAACGGCCTGCAGTGCTTGAGTACCAATAGAACCATTAACTTATTATCTCTGAGTGTTTATCAGGGCCGGCTGCGAGGGAAACCTTGGGGTTCGGCTTGAAAGCAAAGCAGCAACGAGTGCCCAGAGATTGACTGTAGAGGTAATAAGCAGACTTCTCCCAGAGAGAGAGAAATGTGCCCCCAGGAATCTTGTGGTGTTCGTCTCCACACCTCCACCAAGCAAAGCCATGTTTCAGAATTTTGAGATTGCGTTGTACCTCCAAAAGGCAGCAGTGAGGTTTTCTCATAGAATCACTAATATTTTCATCACTAGGTGTTTTCTTAGGCCGGGCTGTAAGGGAAATTTGGGAGATGGTCTGCAAAGCGAAGAAGTATAGATTGCCTCCCCATTGGCAGTGGAGGTAATTAGGCGACATCTCCAAACCTGGGAACAGCTGTACCCCCAGAAATATGCCTGGAGTGTATTTTTCTACACCATCACACACACAAAGGTGTGTTCTGCTATCCTGAGTGTGGGGAGGATTCTACAAATATCAGCAGCGCCTGGGTTCTAATAGAACCAGTATTTTCTTTTCCGTGAGAGTTTTCACACGCCTAGCTGCGAGGTAAAGCTGTGGGTTTGGCTGAATTTCGTAGTAGCAGTGAGATATTCCCCATGAGAATTTGAGGTAATTTTCCGACGTCCCACATCCTTGGAACACCTGTGCCCCCTGAAACATGCATGGAGTTTGTTTACCCATCTCCATCAGACCCACAATGATTTCTTCTGTTATCCCAGATGTCGGAAGGAGCCTACAACGTTAGGTAGCGACTGGGTTCCAATTAAACCAATAGCATATTATCCCTGAGTGTTTTCCCAGGCCGGGCTGAGAGGGACAGCTGGGGGTTGGGCTGGAAATCCAAGCAGGAGCGAGTGCCTCCCCATGGGCATTGGAGGGAATTATCCGAACTCCCACTAACTAGCAACACCTTAACCCCTGAAACACGCGTGGAGTATTTTACGAAACTGCATGAGACACACCAAGAAGTGTTCTATTTTCCTTGGTGTGGGGAGTATCCTACACTGTTCTGTAGCACCTGGGTTCCAATAGAACCACTGGCTTATTATCCCTTATTGTTTTCCCAGGCCGGCCTGCGAGGTAATGCTGCGCTTGCGCTGGAAAGCCATGTAGCAGCGAGTGACCCGAGATGCACTGTGGAGGTAATTAGTGGACGTCTAACTAACAGGGAAAATCCTGTGCCCCAAGCCATCTCTGTGGTGTGGGTCTCCAAAGCTACCCCCAAGCATAGACGTGATCCAGAATCCTAAGTTTCTGGAAGTTATTAAAAAATACAGCAGCATCTTAGCTCTGATAAAATCACTTAGACTGTCATCCCTGGGTATAATCCTAGACCGGGATGCAAGGGAAAGTTGGGAGTTGGGCTTGAAAACGAAGAAGAAGTCAATGCATCAACATGGGCATTGAAGGAATCTAGGTGACGTCTCCCAACCTGGGAAAACCTGGATCGCCAGAAAAATGCCTGGAGTGTGTTTTACTACTCCATCCCACACAGAAAGATGTGCTCAGTTATCATGAGTGTTCGAAGGATTCCACAATTGTCAGCAGCGCATGTGTTCTAATAACACCAGTAGATTCTTTTCACTCTGTTATTCCCCAGGCCGGGCTGCAAGGGAATCCTTGGGGTTGGGATGGAAATCCAAGTAGAAGCGAGTGCCCCACGATCGTATGTAGAGGTAATTAGCGGACTTCTACCTAACAGGGAAAAACTTGGGCCATCAGCCATGTGTGTGGAGTGGGGCTTCACAATTCTCCCAAGCAAAGACGTGTTTGTTAATCCTGTGTGTGTGGAGGTCCCTCCAACAGAGAGCAGGGCCGGGGTTCTGATAGAATCACTTAGTATATCATCCCAGGGTCTTTTCCTAACCCGGGCTGCAATTGAAAGCTGGGAGTAGGGCTGGAAAATGAAGAAAAACCGAGTGCCTCCCCATGGGCTGTGGAGATAATTAGCCAACGACTCACAGCCTGGTTACACCTGCACCCCAAAAACATGCATGGAGTGTGTTTTCCTACTCAATCACACACACAAAGAAGTGTTCTGTTACCCTGTGTATGGGGAAGTTTCTACAACTGTCAGCATCCTCTTGGTTCTAATAGAAACTTTAGCTAAATTTCCTGACTGTTTTCTCTGATTGGGTTGCAAGGGAAACTGGGGGATGGGATGGAAATCTAAGCAGGAGCGATTACCACCCCATGGGCATTAATGGGAATAATCTGCCCTACCCCAACATAGGAAAACCTGTACCCCCCTGAAACTTGTGTGCAGTTTTTAGCATTTCATTAAGACACAAAAAATGTTCTGTTATCCTGCGTGTGCAGAGCTTCCTACAACGGTCTGCAGTGCCTTGGTTCCAATAGAACCACTAGCTTATAATCTCTAAGTGTTTTACAGGTCGGGATGCGAGGGAATCTGGGGGTTCGTCTGGAAAGCCAAGTAGCCAGGATTGCCCAGAAATTGACTGTAGAGGTAATTAGCGGAATTCTCCCAAACAGAGAGAAACTGTGCCCCCAGGCATCTTGTGGTGTTGGTCTCAAATCCACCACCAAGCAAAGACATGTTCCGGAATTTTGAGTGTGTGTTGTACATCCAACAGGCAGCAGAGCGGAGGTTCTGATAGAATCAATAATATTGTCATCCCTAGGTGTTTTCTTAGGCCGGGCTTCAAAGGAAAGCAGGGAGTTGGTCTGGAATGTGAAGAAGTATAGAGTGCCTCCCCATTGGAAGTGGAGGTAATTAGGCGACATCTCCAAACCTGGGAACAGCTGTACCCCCAGAAACATGCCTGGAGTGTATTTTCCTACACCATCACACACACAAAAATTTCTTCTGATATCCTGAGTGTGGGGAGGATTCTACAAGTTTCAGCAGTGCCTTGTTTCTACTAGCACAAGTATTTTGTTTTCCATGAGTGTTTTCACAGGCCTGGATGCGAGGTAAATCTGTGGGTTTGGCTGAATTTCGTTGCAGCAGTGAGACACTCCCCATGAGAATTTGAGGTAATTTTCCGACGTCCCACAGCCTTGGAACACCTAAGGACCCCGTTATATGCTTGGAGTTTGTTTACCCATCTCCATCAGACACACAAATGTTTATTCTTTTATCCTAGTTGTGGGAAGTTACCTAAAACGGTAGGTAGAGACTGGGTTCCATTACAACCAATAACGTATTTTCCCTGTGTGTTTTCCCAGGTCGGGCTGCAAGGGAAAGCATGGGTTAGGGCTGGAAATCCAAGTAGAAGCGAGTGCCCCGAGATGGACTATGCAGGTAATTAGAGGACTTGGCCCGAAAAGGGAAAATCTTGGGCCCCAGCAATGAGTGTGCTGTGGGGCTTCACAATTCGCACCAAGCAAATCCGTGTTCGGAAACCTGAGAGTTTGGACGTTCCTCCAACTTACAGCAGCGCGCTGGTTATGATAGAATGATTTAGTTTGTCATCCCTGGGTGTTTTCCACGGTCGGGCTGCAAGGGAATGCTAGGATTAGGGCTGGATATCGAAGAAGAAGAGAGTTCTTCCCCATGGGCAGTGGAGGTAATTAGCCAACATTTCATAACCTGCGAAAACCTGCACCCCATAGACATGCCTTACTGTGTTTTCTTACTCCATCACACACACAAATGTGTGTTCTGTTTCCTTAGTGTAGGGAGGTTTCTACAAATATCAGGAGCGCGTTAGTTCTAATAGAAAATGTAGCTTAATTTCCCTGAGTGTTTCCACAGGCCGGGATGTGAGGGAATGCTGGGGGTTGGGCTGGAATCCAAGCAACTGCAAGGGACTCCCCATGGACAGTGGATGTAAATATCCGACCTCCCACAACCTAGGAACTCCTATACAAACTGAAACATGCGTGAATTTAGTTTACCCATCTAAATGAGACACTCAAATTAGTGTTCTGTTATTCTGATTGTGGGGAGGTACCTACAATTGTCTGCAGCACCAGGGTTCCAATAGAAACATAGCTTATTATCACTGAGTGTTTTACAAGGCAGGGCTGCGAGTGAAAATTGGGGGATAGAGTGAAAATCTAAGAAGAAGCGAGTGCCCCAAGATTCACTGTGGAGGTAATTAGCGGACTTCTCCCTAACAGGGACATATCTGTGACCCCATCCATCTGCGTGGATTGGGGTTCCACAACTCCCCACACTAAAAGACGTGTTCCAGAATACTGAAGCTTTGGAGGATCCTCCAACAGACAGCAAGGCCGGGGTTCTGATAGAATCACTTATTTGTTTTCCATGGGTGTTTCACTTGTCCGTGCTGCAAGGGAAACCTGGGAGTTGGGCTTGAAAAGGAAGAAGAAGACAGTGCCACCCCATGGACACTGAAGGAATCAAGACGACATCTCCCAACCTGGGAAAACCTGGATCCCCATAAAAATGCCTGGAGTGTGTTTTCCTACACCATCACACACAGAAAGATATGTTCTGTTATCCTGAGTGTTCGAAGGTTTCCACATTTGTCAGCAGGGCATAGGTTCGAATAGCACCAATAGCTTCTTTTCCCTCTGTATTACCCCAGGCTGGGCTGCAAGGGAAACATGGGGGTTGGGCTGGGAATCCAAGTAGCAGTGAGTACCCAGAGATGGACTATGGAGGTAATTAGCGGACTTGGCCCTAAAAGGGAAAATCTTGGGCCCCAGGATTGAGTGTGCTGTGGGGCTTCACAATTCGCACCAAGCAAATCCGAGTTCCGGAATCCTGAGTGTTTGAAGGTTCCTCCACACATACAGCAGCGCACTGGTTCTGATAGTATGAGTTAGTTTGTGATTCCTGAGTGTTTTCCTAACCCGGGCTTCAAGGGAATGCTGGGAGTAGGGCTGGAAATCGAAGAAAACTGAGTGCATCCCCATGGGCTGTGGAGATACTAAGCCAACGTCTCCCAAAATGGTTACACCTGCACCACAGATACATGCATGTACTGTGTATTCCTACTCCATCTCACACCAAGAAGTGTTCTGTTACCCTGTGTATGGGGAGGTTTTTACATCTGTCAGCAGCGCCTGTGTTCTAATAGAAATTTTAGCTATATTTCCTGACTGTTTTCTCTGACTGGGTTGCAAGGGAAACTGGGGGATGGGATGGAAATCCAAGCAGGAGCGATTACGTCCCCATGGGCATTAATGGGAATAATCTGACCTCCCCCAACCTAGGAAAACCTGTACCCCCTGAAACATGCGTGGAATTTTTACCATCTCAATCAGACACAAAAATGTATTCTGTTATCCTGCGTGTGCGGAGCTTCCTACAACGATCTGCAGTGCCTGGGTTCCAATACAACCACTAGCTTATAATCTCTGAGTGTGTTCCCGGGTGGGCTGCAAGGGAAACTGGGGGTTCGGCTAGAAAGCCTAGTAGCCAGGATTGCCCAGATATTGACTATAGAGTTAATGAGCGTACTTCCCCCAGACAGAGAGAAACTGTGCCCCCAGGCATATTGTGGTGTTGGTCTCCATACCTCCACCAAGCAAAGCCATGTTCCGGAATTTTGAGTGTGTGTTGTACCTCCAACAGTCAGCAGAGAGGGGGTTCTGATAGAATCGCTAATATTGTCATCCATAGGTGTTTCCTTAGGCCGGCTTCAAAGGAAACCTGGGAGTTGGTCTTGAAAGCGAAGAAGTATAGTGTGCCTCCACATTGGAAGCGGAGTTAATTAGGCGTCCTCTCCCATCCTGGGAAAAGCTGTACCCTAAGAAACATGCCTGGAGTGTGTTTTCCTACTCCGTCACACACAGAACGATATGTTCTGTTATCCTGAGTGTTCGAAGGTTTCCACAATTTTCAGCAGGGCATGGGTTCAAATAGCACCAATAGCTTCTTTTCCTTCTGTGTTAACCCAGGCCAGGCTGCAAGGGAAAAATGCGGGTTGGGCTGGAATTCCAAGTAGCGGCGGGTGCCCGAGAAGGACTGTAGAGCTAATTTACGGACTTCTACCTAACAGGGAATAAGTTCTGCCCCCAGCCAAGTTTGTGGATTGGGGCTTCAAAACCCTTCCAAGCAAAGCCGTGTTTGGGAATCCTGTGTGTGTTGAAGTTCCTACAACAGACTGCAGCTCCAGGGCACTGGTAGAAACTTTAGCTACATTTCCTGATTGTTTTCTCAGACTGGGTTGAAAAGGAAAATGGGGGATGGGCAGGAAAGCCAAGCAGGAGCGAGTACTTCCCCATGGGCTGTAGTGGGATGTATCTGACCTCCCACAACCTAGGAATACCAGTACACCCTGAAACATGCGTGGAGCTTTTACCATCTCAATGAGACACAAAAAATTTTTTCTGTTATCCTGCATGTGCGGAGGTTCCTACAACGGCCTGCAGTGCTTGAGTACCAATAGAACCATTAACTTATTATCTCTGAGTGTTTATCAGGGCCGGCTGCGAGGGAAACCTTGGGGTTCGGCTTGAAAGCAAAGCAGCAACGAGTGCCCAGAGATTGACTGTAGAGGTAATAAGCAGACTTCTCCCAGAGAGAGAGAAATGTGCCCCCAGGAATCTTGTGGTGTTCGTCTCCACACCTCCACCAAGCAAAGCCATGTTCCAGAATTTTGAGATTGCGTTGTACCTCCAAAAGGCAGCAGTGAGGTTTTCTCATAGAATCACTAATATTTTCATCACTAGGTGTTTTCTTAGGCCGGGCTGTAAGGGAAATTTGGGAGATGGTCTGCAAAGCGAAGAAGTATAGATTGCCTCCCCATTGGCAGTGGAGGTAATTAGGCGACATCTCCAAACCTGGGAACAGCTGTACCCCCAGAAATATGCCTGGAGTGTATTTTTCTACACCATCACACACACAAAGGTGTGTTCTGCTATCCTGAGTGTGGGGAGGATTCTACAAATATCAGCAGCGCCTGGGTTCTAATAGAACCAGTATTTTCTTTTCCGTGAGAGTTTTCACACGCCTAGCTGCGAGGTAAAGCTGTGGGTTTGGCTGAATTTCGTAGTAGCAGTGAGATATTCCCCATGAGAATTTGAGGTAATTTTCCGACGTCCCACATCCTTGGAACACCTGTGCCCCCTGAAACATGCATGGAGTTTGTTTACCCATCTCCATCAGACCCACAATGATTTCTTCTGTTATCCCAGATGTCGGAAGGAGCCTACAACGTTAGGTAGCGACTGGGTTCCAATTAAACCAATAGCATATTATCCCTGAGTGTTTTCCCAGGCCGGGCTGAGAGGGACAGCTGGGGGTTGGGCTGGAAATCCAAGCAGGAGCGAGTGCCTCCCCATGGGCATTGGAGGGAATTATCCGAACTCCCACTAACTAGCAACACCTTAACCCCTGAAACACGCGTGGAGTATTTTTACGAAACTGCATGAGACACACCAAGAAGTGTTCTATTTTCCTTGGTGTGGGGAGTATCCTACACTGTTCTGTAGCACCTGGGTTCCAATAGAACCACTGGCTTATTATCCCTTATTGTTTTCCCAGGCCGGCCTGCGAGGTAATGCTGCGCTTGCGCTGGAAAGCCATGTAGCAGCGAGTGACCCGAGATGCACTGTGGAGGTAATTAGTGGACGTCTAACTAACAGGGAAAATCCTGTGCCCCAAGCCATCTCTGTGGTGTGGGTCTCCAAAGCTACCCCCAAGCATAGACGTGATCCAGAATCCTAAGTTTCTGGAAGTTATTAAAAAATACAGCAGCATCTTAGCTCTGATAAAATCACTTAGACTGTCATCCCTGGGTATAATCCTAGACCGGGATGCAAGGGAAAGTTGGGAGTTGGGCTTGAAAACGAAGAAGAAGTCAATGCATCAACATGGGCATTGAAGGAATCTAGGTGACGTCTCCCAACCTGGGAAAACCTGGATCGCCAGAAAAATGCCTGGAGTGTGTTTTACTACTCCATCCCACACAGAAAGATGTGCTCAGTTATCATGAGTGTTCGAAGGATTCCACAATTGTCAGCAGCGCATGTGTTCTAATAACACCAGTAGATTCTTTTCACTCTGTTATTCCCCAGTCCGGGCTGCAAGGGAATCCTTGGGGTTGGGATGGAAATCCAAGTAGAAGCGAGTGCCCCACGATCGTATGTAGAGGTAATTAGCGGACTTCTACCTAACAGGGAAAAACTTGGGCCATCAGCCATGTGTGTGGAGTGGGGCTTCACAATTCTCCCAAGCAAAGACGTGTTTGTTAATCCTGTGTGTGTGGAGGTCCCTCCAACAGAGAGCAGGGCCGGGGTTCTGATAGAATCACTTAGTATATCATCCCAGGGTCTTTTCCTAACCCGGGCTGCAATTGAAAGCTGGGAGTAGGGCTGGAAAATGAAGAAAAACAGAGTGCCTCCCCATGGGCTGTGGAGATAATTAGCCAACGACTCACAGCCTGGTTACACCTGCACCCCAAAAACATGCATGGAGTGTGTTTTCCTACTCAATCACACACACAAAGAAGTGTTCTGTTACCCTGTGTATGGGGAAGTTTCTACAACTGTCAGCATCCTCTTGGTTCTAATAGAAACTTTAGCTAAATTTCCTGACTGTTTTCTCTGATTGGGTTGCAAGGGAAACTGGGGGATGGGATGGAAATCTAAGCAGGAGCGATTACCACCCCATGGGCATTAATGGGAATAATCTGCCCTACCCCAACATAGGAAAACCTGTACCCCCTGAAACTTGTGTGCAGTTTTTAGCATTTCATTAAGACACAAAAAAATGTTCTGTTATCCTGCGTGTGCAGAGCTTCCTACAACGGTCTGCAGTGCCTTGGTTCCAATAGAACCACTAGCTTATAATCTCTAAGTGTTTTACAGGTCGGGATGCGAGGGAATCTGGGGGTTCGTCTGGAAAGCCAAGTAGCCAGGATTGCTCAGAAATTGACTGTAGAGGTAATTAGCGGAATTCTCCCAAACAGAGAGAAACTGTGCCCCCAGGCATCTTGTGGTGTTGGTCTCAAATCCACCACCAAGCAAATACATGTTCCGGAATTTTGAGTGTGTGTTGTACATCCAAAAGGCAGCAGAGCGGAGGTTCTGATAGAATCAATAATATTGTCATCCCTAGGTGTTTTCTTAGGCCGGGCTTCAAAGGAAAGCAGGGAGTTGGTCTGGAATGTGAAGAAGTATAGAGTGCCTCCCCATTGGAATTGGAGTTAATTAGGCGACATCTCCAAACCTGGGAACAGCTGTACCCCCAGAAACATGCCTGGAGTGTATTTTCCTACACCATCACACACACAAAAATTTCTTCTGATATCCTGAGTGTGGGGAGGATTCTACAAGTTTCAGCAGTGCCTTGTTTCTACTAGCACAAGTATTTTGTTTTCCATGAGTGTTTTCACAGGCCTGGCTGCGAGGTAAATCTGTGGGTTTGGCTGAATTTCGTTGCAGCAGTGAGACACTCCCCATGAGAATTTGAGGTAATTTTCCGACGTCCCACAGCCTTGGAACACCTAAGGACCCCGTTATATGCTTGGAGTTTGTTTACCCATCTCCATCAGACACACAAATGTTTATTCTTTTATCCTAGTTGTGGGAAGTTACCTAAAACGGTAGGTAGAGACTGGGTTCCATTACAACCAATAACGTATTTTCCCTGTGTGTTTTCCCAGGTCGGGCTGCAAGGGAAAGCATGGGTTAGGGCTGGAAATCCAAGTAGAAGCGAGTGCCCCGAGATGGACTATGCAGGTAATTAGAGGACTTGGCCCGAAAAGGGAAAATCTTGGGCCCCAGCAATGAGTGTGCTGTGGGGCTTCACAATTCGCACCAAGCAAATCCGTGTTCGGAAACCTGAGAGTTTGGACGTTCCTCCAACTTACAGCAGCGCGCTGGTTATGATAGAATGATTTAGTTTGTCATCCCTGGGTGTTTTCCACGGTCGGGCTGCAAGGGAATGCTAGGATTAGGGCTGGATATCGAAGAAGAAGAGAGTTCTTCCCCATGGGCAGTGGAGGTAATTAGCCAACATTTCACAACCTGCGAAAACCTGCACCCCATAGACATGCCTTACTGTGTTTTCTTACTCCATCACACACACAAATGTGTGTTCTGTTTCCTTAGTGTAGGGAGGTTTCTACAAATATCAGGAGCGCGTTAGTTCTAATAGAAAATGTAGCTTAATTTCCCTGAGTGTTTCCACAGGCCGGGATGTGAGGGAATGCTGGGGGTTGGGCTGGAATCCAAGCAACTGCAAGGGACTCCCCATGGACAGTGGATGTAAATATCCGACCTCCCACAACCTAGGAACTCCTATACAAACTGAAACATGCGTGAATTTAGTTTACCCATCTAAATGAGACACTCAAATTAGTGTTCTGTTATTCTGATTGTGGGGAGGTACCTACAATTGTCTGCAGCACCAGGGTTCCAATAGAAACATAGCTTATTATCACTGAGTGTTTTACAAGGCAGGGCTGCGAGTGAAAATTGGGGGATAGAGTGAAAATCTAAGAAGAAGCGAGTGCCCCAAGATTCACTGTGGAGGTAATTAGCGGACTTCTCCCTAACAGGGACATATCTGTGACCCCATCCATCTGCGTGGATTGGGGTTCCACAACTCCCCACACTAAAAGACGTGTTCCAGAATACTGAAGCTTTGGAGGATCCTCCAACAGACAGCAAGGCCGGGGTTCTGATAGAATCACTTATTTGTTTTCCATGGGTGTTTCACTTGTCCGTGCTGCAAGGGAAACCTGGGAGTTGGGCTTGAAAAGGAAGAAGAAGACAGTGCCACCCCATGGACACTGAAGGAATCAAGACGACATCTCCCAACCTGGGAAAACCTGGATCCCCATAAAAATGCCTGGAGTGTGTTTTCCTACACCATCACACACAGAAAGATATGTTCTGTTATCCTGAGTGTTCGAAGGTTTCCACATTTGTCAGCAGGGCATAGGTTCGAATAGCACCAATAGCTTCTTTTCCCTCTGTATTACCCCAGGCTGGGCTGCAAGGGAAACATGGGGGTTGGGCTGGGAATCCAAGTAGCAGTGAGTACCCAGAGATGGACTATGGAGGTAATTAGCGGACTTGGCCCTAAAAGGGAAAATCTTGGGCCCCAGGATTGAGTGTGCTGTGGGGCTTCACAATTCGCACCAAGCAAATCCGAGTTCCGGAATCCTGAGTGTTTGAAGGTTCCTCCACACATACAGCAGCGCACTGGTTCTGATAGTATGAGTTAGTTTGTGATTCCTGAGTGTTTTCCTAACCCGGGCTTCAAGGGAATGCTGGGAGTAGGGCTGGAAATCGAAGAAAACTGAGTGCATCCCCATGGGCTGTGGAGATACTAAGCCAACGTCTCCCAAAATGGTTACACCTGCACCACAGATACATGCATGTACTGTGTATTCCTACTCCATCTCACACCAAGAAGTGTTCTGTTACCCTGTGTATGGGGAGGTTTTTACATCTGTCAGCAGCGCCTGTGTTCTAATAGAAACTTTAGCTATATTTCCTGACTGTTTTCTCTGACTGGGTTGCAAGGGAAACTGGGGGATGGGATGGAAATCCAAGCAGGAGCGATTACGTCCCCATGGGCATTAATGGGAATAATCTGACCTCCCCCAACCTAGGAAAACCTGTACCCCCTGAAACATGCGTGGAATTTTACCATCTCAATCAGACACAAAATGTATTCTGTTATCCTGCGTGTGCGGAGCTTCCTACAACGATCTGCAGTGCCTGGGTTCCAATACAACCACTAGCTTATAATCTCTGAGTTTGTTCCCGGGCGGGCTGCAAGGGAAACTGGGGGTTCGGCTAGAAAGCCTAGTAGCCAGGATTGCCCAGATATTGACTATAGAGTTAATGAGCGTACTTCCCCCAGACAGAGAGAAACTGTGCCCCCAGGCATATTGTGGTGTTGGTCTCCATACCTCCACCAAGCAAAGCCATGTTCCGGAATTTTGAGTGTGTGTTGTACCTCCAACAGTCAGCAGAGAGGGGGTTCTGATAGAATCGCTAATATTGTCATCCATAGGTGTTTCCTTAGGCCGGCTTCAAAGGAAAGCTGGGAGTTGGTCTTGAAAGCGAAGAAGTATAGTGTGCCTCCACATTGGAAGCGGAGTTAATTAGGCGTCCTCTCCCATCCTGGGAAAAGCTGTACCCTAAGAAACATGCCTGGAGTGTGTTTTCCTACTCCGTCACACACAGAACGATATGTTCTGTTATCCTGAGTGTTCGAAGGTTTCCACAATTTTCAGCAGGGCATGGGTTCAAATAGCACCAATAGCTTCTTTTCCTTCTGTGTTAACCCAGGCCAGGCTGCAAGGGAAAAATGCGGGTTGGGCTGGAATTCCAAGTAGCGGCGGGTGCCCGAGAAGGACTGTAGAGCTAATTTACGGACTTCTACCTAACAGGGAATAAGTTCTGCCCCCAGCCAAGTTTGTGGATTGGGGCTTCAAAACCCTTCCAAGCAAAGCCGTGTTTGGGAATCCTGTGTGTGTTGAAGTTCCTACAACAGACTGCAGCTCCAGGGCACTGGTAGAAACTTTAGCTACATTTCCTGATTGTTTTCTCAGACTGGGTTGAAAAGGAAAATGGGGGATGGGCAGGAAAGCCAAGCAGGAGCGAGTACTTCCCCATGGGCTGTAGTGGGATGTATCTGACCTCCCACAACCTAGGAATACCAGTACACCCTGAAACATGCGTGGAGCTTTTACCATCTCAATGAGACACAAAAAAATTTTTCTGTTATCCTGCATGTGCGGAGGTTCCTACAACGGCCTGCAGTGCTTGAGTACCAATAGAACCATTAACTTATAATCTCTGAGTGTTTATCTGGGCGGGCTGTGAGGGAACCCTTGGGGTTCGCCTTGAAAGCCAAGTAGCAACGAGTGCCCAGAGATTGACTGTAGAGGTAATAAGCAGACTTCTCCCAGAGAGAGAGAAATGTGCCCCCAGGAATCTTGTGGTGTTCGTCTCCACACCTCCACCAAGCAAAGCCATGTTCCAGAATTTTGAGATTGCGTTGGACCTCCAAAAGGCAGCAGCGAGGTTTTCTCATAGAATCACGAATATTTTCATCACTAGGTGTTTTCTTAGGCCGGGCTGTAAGGGAAATTTGGGAGATGGTCTGCAAAGCGAAGAAGTATAGATTGCCTCCCCATTGGCAGTGGAGTTAATTAGGCGACATCTCCAAACCTGGGAACAGCTGTACCCCCAGAAATATGCCTGGAGTGTATTTTTCTACACCATCACACACACAAAGGTGTGTTCTGCTATCCTGAGTGTGGGGAGGATTCTACAAATATCAGCAGCGCCTGGGTTCTAATAGAACCAGTATTTTCTTTTCCGTGAGAGTTTTCACACGCCTAGCTGCGAGGTAAAGCTGTGGGTTTGGCTGAATTTCGTAGTAGCAGTGAGATATTCCCCATGAGAATTTGAGGTAATTTTCCGACGTCCCACATCCTTGGAACACCTGTGCCCCCTGAAACATGCATGGAGTTTGTTTACCCATCTCCATCAGACCCACAATGATTTCTTCTGTTATCCCAGATGTCGGAAGGAGCCTACAACGTTAGGTAGCGACTGGGTTCCAATTAAACCAATAGCATATTATCCCTGAGTGTTTTCCCAGGCCGGGCTGAGAGGGACAGCTGGGGGTTGGGCTGGAAATCCAAGCAGGAGCGAGTGCCTCCCCATGGGCATTGGAGGGAATTATCCGAACTCCCACTAACTAGCAACACCTTAACCCCTGAAACACGCGTGGAGTATTTTTACGAAACTGCATGAGACACACCAAGAAGTGTTCTATTTTCCTTGGTGTGGGGAGTATCCTACACGGTTCTGTAGCACCTGGGTTCCAATAGAACCACTGGATTATTATCCCTTATTGTTTTCCCAGGCCGGCCTGCGAGGGAATGCTGCGCTTGCGCTGGAAAGCCATGTAGCAGCGAGTGACCCGAGATGCACTGTGGAGGTAATTAGTGGACGTCTAACTAACAGGGAAAATCCTGTGCCCCAAGCCATCTCTGTGGTGTGGGTCTCCAAAGCTACCCCCAAGCATAGACGTGATCCAGAATCCTAAGTTTCTGGAAGTTATTAAAAAATACAGCAGCATCTTAGCTCTGATAAAATCACTTAGACTGTCATCCCTGGGTATAATCCTAGACCGGGATGCAAGGGAAAGTTGGGAGTTGGGCTTGAAAACGAAGAAGAAGTCAATGCATCAACATGGGCATTGAAGGAATCTAGGTGACGTCTCCCAACCTGGGAAAACCTGGATCCCCAGAAAAATGCCTGGAGTGTGTTTTACTACTCCATCCCACACAGAAAGATGTGCTCAGTTATCATGAGTGTTCGAAGGATTCCACAATTGTCATCAGCGCATGTGTTCTAATAACACCAGTAGATTCTTTTCACACTGTTATTCCCCAGGCCGGGCTGCAAGGGAATCCTGGGGGTTGGGATGGAAATCCAAGTAGAAGCGAGTGCCCCACGATCGTATGTAGAGGTAATTAGCGGACTTCTACCTAACAGGGAAAAACTTGGGCCATCAGCCATGTGTGTGGAGTGGGGCTTCACAATTCTCCCAAGCAAAGACGTGTTTGTTAATCCTGTGTGTGTGGAGGTCCCTCCAACAGAGAGCAGGGCCGGGGTTCTGATAGAACCACTTAGTATATCATCCCAGGGTCTTTTCCTAACCCGGGCTGCAATTGAAAGCTGGGAGTAGGGCTGGAAAATGAAGAAAAACAGAGTGCCTCCCCATGGGCTGTGGAGATAATTAGCCAACGACTCACAGCCTGGTTACACCTGCACCCCAAAAACATGCATGGAGTGTGTTTTCCTACTCAATCACACACACAAAGAAGTGTTCTGTTACCCTGTGTATGGGGAAGTTTCTACAACTGTCAGCATCCTCTTGGTTCTAATAGAAACTTTAGCTAAATTTCCTGACTGTTTTCTCTGATTGGGTTGCAATGGAAACTGGGGGATGGGATGGAAATCTAAGCAGGAGCGATTACCACCCCATGGGCATTAATGGGAATAATCTGCCCTACCCCAACATAGGAAAACCTGTACCCCCTGAAACTTGTGTGCAGTTTTTAGCATTTCATTAAGACACAAATAAATGTTCTGTTATCCTGCGTGTGCGGAGCTTCCTACAACGGTCTGCAGTGCCTTGGTTCCAATAGAACCACTAGCTTATAATCTCTGAGTGTTTTACAGGTCGGGCTGCGAGGGAATCTGGGGGTTCGTCTGGAAAGCCAAGTAGCCAGGATTTCCCAGAAATTGACTGTAGAGGTAAATAGCGGAATTCTCCCAAACAGAGAGTAACTGTGCCCCCAGGGATCTTGTGGTGTTGGTCTCCATACCTCCGCCAAGCAAAGCCATGTTCCGGATTTTTGAGTGTGTGTTGTACCTCCAAAAGTGAGCAGAGCTGGTGTTCTCATAGAATCAATAATATTGTCATCCCTAGGTGTTTTCTTAGGCCGGGCTTCAAAGGAAAGCAGGGAGTTGGTCTGGAATGTGAAGAAGTATAGAGTGCCTCCCCATTGGAAGTGGAGGTAATTAGGCGACATCTCCAAACCTGGGAACAGCTGTACCCCCAGAAACATGCCTGGAGTGTATTTTCCTACACCATCACACACACAAAAATTTCTTCTGATATCCTGAGTGTGGGGAGGATTCTACAAGTTTCAGCAGTGCCTTGTTTCTACTAGCACAAGTATTTTGTTTTCCATGAGTGTTTTCACAGGCCTGGATGCGAGGTAAATCTGTGGGTTTGGCTGAATTTCGTTGCAGCAGTGAGACACTCCCCATGAGAATTTGAGGTAATTTTCCGACGTCCCACAGCCTTGGAACACCTAAGGACCCCGTTATATGCTTGGAGTTTGTTTACCCATCTCCATCAGACACACAAATGTTTATTCTTTTATCCTAGTTGTGGGAAGTTACCTAAAACGGTAGGTAGAGACTGGGTTCCATTACCACCAATAACGTATTTTCCCTGTGTGTTTTCCCAGGTCGGGCTGCAAGGGAAAGCATGGGTTAGGGCTGGAAATCCAAGTAGAAGCGAGTGCCCCGAGATGGACTATGCAGGTAATTAGAGGACTTGGCCCGAAAAGGGAAAATCTTGGGCCCCAGCAATGAGTGTGCTGTGGGGCTTCACAATTCGCACCAAGCAAATCCGTGTTCGGAAACCTGAGTGTTTGGACGTTCCTCCAACTTACAGCAGCGCGCTGGTTATGATAGAATGATTTAGTTTGTCATCCCTGGGTGTTTTCCACGGTCGGGCTGCAAGGGAATGCTAGGATTAGGGCTGGATATCGAAGAAGAAGAGAGTTCTTCCCCATGGGCAGTGGAGGTAATTAGCCAACATTTCACAACCTGCGAAAACCTGCACCCCATAGACATGCCTTAATGTGTTTTCTTACTCCATCACACACACAAATGTGTGTTCTGTTTCCTTACTGTAGGGAGGTTTCTACAAATATCAGGAGCGCGTTAGTTCTAATAGAAAATGTAGCTTAATTTCCCTGAGTGTTTCCACAGGCCGGGATGTGAGGGAATGCTGGGGGTTGGGCTGGAATCCAAGCAACTGCAAGGGACTCCCCATGGACAGTGGATGTAAATATCCGACCTCCCACAACCTAGGAACTCCTATACAAACTGAAACATGCGTGAATTTAGTTTACCCATCTAAATGAGACACTCAAATTAGTGTTCTGTTATTCTGATTGTGGGGAGGTACCTACAATTGTCTGCAGCACCAGGGTTCCAATAGAAACATAGCTTATTATCACTGAGTGTTTTACAAGGCAGGGCTGCGAGTGAAAATTGGGGGATAGAGTGAAAATCTAAGAAGAAGCGAGTGCCCCAAGATTCACTGTGGAGGTAATTAGCGGACTTCTCCCTAACAGGGACATATCTGTGACCCCATCCATCTGCGTGGATTGGGGTTCCACAACTCCCCACACTAAAAGACGTGTTCCAGAATACTGAAGCTTTGGAGGATCCTCCAACAGACAGCAAGGCCGGGGTTCTGATAGAATCACTTATTTGTTTTCCATGGGTGTTTCACTTGTCCGTGCTGCAAGGGAAACCTGGGAGTTGGGCTTGAAAAGGAAGAAGAAGACAGTGCCACCCCATGGACACTGAAGGAATCAAGACGACATCTCCCAACCTGGGAAAACCTGGATCCCCATAAAAATGCCTGGAGTGTGTTTTCCTACACCATCACACACAGAAAGATATGTTCTGTTATCCTGAGTGTTCGAAGGTTTCCACATTTGTCAGCAGGGCATAGGTTCGAATAGCACCAATAGCTTCTTTTCCCTCTGTATTACCCCAGGCTGGGCTGCAAGGGAAACATGGGGGTTGGGCTGGGAATCCAAGTAGCAGTGAGTACCCAGAGATGGACTATGGAGGTAATTAGCGGACTTGGCCCTAAAAGGGAAAATCTTGGGCCCCAGGATTGAGTGTGCTGTGGGGCTTCACAATTCGCACCAAGCAAATCCGAGTTCCGGAATCCTGAGTGTTTGAAGGTTCCTCCACACATACAGCAGCGCACTGGTTCTGATAGTATGAGTTAGTTTGTGATTCCTGAGTGTTTTCCTAACCCGGGCTTCAAGGGAATGCTGGGAGTAGGGCTGGAAATCGAAGAAAACTGAGTGCATCCCCATGGGCTGTGGAGATACTAAGCCAACGTCTCCCAAAATGGTTACACCTGCACCACAGATACATGCATGTACTGTGTATTCCTACTCCATCTCACACCAAGAAGTGTTCTGTTACCCTGTGTATGGGGAGGTTTTTACATCTGTCAGCAGCGCCTGTGTTCTAATAGAAACTTTAGCTATATTTCCTGACTGTTTTCTCTGACTGGGTTGCAAGGGAAACTGGGGGATGGGATGGAAATCCAAGCAGGAGCGATTACGTCCCCATGGGCATTAATGGGAATAATCTGACCTCCCCCAACCTAGGAAAACCTGTACCCCCTGAAACATGCGTGGAATTTTTACCATCTCAATCAGACACAAAAATGTATTCTGTTATCCTGCGTGTGCGGAGCTTCCTACAACGATCTGCAGTGCCTGGGTTCCAATACAACCACTAGCTTATAATCTCTGAGTGTGTTCCCGGGCGGGCTGCGAGGGAAACTGGGGGTTCGGCTAGAAAGCCTAGTAGCCAGGATTGCCCAGATATTGACTATAGAGTTAATGAGCGTACTTCCCCCAGACAGAGAGAAACTGTGCCCCCAGGCATATTGTGGTGTTGGTCTCCATACCTCCACCAAGCAAAGCCATGTTCCGGAATTTTGAGTGTGTGTTGTACCTCCAACAGTCAGCAGAGAGGGGGTTCTGATAGAATCGCTAATATTGTCATCCATAGGTGTTTCCTTAGGCCGGCTTCAAAGGAAAGCTGGGAGTTGGTCTTGAAAGCGAAGAAGTATAGTGTGCCTCCACATTGGAAGCGGAGTTAATTAGGCGTCCTCTCCCATCCTGGGAAAAGCTGTACCCTAAGAAACATGCCTGGAGTGTGTTTTCCTACTTCGTCACACACAGAACGATATGTTCTGTTATCCTGAGTGTTCGAAGGTTTCCACAATTTTCAGCAGGGCATGGGTTCAAATAGCACCAATAGCTTCTTTTCCTTCTGTGTTAAACCAGGCCAGGCTGCAAGGGAAAAATGCGGGTTGGGCTGGAATTCCAAGTAGCGGCGGGTGCCCGAGAAGGACTGTAGAGCTAATTTACGGACTTCTACCTAACAGGGAATAAGTTCTGCCCCTAGCCAAGTTTGTGGATTGGGGCTTCAAAACCCTTCCAAGCAAAGCCGTGTTTGGGAATCCTGTGTGTGTTGAAGTTCCTACAACAGACTGCAGCTCCAGGGCACTGGTAGAAACTTTAGCTACATTTCCTGATTGTTTTCTCAGACTGGGTTGAAAAGGAAAATGGGGGATGGGCAGGAAAGCCAAGCAGGAGCGAGTACTTCCCCATGGGCTGTAGTGGGATGTATCTGACCTCCCACAACCTAGGAATACCAGTACACCCTGAAACATGCGTGGAGCTTTTACCATCTCAATGAGACACAAAAAATTTTTTCTGTTATCCTGCATGTGCGGAGGTTCCTACAACGGCCTGCAGTGCTTGAGTACCAATAGAACCATTAACTTATTATCTCTGAGTGTTTATCTGGGCGGGCTGCGAGGGAAACCTTGGGGTTCGGCTTGAAAGCCAAGTAGCAACGAGTGCCCAGAGATTGACTGTAGAGGTAATAAGCAGACTTCTCCCAGAGAGAGAGAAATGTGCCCCCAGGAATCTTGTGGTGTTCGTCTCCACACCTCCACCAAGCAAAGCCATGTTCCAGAATTTTGAGATTGCGTTGTACCTCCAAAAGGCAGCAGCGAGGTTTTCTCATAGAATCACGAATATTTTCATCACTAGGTGTTTTCTTAGGCCGGGCTGTAAGGGAAATTTGAGAGATGGTCTGCAAAGCGAAGAAGTATAGATTGCCTCCCCATTGGCAGTGGAGTTAATTAGGCGACATCTCCAAACCTGGGAACAGCTGTACCCCCAGAAATATGCCTGGAGTGTATTTTTCTACACCATCACACACACAAAGGTGTGTTCTGCTATCCTGAGTGTGGGGAGGATTCTACAAATATCAGCAGCACCTGGGTTCTAATAGAACCAGTATTTTCTTTTCCGTGAGAGTTTTCACACGCCTAGCTGCGAGGTAAAGCTGTGGGTTTGGCTGAATTTCGTAGTAGCAGTGAGATATTCCCCATGAGAATTTGAGGTAATTTTCCGACGTCCCACATCCTTGGAACACCTGTGCCCCCTGAAACATGCATGGAGTTTGTTTACCCATCTCCATCAGACCCACAATGATTTCTTCTGTTATCCCAGATGTCGGAAGGAGCCTACAACGTTAGGTAGCGACTGGGTTCCAATTAAACCAATAGCATATTATCCCTGAGTGTTTTCCCAGGCCGGGCTGAGAGGGACAGCTGGGGGTTGGGCTGGAAATCCAAGCAGGAGCGAGTGCCTCCCCATGGGCATTGGAGGGAATTATCCGAACTCCCACTAACTAGCAACACCTTAACCCCTGAAACACGCGTGGAGTATTTTTACGAAACTGCATGAGACACACCAAGAAGTGTTCTATTTTCCTTGGTGTGGGGAGTATCCTAAACGGTTCTGTAGCACCTGGGTTCCAATAGAACCACTGGATTATTATCCCTTATTGTTTTCCCAGGCCGGCCTGCGAGGGAATGCTGCGCTTGCGCTGGAAAGCCATGTAGCAGCGAGTGACCCGAGATGCACTGTGGAGGTAATTAGTGGACGTCTAACTAACAGGGAAAATCCTGTGCCCCAAGCCATCTCTGTGGTGTGGGTCTCCAAAGCTACCCCCAAGCATAGACGTGATCCAGAATCCTAAGTTTCTGGAAGTTATTACAAAATACAGCAGCATCTTAGCTCTGATAAAATCACTTAGACTGTCATCCCTGGGTATAATCCTAGACCGGGATGCAAGGGAAAGTTGGGAGTTGGGCTTGAAAACGAAGAAGAAGTCAATGCATCAACATGGACATTGAAGGAATCTAGGTGACGTCTCCCAACCTGGGAAAACCTGGATCGCCAGAAAAATGCCTGGAGTGTGTTTTACTACTCCATCCCACACAGAAAGATGTGCTCAGTTATCATGAGTGTTCGAAGGATTCCACAATTGTCATCAGCGCATGTGTTCTAATAACACCAGTAGATTCTTTTCACACTGTTATTCCCCAGGCCGGGCTGCAAGGGAATCCTGGGGGTTGGGATGGAAATCCAAGTAGAAGCGAGTGCCCCACGATCATATGTAGAGGTAATTAGCGGACTTCTACCTAACAGGGAAAAACTTGGGCCATCAGCCATGTGTGTGGAGAGGGGCTTCACAATTCTCCCAAGCAAAGACGTGTTTGTTAATCCTGTGTGTGTGGAGGTCCCTCCAACAGACAGCAGGGCCGGGGTTCTGATAGAACCACTTAGTATATCATCCCAGGGTCTTTTCCTAACCCGGGCTGCAATTGAAAGCTGGGAGTAGGGCTGGAAAATGAAGAAAAACAGAGTGCCTCCCCATGGGCTGTGGAGATAATTAGCCAACGACTCACAGCCTGGTTACACCTGCACCCCAAAAACATGCATGGAGTGTGCTTTCCTACTCAATCACACACACAAAGAAGTGTTCTGTTACCCTGTGTATGGGGAAGTTTCTACAACTGTCAGCATCCTCTTGGTTCTAATAGAAAATTTAGCTAAATTTCCTGACTGTTTCATCTGATTGGGTTGCAATGGAAACTGGGGGATTGGATGGAAATCTAAGCAGGAGTGATTACCACCCCATGGGCATTAATGGGAATAATCTGCCCTACCCCAACATAGGAAAACCTGTACCACCTGAAACTTGTGTGCAGTTTTTAGCATTTCATTAAGACACAAATAAATGTTCTGTTATCCTGCGTGTGCGGAGCTTCCTACAACGGTCTGCAGTGCCTTGGTTCCAATAGAACCACTAGCTTATAATCTCTGAGTGTTTTACTGGTCGGGCTGCGAGGGCATCTGGGGGTTCGTCTGGAAAGCCAAGTAGCCAGGATTGCCCAGAAATTGACTGTAGAGTTAATTAGCGGAATTCTCCCAAACAGAGAGAAACTGTGCCCCCAGGCATCTTGTGGTGTTGGTCTCAAATCCACCACCAAGCAAATACATGTTCCGGAATTTTGAGTGTGTGTTGTACATCCAAAAGGCAGCAGAGCGGAGGTTCTGATAGAATCAATAATATTGTCATCCCTAGGTGTTTTCTTAGGCCGGGCTTCAAAGGAAAGCAGGGAGTTGGTCTGGAATGTGAAGAAGTATAGAGTGCCTCCCCATTGGAATTGGAGTTAATTAGGCGACATCTCCAAACCTGGGAACAGCTGTACCCCCAGAAACATGCCTGGAGTGTATTTTCCTACACCATCACACACACAAAAATTTCTTCTGATATCCTGAGTGTGGGGAGGATTCTACAAGTTTCAGCAGTGCCTTGTTTCTACTAGCACAAGTATTTTGTTTTCCATGAGTGTTTTCACAGGCCTGGCTGCGAGGTAAATCTGTGGGTTTGGCTGAATTTCGTTGCAGCAGTGAGACACTCCCCATGAGAATTTGAGGTAATTTTCCGACGTCCCACAGCCTTGGAACACCTAAGGACCCCGTTATATGCTTGGAGTTTGTTTACCCATCTCCATCAGACACACAAATGTTTATTCTTTTATCCTAGTTGTGGGAAGTTACCTAAAACGGTAGGTAGAGACTGGGTTCCATTACAACCAATAACGTATTTTCCCTGTGTGTTTTCCCAGGTCGGGCTGCAAGGGAAAGCATGGGTTAGGGCTGGAAATCCAAGTAGAAGCGAGTGCCCCGAGATGGACTATGCAGGTAATTAGAGGACTTGGCCCGAAAAGGGAAAATCTTGGGCCCCAGCAATGAGTGTGCTGTGGGGCTTCACAATTCGTACCAAGCAAATCCGTGTTCGGAAACCTGAGTGTTTGGACGTTCCTCCAACTTACAGCAGCGCGCTGGTTATGATAGTATGATTTTGTTTGTCATCCCTGGGTGTTTTCCACGGTCGGGCTGCAAGGGAATGCTAGGATTAGGGCTGGATATCGAAGAAGGAGAGAGTTCTTCCCCATGGGCAGTGGAGGTAATTAGCCAACATTTCACAACCTGCGAAAACCTGCACCCCATAGACATGCCTTACTGTGTTTTCTTACTCCATCACACACACAAATGTGTGTTCTGTTTCCTTAGTGTAGGGAGGTTTCTACAAATATCAGGAGCGCGTTAGTTCTAATAGAAAATGTAGCATAATTTCCCTGAGTGTTTCCACAGGCCGGGATGTGAGGGAATGCTGGGGGTTGGGCTGGAATCCAAGCAACTGCAAGGGACTCCCCATGGACAGTGGATGTAAATATCCGACCTCCCACAACCTAGGAACTCCTATACAAACTGAAACATGCGTGAATTTAGTTTACCCATCTAAATGAGACACTCAAATTAGTGTTCTGTTATTCTGATTGTGGGGAGGTACCTACAATTGTCTGCAGCACCAGGGTTCCAATAGAAACATAGCTTATTATCACTGAGTGTTTTACAAGGCAGGGCTGCGAGTGAAAAGAGGGGGATAGAGTGAAAATCTAAGAAGAAGCGAGTGCCCCAAGATTCACTGTGGACGTAAATAGCGGACTTCTCCCTAACAGGGACATATCTGTGACCCCATCCATCTGCGTGGATTGGGGTTCCACAACTCCCCACACTAAAAGACGTGTTCCAGAATACTGAAGCTTTGGAGGATCCTCCAACAGACAGCAAGGCCGGGGTCCTGATAGAATCACTTATTTGTCTTCCATGGGTGTTTCACTTGTCCGGGCTGCAAGGGAAAGCTGGGAGTAGGGCTGGAAATCGAAGAAAACAGAGTGCACCCCATGGGCTGTGGAGATACTTAGCCAACGTCTCTCAAACTGGTTACACCTGCACCCCTGATACATGCATGTACTGTTTATTTCTACTCCATCTCACACGCAAAGAAGTGTTCTGTTTCCCTGTGTATGGGGAGGTTTCTACAACTGTCAGCAGCGCCTGGCTTCTAACAGAAATTTTAGCTATATTTCCTGACAGTTTTCTCTGACTGGGTTGCAAGGGAAACTGGGGGATTGTATGGAAATCCAAGCAGGAGCGATTACCTCCCCATGGGCATTAATGGGAATAATCTGACCTCCCCCTTCTTAGGTAAAACTGTACCCGCTGAAACATGCGTGGAATATTTAACATCTCTATCAGACACAAAATAAGTGTTCTGTTATCCTGCGTGTGCGGAGCTTCCTAAAACGGTCTGCAGTGCCTGGGTTCCAATAGAACCACTAGCTTATAATCTCTTAGTGTGTTCCATGGCGGGCTATGATTGAAACTGGGGGTTCGGCTGGAAAGCCAATTAGCCAGATTTGCCCAGTGATTGATTGTAGAGGTAATGAGCGGACTTCTACCAGACAGAGAGAAACTGTGCCCCCAGGCATATTGTGGTGTTGGTCTCCATACATCCACCAAGCAAAGCCATGTTCCAGAATTTAGAGTGTGTGTTGTACCTCCAACTGTCAGCAGAGATGGGGTTCTGATAGAATCGCTAATATTGTCATCCCTAGGTGTTTCCTTAGGCCGGGCTTCAAAGGAAAGCTGGGAATTAGTCTGGAAAGCGAAGAAGTATAGAGTGCTTCCCCATTGGCAGTGGAGGTAATTAGGTGACATCTCCAAACCTGGGAACAGCTGTACCCCCATTAATATGCCTGGAGTGTATTTTTCTTCACCATCACACACACAAAGGTGTGTTCTGCTATCCTGAGTGTGGGGAGGATTCTACAAATATCAGCAGCGCCTGTGTTCTAATAGCACCAGTATTTTCTTTTCCGTGAGTGTTTACACAAGCCTAGCTGCTAGGTAAAGCTGTGGGTTTGGCTGTATTTTGTAGCAGCAGTGAGATACTCCCCATGAGAATTTGAGGTAAATTTCCAACGTCCCACAGCCTTAGAACACCTGTGCCCCCTGAAATACGCGAGTAGTTTGTTTACCCATCTCCATCAGACACACAAAGATTTCTTCTGTTATCCCAGATGTGGGAAGGTGCCTACAACGGTAGGTAGCTACTGGGTTCCAATACAACCAATAGCATATTATCCCTGAGTGTTTTCCCAGGCCGTGCTGAGAGGGAAAGCTGTGGGTTGGGCTGGAAAGCCAAGCAGGATCGAGTGCCTCCCCATGGGCATTGGTGGGAATTTTCTGAACTCCCACTAACTAGCAACACCTTAACCCCTGAAACATGCTTGGAGATTTTTTACGAAAATTCATGAGACACACAAAGAAGTGTTCTCTTTTCCTGGGTGTGGGGAGTATCCTACAATGTTCTGCAGCACCTGGGTTCCAATAGTACCACTGGATTATTATCCCTGATTGTTTTCCCAGGCCGGCCTTCGAGGGAATGCTGCGCTTGCGGTGGAAAGCCATGTTGCAGCGAGTGAGCCTTGATGGACTGTGGAGGTATTTAGCGGACATATCCCTAACAGGGAAAAACGGGTGCCTCAAGCCATCTCTGTGGTGTGGGTCTCCAAAGGTACCCCCAAGCATAGAAGTGATCCAGAATCCTAAGTTTCTGGAATTTCCTAAAAAAAACAGCAGCATCGTAGCTCTGAAAAAATCACTTAGACTGTCATCCCTGGGTATATTCCTAGACCGGTATGCAAGGGAAAGTTGGGAGTTGGGCTTGAAAACGAAGAAGAAGTCAATGCATCAACATGGGCAGTGAAGTAATCTAGCCGACATATCCCAACCTGGGAAAAACTGGATCCCCAGAAAAATGCCTGGAGTGTGTTTTACTACTCCTTCACACACAGAAAGATGTGCTCTGTTATCATGAGTGTTCGAAGTTTTCCACAAATGTCAGCCTCGCATGTGTTCTAATAGCACCAGTAGATTGTTTTCCCTGTGTGTTTCCAAAGGCCGGGCTGCAAGGGAATCCTGGGGGTTGGGATGGAAATCCAAGTAGAAGTGAGTGCCCCATGATTGTCTGTATAGGTAATTAGCGGACTTCTACCTAACAGGGAAAAACTTGTGCCCTCAGCCATGTGTGTGCAGTGGGGCTTCACAATTCTCCCAAGCAAAGACGTGTTTGTTAATCCTGTGTGTGTGGAGGTTCCTCCAACAGACAGTAGCGCCTGATTTCTGATAGAATCATTTAGTTTGCCATCCCTGGGTGTTTTCCAACCCGGGCTGCAATGGAAAGCTAGGAGTAGGGCTGTAAACGAAGAAAAACTGAGTGCCTCCCCATGGGCTGTGGAGATACTTAGCCAACGTCTCACAGCCTGGTTACACCTGCACCCCAGAGACATGCATGGACTCTGTTTTCCTACTCAATCACACACACAAAGAAGTGTTCTGTTAAACTGTGTATGGAGAAGATTCTACAACTGTCAGCATCGCCTGGGTTCCAATAGAAAATTTAGCTAAATTTCCTGACTGTTTCCTTGACTGGGTTGCTAGGGAAACTGGGGGATATGATGGAAATCCAAGCAGGTGCGATTAACACCCCATGGGCATTAACTCTGAATAATCTGAACACCCCCAATCTAGGAAAACCTGTACCCTTTGAAACATGCGTGGAGATTTTAGAATCTCAATCAGACACACAAAATGTGTTCTGTTATCCTGCGTGTGCGGAGCTTCCTACAAAGTTCTGCAGGTCCTGGGTTCCAATAGAACCACTAGCTTATAATTTCTGAGTGTTTTCCAGGGCGGGCTGCGAGGGAAACTGTGGGTTCGGCTGGAAAGCCAAGTAGCCAGGATTGCCCAGAAATTGACTGTAGAGGTAAATAGCGGAATTCTCCCAAACAGAGAGTAACCGTGCCCCCAGGGATCTTGTGGTGTTGGTCTCCATACCTCCACCAAGCAAAGCCATGTTCCGGATTTTTGAGTGTGTGTTGTACCTCCAAAAGTGAGCAGAGCTGGTGTTCTCATAGAATCAAAAATATTGTCATCCCTAGGTGTTTCCTTATGCCGGGCTTCAAAGGAAAGCAGGGAGTTGGTCTGGAAAGTGAAGAAGTATAGACTGCCTCCCCATTGGAAGTGGAGGTAATTAGGCCTCATCTCCAAACCTGGGAAGAGCTGTAACACCAGAAAATTGCCTGGAGTGTATTTTCCTACACCAACACACACAAAAATATTTGTTCTGCTATCCTGATTGTGTGGAGTATTCTACAACTTTCAGGAGCGCCTGGGATCTAGTAGCACCAGTATTTTGTTTTCCATGAGTTTTTTCACAGGCCTGGCTGCCAGGTAAAGCTGTGGGCTTGGCTGTATTTCGTAGCAGCAGCGAGTTACTCCGCATGAGAATTTGAGGTAATTTTCCGACGTCCCACAGCCTTGGAAACACTAAGCACCCTGATACATCCTTGGAGTTTGTTTACCCATCTCCATCAGACACACAAATGTTTCTTCTTTTATCCTAGTTGTGGGAAGATTCCTACAAAGGTAGGTAGAGACTGGGTTCCGTTACAACCAATAACATATATTTCCTTTGTGATTCCCAGGCCGGTCTGCCTGGGAAAGTTTGGGTTTGGGCTTTAAATCCAAGTAGCAGCGAATGCCCCGAGATGGACTATGGAGGTAATTAGCGGACTTAGCCCTAAAAGAGAAAATCTTGGGCCCCAGCAATTAGTGTGCTCTGGGGCTTCAAAATTCGTACCAAGCAAATCCGTGTTCCGGAATCCTGAGTGTTTGCAGGTTCCTCGAACATACAGCAGCACCCTGGTTCTGATAGAATTATTTAGTTTGTCATCCCTGGGTGTTTTCCATGGTCGGGCTTCAAGGGAATGCTAGGATTAGGGCTGGATATCGAAGAAGAAGAGAGTTCTTCCCCATGGTCAGTGGAGATAATTAGCCAACATTTCACAACCTGCGAACACCTGAACCCCAGAGACATGCCTTACTGTGTTTTCCTAATCCATCACACACACAAAGCTTTGTTCTGTTTTCCTTAGTGTAGGGATGTTTCTACAACTGTCAGGAGCGCCTTAGTTCTTATAGAAATTGTAGCTTTTTTCCCTGAGTGTTTTCACAGGCCGGGATGCGAGGGAATGCTGGGGGTTGGGCTGGAATCCAAGCAACTGCAAGGGACTCCCCATGGACAGTGGATGTAAATATCCGACCTCCCACAACCTAGGAACCCCTATACAAACGGAAACATGCGTGAATTTAGTTTACCCATCTAAATGAGACACTCAAATTAGTGTTCTGTTATTCTGATTGTGGGGAGGTACCTACAATTGTCTGCAGCACCAGGGTTCCAATAGAAACATAGCTTATTATCACTGAGTGTTCTACAAGGCAGGGCTGCGAGTGAAAAGGGGGGATAGAGTGAAAATCTAAGAAGAAGCGAGTGCCCCAAGATTCACTGTGGAGGTAATTAGCGGACTTCTCCCTAACAGGGACATATCTGTGACCCCATCCATCTGCGTGGATTGGGGTTTCACAACTTCCCACACTAAAAGACGTGTTCCAGAATCCTAAAGCTTTGGAGGATCCTCCAACAGACAGCAACGCTGGGGTTCTGATAGAATCACTTATTTGTCTTCCATGGGTGTTTCACTTGTCCGGGCTGCAAGGGAAAGCTGGGAGTTGGGCTTGAAAAGGAAGAAGAAGACAGTGCCACCCCATGGACACTGAAGGAATCAAGACGACATCTCCCAACCTGGGAAAACCTGGATCCCCATAAAAATGCCTGGAGTGTGTTTTCCTACTCCATTACACAAAGAAAGATATGTTCTGTTATCCTGAGTGTTCGAAGGTTTCCACATTTGTCAGCAGGGCATGGGTTCGAATAGCACCAATAGCTTCTTTTCACTCTGTGTTACCCCAGGCCGGGCTGCAAGGGAAACATGTGGGTTGGGCTGGGAATCCAAGTAGCAGTGAGTACCCAGAGATGGACTATGGAGGTAATTAGCGGACTTGGCCCTAAAAGGGAAAATCTTGGGCCCCAGGATTGAGTGTGCTGTGGGGCTTCACAATTCGCACCAAGCAAATCCGTGTTCCAGAATACTGAGTGTTTGGAGGTTCCTCCACACATACAGCAGCGCACTGGTTCTGATAGAATGATTTAGTTTGTCATCCCTGAGTGTTTTCCTAACACGGGCTGCAAGGGAAAGCTTGGAGTAGGGCTGGAAATCGAAGAAAACAGAGTGCATCCCCATGGGCTGTGGAGATACTTAGCCAACGTCTCCCAAACTGGTTACACCTGCACCCTTGATACATGCATGTACTGTTTAATTCTACTCCATCTCACACACAAAGAAGTGTTCTGTTTCCCTGTGTATGGGGAGGTTTCTACAACTGTCAGCAGCGCCTGGCTTCTAATAGAAATTTAGCTATATTTCCTGACTGATTCTTCTGACTGGGTTGCAAGGGAAACTGGGGGATGGTATGGAAATCCAAGCAGGAGCGATTACCTCCCCATGGACGTTAATGGGAATAATCTGACATCCACCAACATAGGAAATCCTGTACCCGCTGAAACATGCGTGGAATTTTTAACATCTCTATCAGACACAAAATAAGTGTTCTGTTATCCTGCGTGTGAGGAGCTTCCTAAAACGGTCTGCAGTGCCTGGGTTCCAATAGAACCACTAGCTTATAATCTCTTAGTGTGTTCCAGGGCGGGCTACGAGGGAAACTGGGGGTTCGGCTGGAAAGCCAATTAGCCAGGATTGCCCAGATATTGATTGTAGAGGTAATGAGCGGACTTCTACCAGACAGAGAGAAACTGTGCCCCCAGGCATATTGTGGTGTTGGTCTCCATACCTCCACCAAGCAAAGCCATGTTCCAGAATTTTGAGTGTGTGTTGTACCTCCAGCTGTCAGCAGAGCTGGGGTTCTGATAGAATCGCTAATATTGTCATCCCTAGGTGTTTCCTTAGGCCGGGCTTCAAAGGAAAGCTGGGAATTAGTCTGGAAAGCGAAGAAGTATAGAGTGCCTCCCCATTGGCAGTGGAGGTAATTAGGCGACATCTCCCATCCTGGTAAAATCTGTGCCCCCGAAACATGCCTGGAGTGTGTTTTCCTACTCCGTCACACACAGAAAGATATGTTCTGTTATCCTGAGTGTTCGAAGGTTTACACAATTGTCAGCAGGGCATGGGTTCAAATAGCACCAATAGCTTCTTTTCCCTCTGTGTTAACCCAGGCCGGGCTGCACGGGAAAAATGGGGGTTGGGCTGGAATTCCAAGTAGCAGCGGGTGCCCCAGAAGGACTGTAGAGCTAATTAGCGGACTTCTTCCTAACAAGGGATAACTTGTGCCCCCAGCCATGTTTGTGGATTGGGGCTTCGAAACCCTTCCAAGCAAAGCCGTGTTTGGGAATCCTGTGTGTGTTGAAGTTCCTACAACAGACTGCAGCTCCGGGGCACTGGTAGAAACTTTAGCTACATTTCCTGATTGTTTACTCAGGCTGGGTTGCAAAGGAAATTGAGGGATGGGCTGGAAAGCCAAGCAGGTGCGAGTACTTCCCCATGGGCTGTAGTGGGATGTATCTGACCTCCCACAACCTAGGAACACCAGTACACCCTGAAACATGCGTGGAGCTTTTACCATCTCATTGAGACACAAAAAAATTTTTCTGTTATCTTGCGTGTGCGGAGGTTCCTACAACGGTCTGCAGTGCTTGAGTTGCAATAGAACCATTAACTTAATATCTCTGAGTGTTTTCCAGGGCGGGCTGCGAGGGAAAGCTTGGGGTTCGGCTGGAAAGCCAAGTAGCAACGAGTGCCCAGAGATTAACTGCAGAGGTAATTAGAAGACTTCTCCCAGAGAGAGAGAAATGTGCCCCCAGGAATCTTGTGGTGTTGGTCTCCACACCTCCACCAAGCAAAGACATGTTCCAGAATTTTGAGTTTGTGTTGTATTTCCAACAGGCAGCAGCGATGATTTTCTCATAGAATCAGTAATATTGTCATCCCTAGGTGTTTTAATAGGCCGGGCTGCAAGGGAAATTTGGGAAATGTTCTGCAAAGCGAAGAAATATAGATTGCCTCCACATTGGCAGTGGAGTTAATTAGACGACATCTCCAAACCTGGGAACAGCTGTACCCCCAGAAATATGCCTGGAGTGTATTTTTCTACACCATCACACACATAAAGATGTGTTCTGCTATCCTGAGTTTGGGGAGGATTCTACAAATATCAGCAGCGCCTGGGTTCTAATAGCACCAGTATTTTCTTTTCCGTGAGTGTTTACACAAGCCTAGCTGCGAGGTAAAGCTGTGGGTTTGGCTGTATTTTGTAGCAGCAGTGAGATACTCCCCATGAGAATTTGAGGTAATTTTCCGACGTCCCACAGCCTTGGAACACCTGTGCCAGCTGAAATATGCGTGGAGATTGTTTACCCATCTCCATCAGACACACAAAGTTTTCTTCTGTTATCCCAGATGTGGGAAGGAGCCTACAAAATTAGGTAGCTACTGGGTTCCAATACAACCAATAGCATATTATCCCTGAGTGTATTCCCAGGCCGTGCTGAGAGGGAAACCTGTGGGTTGGGCTGGAAAGCCAAGCAGGAGCGAGTGCCTCCCCATGGGCATTGGTGGGAATTTTCTGAACTCCCACTAACTAGCAACACCTTAACCCCTGAAACACGCGTGGAGATTTTTTACGAAACTTCATGAGACACACAAAGAAGTGTTCTCTTTTCCTGGGTGTGAGGAGTATCCTACAATGTTCTGCAGCACCTGGGTTCCAATAGAACCACTGGATTATTATCCCTGATTGTTTTCCCAAACCGGCCTGCGATGGAATGCTGCTCTTGCGCTGGAAAGCCATGTTGCAGCGAGTGACCATTGATGGACTGTGGAGGTAATTAGCGGACATCTCCTTAACAGGGAAAAACCTGTGACCGAAGCCATCTCTGTGGTGTGGGTCTCCAAAGCTACCCCCAAGCATAGAATTGATCCAGAATCCTAAGATTCTGGAAGATCCTAAAAAAAACAGCAGCATCGTAGCTCTGAAAAAATCACTTAGACTGTCATCCCTGGGTATAATCCTAGACCGGGATGCAAGGGAAAGTTGGGAGTTGGGCTTGAAAACGAAGAAGAAGTCAATGCATCAACATGGGCATTGAAGGAATCTAGCCGACTTCTCCCAACCTGGGAAAAACTGGATCCCCAGAAACATGACTGGAGTGTATTTTACTACTCCTTCACACACAGAAAGATGTGCTCTGTTATCATGAGTGTTCGAAGTTTTCCACAAATGTCAGCCTCGTATGTGTTCTAATAGCACCAGTAGATTCTTTTCCCTGTGTGTTTCCAAAGGCAGGGCTGCAAGGGAATCCTGGGGTTTGGGATGGAAATCCAAGTAGAAGCGAGTGCCCCATTATTGTCTGTAGAGGTAATTAGCGGACTTCTACCTAACAGGGAAAATCTTGTGCCCTCAGCCTTGTGTGTGGAGTGGGGCTACACAATTCTCCCAAGCAAAGATGTGTTTGTTAATCCTGTGTGTGTGGAGGTTCCTCCAACAGACAGTAGCGCCTGATTTCTGATAGAATCATTTAGTTTGTCATCCCTGGATGTTTTCCAACCCGGGCTGCAATGGAAAGCTGGGAGTAGGGCTGTAAACGAAGAAAAACTGAGTGCCACCCCGTGGGCTGTGGAGATACTTAGCCAACGTCTCACAGCCTGGTTACACCTGCACCCCAGAGACATGCATGGACTCTGTTTTCCTACTCAATCACACACACAAAGAAGTGTTCTGTTAAACTGTGTATGGAGAAGTTTCTACAACTGTCAGCATCGCCTTGGTTCCAATAGAAATTTTAGCTAAATTTCCTGACTGTTTTCTCTGACTGGGTTGCAAGGGAAACTGGGGCATATGATGGAAATCCAAGCAGGAGCGATTAACTCCCCATGGGCATTAACTCTGAATAATCTGAACACCCCCAATCTAGGAAAACCTGTACCCCTTGAAACATGCGTGGAAATTTTAGAATCTCAATCAGACACACAAAATGTGTTCTGTTATCCTGCGTGTGCGGAGCTTCCTACAAGTTCTGCAGGTCCTTGGTTCCAATAGAACCACTAGCTTATAAATTCTGAGTGTTTTTCTGGGCGGGCTGCGAGGGAAACTGTGGGTTCGGCTGGAAAGCCAAGTAGCCAGGATTGCCCAGAAATTGACTGTAGAGGTAAATAGCGGAATTCTCCCAAACAGAGAGTAACTGTGCCCCCAGGCATCTTGTGGTGTTGGTCTCCATACCTCCACCAAGCAAAGCCATGTTCCGGAATTTTGAGTGTTTGTTGTACTTCCAACAGGCAGCAGAGTGGGGGTTCTCATAGAATCAATAATATTGTCATCCCTAGGTGTTTCCTTATGCCGGGCTTCAAAGGAAAGCAGGGAGTTGGTCTGGAAAGCGAAGAAGTATAGAGTGCCTCCCCATTGGAATTGGAGGTAATTAGGCCTCATCTCCAAACCTGGGAAGAGCTGTAAAACCAGAAACATACCTGGAGTGTATTTTCCTACACCAACACACACAAAAATATTTGCTCTGCTATCCTGATTGTGCGGAGTATTCTACAACTTTCAGGAGCACCTGGGTTCTAGTAGCACCAGTATTTTGTTTTCCATGAGTTTTTTCACAGGCCTGGCTGCCAGGTAAAGCTGTTTGCTTGGCTGTAATTCGTAGCAGCAGCGAGTTACTCCGCATGAGAATTTGAGGTAAATTTCCGACGTCCCACAGCCTTGGAAACACTAAGCACCCTGATAGATCCTTGGAGTTTGTTTACCCATCTCCATCAGACACACAAATGTTTCTTCTTTATCCTAGTTGTGGGAAGATTCCTACAACGTTAGGTAGAGATTGGGTTCAGTTAAAACAAATAACATATTTTCCCTGTGTGCTTCCCAGTCCGGTCTGCCTGGGAAAGTTTGGGTTTGGGCTTTAAATCCAAGTAGCAGCTAATTCCCCGAGATGGACTATGGAGGTAATTAGCGGTCTTAGCCCTAAAAGGGAAAATCTTGGGCCCCAGCAATTAGTGTGCTCTGGGGCTTCAAAATTCGTACCAAGCAAATCCGTGTTCCGGAATCCTGAGTGTTTGGAGGTTCCTCCAACATACAGCAGCACACTGGTTCTGATAGAATTCTTTAGTTTGTCATCCCTGGGTGTCTTCCTTGGTCGGTCTTCAATTGAATGCTAGGATTTGGGCTGGATATCGAAGAAGAAGAAAGTTCTTCCCCATGGGCAGTGGAGGTAATTAGCCAACATTTCACAACCTGCGAACACCTGAACCCCAGAGACATGCCTTACTGTGTTTTCCTAATCCATCACACACACAAAGCTTTGTTCTGATTTCCTTAGTGTAGGGATGTTTCTACAACTGTCAGGAGCGCCTTAGTTCTTATAGAAACTGTAGCTTTTTTCGCTGAGTGTTTTCACAGGCCGGGATGCGAGGGAATTCTGGGGGTTTGGCTGGAATCAAAGCAACTGCAAGGGACTCCCCATGGACAGTGGATGTAAATATCCGACCTCCCACAACCTAGGAACTCCTATACAAACTGAAACATGCGTGAATTTAGTTTACCCATCTAAATGAGACACTCAAATTAGTGTTCTGTTTTTCTGATTGTGGGGAGGTACCTACAATTGTCTGCAGCACCAGGGTTCCAATAGAAACATAGCTTATTATCACTGAGTGTTTTACAAGGCAGGGCTGCGAGTGAAAAGTGGGGGATAGAGTGAAAATCTAAGAAGAAGCGAGTGCCCCAAGATTCACTGTGGAGGTAATTAGCGGACTTCTCCCTAACAGGGACATATCTGTGACCCCATCCATCTGCGTGGATTGGGGTTCCACAACTCCCCACACTAAAAGACGTGTTCCAGAATACTGAAGCTTTGGAGGATCCTCCAACAGACAGCAAGGCCGGGGTTCTGATAGAATCACTTATTTGATTTCCATGGGTGTTTCACTTGTCCGGGCTGCAAGGGAAAGCTGGGAGTTGGGCTTGAAAAGGAAGAAGAAGACAGTGCCACCCCATGGACACTGAAGGAATCAAGACGACATCTCCCAACCTGGGAAAACCTGGATCCCCATAAAAATGCCTGGAGTGTGTTTTCCTACACCATCACACACAGAAAGATATGTTCTGTTATCCTGAGTGTTCGAAGGTTTCCACATTTGTCAGCAGGGCATGGGTTCGAATAGCACCAATAGCTTCTTTTCACTCTGTGTTACCCCAGGCCGGGCTGCAAGGGAAACATGTGGGTTGGGCTGGGAATCCAAGTAGCAGTGAGTACCCAGAGATGGACTATGGAGGTAATTAGCGGACTTGGCCCTAAAAGGGAAAATCTTGGGCCCCAGGATTGAGTGTGCTGTGGGGGCTTCACAATTCGCACCAAGCAAATCCGTGTTCCAGAATACTGAGTGTTTGGAGGTTCCTCCACACATACAGCAGCGCACTGGTTCTGATAGAATGATTTAGTTTGTCATCCCTGAGTGTTTTCCTAACACGGGCTGCAAGGGAAAGCTTGGAGTAGGGCTGGAAATCGAAGAAAACTGAGTGCATCCCCATGGGCTGTGGAGATACTTAGCCAACGTCTCCCAAACTGGTTACACCTGCACCCCTGATACATGCATGTACTGTTTAGTTCTACTTCATCTCACACACAAAGAAGTGTTCTGTTTCCCTGTGTATGGGGAAGTTTCTACAACTGTCAGCAGCGCCTGGCTTCTAATAGAAATTTAGCTATATTTCCTGACTGATTCTTCTGACTGGGTTGCAAGGGAAACTGGGGGATGGTATGGAAATCCAAGCAGGAGCGATTACCTCCAAATGGACGTTAAAGGGAATAATATGACATCCACCAACATAGGAAATCCTTTACGCGCTGAAACATGCATGGAATTTTTAACATCTCTATCAGACACAAAATAAGTGTTCTGTTATCATGCGTGTGAGGAGCTTCCTAAAACGGTCTGCAGTGCCTGGGTTCCAATAGAACCACTAGCTTATAATCTATTAGTGTGTTCCAGGGCGGGCTACGAGGGAAACTGGGGGTTCGGCTGGAAAGCCAATTAGCCAGGATTGCCCAGAGATTGATTGTAGAGGTAATGAGCGGACTTCTACCAGACAGAGAGATACTGTGCCCCCAGGCATATTGTGGTGTTAGTCTCCATACCTCCACCAAGCAAAGCCATGTTCCAGAATTTTGAGTGTGTGTTGTACCTCCAACTGTCAGCAGAGATGGTGTTCTGATAGAATCGCTAATATTGTCATCCCTAGGTGTTTCCTTAGGCCGGGCTTCAAAGGAAAGCTGGGAATTAGTCTGGAAAGCGAAGAAGTATAGAGTGCCTCCCCATTGGCAGTGGAGGTAATTAGGCGACATCTCCCATCCTGGTAAAATCTGTGCCCCCGAAACATGCCTGGAGTGTGTTTTCCTACTCCGTCACACACAGAAAGATATGTTCTGTTATCCTGAGTGTTCGAAGGTTTACACAATTGTCAGCAGGGCATGGGTTCAAATAGCACCAATAGCTTCTTTCCCTCTGTGTTAACCAGGCCGGGCTGCACGGGAAAAATGGGGGTTGGGCTGGAATTCCAAGTAGCAGCGGGTGCCCCAGAAGGACTGTAGAGCTAATTAGCGGACTTCTTCCTAACAAGGAATAACTTGTGCCCCCAGCCATGTTTGTGGATTGGGGCTTCAAAACCCTTCCAAGCAAAGCCGTGTTTGGGAATCCTGTGTGTGTTGAAGTTCCTACAACAGACTGCAGCTCCGGGGCACTGGTAGAAACTTTAGCTACATTTCCTGATTGTTTACTCAGGCTGGGTTGCAAAGGAAATTGAGGGATGGGCTGGAAAGCCAAGCAGGTGCGAGTACTTCCCCATGGGCTGTAGTGGGATGTATCTGACCTCCCACAACCTAGGAACACCAGTACACCCTGAAACATGCGTGGAGCTTTTACCATCTCAATGAGACACAAAAAAATTTTTCTGTTATCTTGCGTGTGCGGAGGTTCCTACAACGGTCTGCAGTGCTTGAGTTGCAATAGAACCATTAACTTAATATCTCTGAGTGTTTTCCAGGGCGGGCTGCGAGGGAAAGCTTGGGGTTCGGCTGGAAAGCCAAGTAGCAACGAGTGCCCAGAGATTGACTGTAGAGGTAATTAGAAGACTTCTCCCAGAGAGAGAGAAATGTGCCCCCAGGAATCTTGTGGTGTTGCTCTCCACACCTCCACCAAGCAAAGCCATGTTCCAGAATTTTGAGTTTGTGTTGTACCTCCAACAGGCAGCAGCGATGGGTTTCTCATAGAATCACTAATATTGTCATCCCTAGGTGTTTTAATAGGCCGGGCTGCAAGGGAAATTTGGGAAATGTTCTGCAAAGCGAAGAAGTATAGATTGCCTCCACATTGGCAGTGGAGGTAATTAGGCGACATCTCCAAACCTGGGAACAGCTGTACCCCCAGAAATACGCCTGGAGTGTATTTTTCTACACCATCACACACACAAAGATGTGTTCTGCTATCCTGAGTGTGGGGAGGATTCTACAAATTTCAGCAGCGCCTGGGTTCTAATAGAACCAGTATTTCCTTTTCCGTGAGTTTTTACACAAACATAGCTGCGAGGTAAAGCTGTGGGTTTGGCTGTATTTTGTAGCAGCAGTGAGATACTCCCCATGAGAATTTGAGGTAATTTTCCTACGTCCCACAGCCTTGGAACACCTGTGCCAGCTGAAATATGCTTGAAGATTGTTTACCCATCTCCATCAGACACACAAAGTTTTCTTCTGTTATCCCAGATGTGGGAAGGAGCCTACAAAGTTAGGTAGCTACTGGGTTCCAATACAACCAATAGCATATTATCCCTGAGTGATTTCCCAGGCCGTGCTGAGAGGGAAATCTCTGGGTTGGGCTGGAAAGCCAAGCAGGAGCGAGTGCCTCCCCATGGGCATTGGTGGGAATTTTCTGAACTCCCACTAACTAGAAACACCTTAACCCCTGAAACACGCGTGGAGATTTTTTATGAAACTTCATGAGACACACAAAGAAGTGTTCTCTTTTCCTGGGTGTTGGGAGTATCCTAAAATGTTCTGCAGCACCTGGGTTCCAATAGAACCACTGGATTATTATCCCTGATTGTTTTCCCAGGCCGGCCTGTGTGGGAATGCTGTGCTTGCGCTGGAAAGCCATGTTGCAGCGAGTGACCCTTGATGGACTGTGGAGGTAATTAGTGGACATCTCCCTAACAGGGAAAAACTTGTGACCCAAGCCATCTCTGTGGTGTGGGTCTCCAAAGCTACCCCCAAGCATAGAAGTGATCCAGAATCCTAAGCTTCTGGAAGTTCCTAAAAAATACAGCAGCATCGTAGCTCTGAAAAAATCACTTAGACTGTCATCCCTGGGTATAATCCTAGACCGGGATGCAAGGGAAAGTTGGGAGTTGGGCTTGAAAACGAAGAAGAAGTCAATGCATCAACATGGGCATTGAAGGAATCTAGCCGACATCTCCCAACCTTGGAAAAACTGGATCCCCAGAAACATGACTGGTGTGTGTTTTACTACACCTTCACACACAGAAAGATGTGCTCTGTTATCATGAGTGTTCGAAGTTTTCCACAAATGTCAGCCTCGCATATGTTCTAATAGCACCAGTAGATTGTTTTCCCTCTGTGTTTTCCCAGGCCGGGCTGCAAGGGAATCCTGGGGGTTGGGATGGAAATCCAAGTAGAAGCGAGTGCCCCATGATTGTCTGTAGAGGTAGTTAGTGGACTTCTACCTAACAGGGAAAATCTTGTGCCCTCAGCCATGTGTGTGGAGTGGGGCTTCACAATTCTCCCAAGCAAAGTCGTGTTTGTTAATCCTGTGTGTGTGGAGGTTCCTCCAACAGACAGTAGCTCCTGATTTCTGATAGAATCATTTAGTTTGTCATCCCTGGGTGTTTTCCAACCCGGGCTGCAATGGAAAGCTGGGAGTAGGGCTGTAAACGAAGAAAAACTGAGTGCCTCCCCATGGGCTGTGGAGATAGCCAACGTCTCAAGCCTGGTTACACCTGCACCCCAGAGACATGCATGGACTCTGTTTTCCTACTCAATCACACACACAAAGAAGTGTTCTGTTAAACTGTGTATGGAGAAGTTTCTACAACTGTCAGCATCGCCAGGGTTCCAATAGAAAATTTAGCTAAATTTCCTGACTGTTTTCTCTGACTGGGTTGCAAGGGAAACTGGGGGATATGATGGAAATCCAAGCAGGAGCGATTAACTCCCCATGGGCATTAACTCTGAATAATCTGAACACCCCCAATCTAGGAAAACCTGTACCCCTTGAAACATGCGTGGAGATTTTAGAATCTCAATCAGACACACAAAATGTGTTCTGTTATCCTGCGTGTGCGGAGCTTCCTACAAAGTTCTGCAGGTCCTGGGTTCCAATAGAACGACTAGCTTATAATTTCTGAGTGTTTTCCAGGGCGGGCTGCGAGGGAAACTGTGGGTTCGGCTGGAAAGCCAAGTAGTCAGGATTGCCCAGAAATTGACTGTAGAGGTAAATAGCGGAATTCTCCCAAACAGAGAGTAACTGTGCCCCCAGGCATCTTGTGGTGTTGGTCTCCATACCTCCACCAAGCAAAGCCATGTTCCGGAATTTTGAGTGTTTTTTGTACTTCCAACAGTCAGCAGAGCGGGGGTTCTCATAGAATCAATAATATTGTCATCCTTAGGTGTTTCCTTATGCCGGGCTTCAAAGGAAAGCAGGGAGTTGGTCTGGAAAGCGAAGAAGCATAGAGTGCCTCCCCATTGGAATTGAAGGTATTTAGGCCTCAATTCCAAACCTGGGAAGAGCTGTAACACCAGAAACTTGCCTGGAGTGTATTTTCCTACACCAACACACACAAAAATATTTGTTCTGCTATCCTGATTGTTCGGAGTATTCTACAACTTTCAGGAGTACCTGGGTTCTAGTAGCACCAGTATTCTGTTTTCCATGATTTTTTTAAAAGGCCTGGCTGCCAGGTAAAGCTGTGGGCTTGGCTGTAATTCTTAGCAGCAGCCAGTTACTCCTCATGAGAATTTGAGGTAATTTTCCGACGTCACACATCCTTGGAAACACTAAGAACCCTGATACATCCTTGGAGTTTGTTTACCCATCTCCATCAGACACACAAATGTTTCTTATTTTATCCTAGTTGTGGGAAGATTCCTACAACGGTAGGTAGAGACTGGGTTCCGATACAACCAATAACATATTTTCCCTGTGTGATTCCCAGTCCGGTCTGCCTGGGAAAGTTTGGGTTTGGGCTTTAAATCCAAGTAGCAGCGAATGCCCCGAGATGGACTATGGAGGTAATTAGCGGTCTTAGCCCTAAAAGGGAAAATCTTGGGCCCCAGCAATTAGTGTGCTCTGGGGCTTCAAAATTCGTACCAAGCAAATCCGTGTTCCGGAATCCTGAGGGTTTGGAGGTTCCTCCAACATACAGCAGCACCCTGGTTCTGATAGAATTATTTAGTTTGTCATCCCTGGGTGTTTTCCATGGTCGGGCTTCAAGGGAATGCTAGGATTAGGGCTGGATATCGAAGAAGAAGAGAGTTCTTCCCCATGGGCAGTGGAGGTAATTAGCCAACATTTCACAACCTGCGAACACCTGAACCCCAGAGACATGCCTTACTGTGTTTTCCTAATGCATCACACACACAAAGCTTTGTTCTGTTTTCCTTAGTGTAGGGATGTTTCTACAACTGTCAGGAGCACCTTAGTTCTTATAGAAACTGTAGCTTATTTCCCTGAGTGTTTTCACAGGCCGGGATGGGAGGGAATGCTGGGGGTTGGGCTGGAATCCAAGCAACTGCAAGGGACTCCCCATGGACAGTGGATGTAATATCCGACCTCCCACAACCTAGGAACTCCTATACAAAGTGAAACATGCGTGAATTTGTTTACCCATCTAAATGAGACACTCAAATTATTGTTGTGTTATTCTGATTGTGGGGAGGTACCTACAATTGTCTGCAGCACCAGGGTTCCAATAGAAACATAGCTTATTATCACTGAGTGTTTTACAAGGCCGGGCTGCCAGTGAATACTGGGGGATAGAGTGAAAATCTAAGAAGAAGCGAGTGCCCCAAGATTCACTGTGGAGTTAATTAGCGGAGTTCTCCCTAACAGGTTCATATCTGTGACCCCATCCATCTGCGTGGATTGGGGTTCCACAACTCCCCACACTAAAAGACGTGTTCCAGAATCCTGAAGCTTTGGAGGATCCTCCAACAGACAGCAAGGCCGGGGTTCTGATAGAATCACTTATTTGTCTTCCATGGGTGTTTCACTTGTCCGGGCTGCAAGGGAATGCTGGGAGTTGGGCTTGAAAAGGAAGAAGAAGACAGTGCCACCCCATGGACACTGAAGGAATCAAGACGACATCTCCCAACCTGGGAAAACCTGGATCCCCATAAAAATGCCTGGAGTGTGTTTTCCTACACCATCACACACAGAAAGATATGTTCTGTTATCCTGAGTGTTCGAAGGTTTCCAAATTTGTTTAGCAGGGCATGGGTTCGAATAGCACCAATAGCTTCTTTTCACTCTGTGTTACCCCAGGCCGGGCTGCAAGGGAAACATGGGGGTTGGGCTGGGAATCCAAGTAGCAGTGAGTACCCAGAGATGGACTATGGAGGTAATTAGCGGACTTGGCCCTAAAAGGGAAAATCTTGGGCCCCAGGTTTGCGTGTGCTGTGGGGCTTCACATTTCGCACCAAGCAAATACGTGTTCCAGAATATTGAGTGTTTGGAGGTTCCTCCACACATACAGCAGCGCACTGGTTCTGATAGAATGATTTAGTTTGTCATCCCTGAGTGTTTTCCTAACACGGGCTGCAAGGGAAAGCTGGGAGTAGGGCTGGATATCGAAGAAAACTGAGTGCATCCCCATGGGCTGTGGAGATACTTAGCCAACGTCTCCCAAACTGGTTACACCTGCACCCCTGATACATGCATGTACTGTTTAGTTCTACTCCATCTCACACACAAAGAAGTGTTCTGTTTCCCTGTGTATGGGGATGTTTCTACAACTGTCAGCAGCGCCTGGCTTCTAACAGAAACTTTAGCTATATTTCCTGACTGTTTTCTCGGACTGGGTTGAAAGGGAAACTGGGGGATGGTATGGAAATCCAAGCAGGAGCGATTAGCTCCCCATGGGCATTAATGGGAATAATCTGACCTCCCACTACCTGGGTAAAACTGTACCCGCTGAAACATGCGTGGAATTTTTAACATCTCTATCAGACACAAAATAAGTTTTCTGTTAACATGCGTGTGCGGAGCTACCTAAAACAGTCTGCAGTGCCTGAGTTCCAATAGAACCACTAGCTTATAATCCCTTAGTGTGTTCCAGGGCGGGCTATGAGGGAAACTGGGGGTTCGGCTGGAAAGCCAATTAGCCAGATTTGCCCAGAGATTGATTGTAGAGGTAATGAGTGGACTTCTACCAGACAGAGAGAAACTGTGCCCCCAGGCATATTGTGGTGTTGGTCTCCATACCTCCACCAAGCAAAGCCATGTTCCAGAATTTTGAGTGTGTTTTGTACCTCCAAATGTCAGCAGAGATTGGGTTTTTATAGAATCACTAACATTGTCATCCCTAGGTGTTTCCTTAGGCCGGGCTTCAAAGGAAAGCTGGGAATTAGTCTGGAAAGCGAAGAAGTATAGAGTGCCTCCCCATTGACAGTGGAGGTAATTAGGCGGCATCTCCAAACCTGGGAACAGCTGTACCCCCATTAATATGCATGGAGTGTATTTTTCTACACCATCACACACACAAAGATGTGTTCTGCTATCCTGAGTGTGGGGAGGATTCTACAAATATCAGCAGCGCCTGTGTTCTAATAGCACCATTATTTTCTTTTCCGTGAATGTTTACACAAACCTAGCTGCGAGGTAAAGTTGTGGGTTTGGATGTATTTTGTAGCAGCAGTGAGATACTCCCCATGAGAATTTGAGGTAATTTTCCGACGTCCCACAGCCTTGGAACACCTGTGCCCCCTGAAATATGCGTGGAGTTTGTTTACCCATCTCCATCAGACACACAAAATTATCTTCTGTTATCCCAGATGTGGGAAGGGGCCTACAAAGATAGGTAGCTACTGGGTTTCAATACAACCAATAGCATATTATCCCTGAGTGTTTTCCCAGGCCGTGCTGAGAGGGAAAGCTGTGGGTTGGGCTAGAAAGCCAAGCAGGAGCGAGTGCCTCCCCATGGGCATTGGTGGGAATTTTCTGAACTCCCACTAACTAGCAACACCTTAACCCCTGAAACACGCGTGGAGATTTTTACAAAACTTCATGAGACACACAAAGAAGTGTTCTCTTTTCCTGGGTGTGGGGAGTATCCTAAAATGTTCTGCAGCACCTGGGTTCCAATAGAACCACTGGATTATTATCCCTGATTGTATTCCCAAGCCGGCCTTCGAAAGAATGCTGCGCTTGCGCTGGAAAGCCATGTTGCAGCGAGTGACCCTTGATGGACTGTGGAGGTAATTAGCGGACATCTCCCTAACAGGGAAAAACCTGTGACCCAAGCCATCTCTGTGGTGTGGGTCTCCAAAGCTACCCCCAAGCATAGAAGTGATCCAGAATCCTAAGTTTCTGGAAGTTCCTAAAAAATACAGCAGCATCATAGCTCTGAAAAAATCACTTAGACTGTCATCCCTGGGTATAATCCTAGACCGGGATGCAAGGGAAAGTTGGGAGTTGGGCTTGAAAACGAAGAAGAAGTCAATGCATCAACATGGGCATTGAAGGAATCTAGCCGACATCTCCCAAACTGGGAAAAACTGGATCCCCAGAAATATGACTGGAGTGTGTTTTACTACTCCTTCACACACAGAAAAATGTGCTCTGTTATCATGAGTGTTCGAAGTTTTCCACAAATGTCAGCCTCGCATGTGTTCTAATAGCACCAGTAGATTCTTTCACTTTGTGTTTCCCCAGGCCGGGCTGCAAGGGAATCCTGGGGGTTGGGATGGAAATCCAAGTAGAAGCGAGTGCCCCATGATTGTCTGTAGAGGTAATTAGCGGACTTCTACCTAACAGGGAAAATCTTGTGCCCTCAGCCATGTGTGTGGAGTGGGGCTTCACAATTCTCCCAAGCAAAGACGTGTTTGTTAATCCTGTGTGTGTGGAGGTTCCTCCAACAGACAGTAGCGCCTGATTTCTGATAGAATCATTTAGTTTGTCATCCCTGGGTGTTTTCCAACCCGGGCTGCAATGGAAAGCTGTGAGTAGAGCTGTAAACGAAGAAAAACTGAGTGCCTCCCCATGGGCTGTGGAGATACTTAGCCAACGTCTCACAGCCTGGTTACACCTGCACCCCAGAGACATGCATGGACTCTGTTTTCCTACTCAATCACACACACAAAGAAGTGTTCTGTTAAACTGTGTATGGAGAAGTTTCTACAAATGTCAGCATCGCCAGGGTTCCAATAGAAATTTAGCTAAATTTCCTGACTGTTTTCTCTGACTGGGTTGCAAGGGAAACTGGGGGATATGATGGAAATCCAAGCAGGAGCGATTAACAGCCCATGGGCATTAACTCTGAATAATCTGAACACCCCCAATCTAGGAAAACCTTTACCCGTTGAAACATGCATGGAGATTTTAGAATCTCAATCAGACACACAAATTGTGTTCTGTTATCCTGCATGTGAGGATCTTCCTACAACGGTCTGCAGTGCCTGAGTTCCAATAGAACCACTAGCTTATAATCTCTGAGTGTTTTCCAGGGCGGGCTGCGGGGGAAACTTGGGGTTCGGCTGGAAATCCAATTAGCCAGGATTGCCCAGAGATTGACTGTAGAGGTAAATAGCGGAATTCTCCCAAACAGAGAGTAACTGTGCCCCCAGGCATCTTGTGGTTTTGGTCTCCATACCTCCTCCAAGCAAAGCCATGTTCCGGATTTTTGACTGTGTGTTGTACCTCCAAAAGGCAGCAGAGCGCGTGTTCTCATAAAATCAATAATATTGTCATCCCTAGGTGTTTCCTTAGGCCGGGCTTCAAAGGAAAGCAGGGAGTTGGTCTGGAAAGCGAAGAAATATAGAGTGCCTCCAAATTGGAAGTGGAGGTAATTAGGCGACATCTCCAAACCTGGGAACAGCTGTGACACCAGAAATATGCCTGGAGAGTATTTCCCTACATAATCACACACAAAAAATTTGTTCTGCTATCCTGAGTGTGCGGAGTATTCTACAATTTTCAGCAGCGCCTGGGTTCTAGTAGCACCATTATTTTGTTTTCCATGAGTTTTTTCACTGGCCTGGCTGCCAGGTAATCTGTGGTCTTGGCTGTATTTCGTAGCAGCATCGAGTTACACCCCATGAGAATTTGAGGTAATTTTCCGACGTCCCACAGCCTTGGAAACACTAAGCACACTGATACATGCTTGGAGTGTGTTTACCCATCTCCATCAGACACACAAATATTTCTTCTTTTATCCTAGTTATGGGAAGGTTCCTACAAAGTTAGGTAGAGACCGGGTTCCATTACAACCAATAATATATTTTCCCTGTGTGTTTTCCGAGGCCGAACTGTGAGGGAAAGCTTGGGTTTGGGCTGGAATTCCAAGTAGCAGCGAGTGCCCCGAGATGGACTATGGAGGTAATTTGCGGACATGGCCCCAAAAAGGGAAATTCTTGCGCCCCAGCAATGAGTGTGCTGTTGGGCTTCACAATTCGCCACAAGCAAATCCATGTTCCGGAATCTAGAGTGTTTGGAGGTTCCTCGAACATACAGCAGCGCCCTGGTTCTGATAGAATGATTTAGTTTGTCATCCCTGGGTGTTTTCCACAGTGGGGCTGCAAGGGAATGCTAGGATTAGGGCTGGATATCGAAGAAGAAGAGAGTGCTTCCCCATGGGCAGTGGAGGTAATTAGCAAACATTTCCCATCCTGCGAACACCTGGACCCCAGGGACATGCCTTACAGTGTTTTCCTACTCCATCACACAAACAAAGCTGTGTTCTGTTTTCCTTAGTGTAGTGAGGTTTCTACAACTTTCAGGAGTACCTTAGATTTAATAGGAACTGTAGCTTCTTTTCCCTGAGTGTTTTAACAGGCCGGGATGCGAGGGAATGCTGGGGGATGGGCTGGAATCCAAGCAACGGCAAGGGACTCCCCATGGACAGTGGATGTAAATATCCGAACTCCCATAACCTAGGAACTCCTATACAATCTGAAACATGCGTGGATTTAGTTTACCCATCTAAATCAGACACTCAAAATATTGTTGTGTTTTCTGAGTGTGGGGATGTTCCTACAATTGTGTGCAGCACCTGGGTTCCAATAGAAACTTGGCTTATTATCACTGAGTGTTTAACAAGGCCGGGCTGCGAGTGAAAACTGAGGGATAGGCTAAAAATCTAAGAAGAAGCGAGTGCCACAAGATGCACTTTGGAGGTAATTAGCAGACTTCTCCCTAACAGGGACAAATCTGTGACCCCATCCATCTGCGTGGATTGGGGTTCCACAACTCCCCACACTAAAAGACGTGTTCCAGAATCCTGAAGCTTTGGAGGATCCTCCAAAAGACAGCAACGCCAGGGTTCTGATAGAATCACTTATTTGTCTTCTATGAGTGTTACACTTGTCCGGGCTGCAAGGGAATGCTGGGAGTTGGGCTTGAAAACGGAGAAGAAGACAGTGCCACCCCTTGGGCACTGAAGGAATGTAGCCGACATCTCCCAAACTGGGAAAACCTGGGTTACCAAAAAAAGCCTGGAGTGTGTTTTCCTACAACATCACACACAGAAAGAAATGATCTGTTATCCTGAGTGTTCGAAGGTTTCCACAATTGTCAGCAGGGCATTGGTTCGAATAGCACCAATAGCTTCTTTTCCCTCTGTGTTACCCCAGGCCGGGCTCAAGGGAAACATGGGGGTTGGGCTGGGAATCCAAGTAGCAGCGAGTGCCCCGAGATGGACTATGGAGGTAATTAGCAGACTTGGCCCTAAAAGGGAAAATCTTGGGCCCCAGGATTGAGTGTGCTGTGAGGCTTCACAATTCGCACCAAGCAAATCCGAGTTCCGGAATCCTGAGTGTTTGAAGGTTCCTCCACACATACAGCAGCGCACTGGTTCTGATTGAATGAGTTAGTTTGTGATTCCTGAGTGTTTTCCTAACCCGGGCTTCAAGGGAATGCTGGGAATAGGGCTGGAAATCGAAGAAAACTGAGTGCATCCCCATGGGCTGTGGAGATACTTAGCCAATGTCTCCCAAAATGGTTACACCTGCACCACAGATACATGCATGTACTGTGTATTCCTACTCCATCTCACACCAAGAAGTGTTCTGTTACCTGTGTATGGGGAGGTTTTTACAACTGTCAGCAGCGCCTGTGTTCTAATAGAAACTTTAGCTATATTTCCTGACTGTTTCCTCTGAATGGGTTGCAAGGGAAACTGGGGGATGGGATGGAAATCCAAGCAGGAGCGATTACGTCCCCATGGGCAATAATGGGAATAATCTGACCTCCCCCAACCTAGGAAAACCTGTACCCCCTGAAACATGCGTAGAATTTTTACCATCTCAATCAGACACAAAAAATGTATTCTGTTATCCTGCGTGTGCTGAGCTTCCTACAACGATCTGCAGTGCCTGGGTTCCAATAGAACCACTAGCTTATAATCTCTGAGTGTGTTCCCGGGCGGGCTACGAGGGAAACTGTGGGTTCGGCTAGAAAGCCTAGTAGCCAGGATTCCCCAGAGTTTGACTGTAGAGGTAATGAGCGTAGTTCTCCCAGACAGAGAGAAACTGTTCCCCCAGGCATATTGTGGTGTTGGTCTCCATACATCCACCAAGCAAAGCCATGTTCCAGAATTTTGAGTGTGTGTTGTACCTCCAACAGTCAGCAGAGAGGAGGTTCTGATAGAATCGCTAATATTGTCATCCCTAGGTGTTTCCTTAGGCCGGCTTCAAAGGAAAGCTGTGAGTAGGTCTGGAAAGCGAAGAAGTATAGTGTGCCTCCACATTGGAAGCGAAGTTAATTAGACGTCCTATCCCATCCTGGGAAAAGCTGTACCCCAAAAACATGCCTGGAGTGTGTTTTCCTACTCCCTCACACACAGAAAGATAAGTTCTGTTATCCTGAGTGTTCGAAGGTTTCCACAATTTTCAGCAGGGCATGAGTTCAAATAGCACCAATAGCTTCTTATCCTTCTGTGTTAACCCAGGCCAGGCTGCAAGGGAAAAATGGGGGTTGGGCTGGAATTCCAAGTAGCCGCGGGTGCCCCAGAAGGACTGTAGAGCTAATTAGCGGACTTCTTCCTAACAAGGAATAACTTGTGCCCCCAGCCATGTTTGTGGATTGGGGCTTCAAAACCCTTCCAAGCAAAGCCGTGTTTGGGAATCCTGTGTGTGTTGAATTTCCTACAACAGACTGCAGCTCCGGGGCACTGGTAGAAACTTTAGCTACATTTCCTGATTGTTTTCTCAGACTGGGTTGAAAAGGAAAATGGGGGATGGGCTGGAAAGCGAAGCCAGATCGAGTACTTCCCCATGGGCTGTAGTGGGATGTATCTGACCTCCCACAACCTAGGAACACCAGTACACCCTGAAATATGCGTGGAGCTTTTACCATCTCAATGAGACACAAAAAAATTTTTCTGTTATCCTGCATGTGCGTAGGTTCCTACAACGGTCTGCAGTGCTTGAGTACCAATAGAACCATTAACTTATTATCTCTGAGTGTTTTCCAGGGCGGGATGCGAGGGAAACTTGTGGTTCGGCTTGAAAGCCAAGTAGCAACGAGTGCCCAGAGATTCACTGTAGAGGTAATAAGCAGACTTCTCCCAGAGAGAAAGAAATGTGCCCCCAGGTATCTTGTGGTGTTGGACTCCACACCTCCACCAAGCAAAGTCATGTTCCAGAAATTTGAGATTGCGTTGTACCTCCAAAAGGCGACAGCGAGGTTTTCTCATAGAATCACTAATATTTTCAACACTAGGTGTTTTCTTAGGCCGGGCTGTAAGGGAAATTTGGGAGATGGTCTGCAAAGTGAAGAAGTATAGATTGCCTCCCCATTGGCAGTGGAGTTAATTAGGCGACATCTCCAAACCTGGGAACAGCTGTACCCCCAGAAATATGCCTGGAGTGTATTTTTCTACACCATCACACACACAAAGTTGTGTTCTGCTATCCTGAGTGTGGGGAGGATTCTACAAATATCAGCAGCGCCTGGGTTCTAATAGAACCAGTATTTTCTTTTCCGTGAGAGTTTTCACACGCCTAGCTGCGAGGTAAAGCTGTGGGTTTGGCTGAATTTCGTAGCAGCAGTGAGATATTCCCCATGAGAATTTGAGGTAATTTTCCGACGTCCCACAGCCTTGGAACACCTGTGCCCCCAAAAACATGCGTGGAGTTTGTTTACCCATCTCCATCAGACCCACAATGATTTCTTCTGTTATCCCAGATGTCGGAAGGAGCCTACAAATTTAGGTAGCGACTGGGTTCCAATTAAACCAATAGCATATTATCCCTGAGTGTTTTCCCAGGCCCGGGTGAGAGGGACAGCTGGGGGTTGGGCTGGAAATCCAAGCAGGAGCGAATGCCTCCCCATGGGCATTGGAGGGAATTACCCGAACTCCCACTAACTAGCAACACCTTAACCCCTGAAACACGCGTGGAGTATTTTTACGAATCTGCATGAGACACACCAAGAAGTGTTCTATTTTCCTTGGTGTGGGGAGTATCCTACACTGTTCTGTAGCACCTGGGTTCCAATAGAACCACTGGCTTATTATCCCTTATTGTTTTCCCAGGCCGGCCTGCGAGGTAATGCTGCGCTTGCGCTGGAAAGCCATGTAGCAGCGAGTGACCCGAGATGCACTGTGGAGGTAATTAGTGGACATCTCCCTAACAGGGAAAATCCTGTGCCCCAAGCCATCTCTGTTGTGTGGGTCTCCAAAGCTACCCCCAAGCATAGACGTGATCCAGAATCCTAAGTTTCTGGAAGTTATTAAAAAATACAGCAGCATCTTAGCTCTGATAAAATCACTTAGACTGTCATCCCTGGGTATAATCCTAGACCGGGATGCAAGGGAAAGTTGGGAGTTGGGCTTGAAAATGAAGAAGAAGTCAATGTATCAACATGGGCATTGAAGGAATCTAGGGGACGTCTCCCAACCTGGGAAAAACTGGATCCCCAGAAAAATGTCTGGAGTGTGTTTTACTACTCCGTCCCACACAGAAAGATGTGCTCTGTTATCATGAGTGTTCGAAGGTTTCCACAATTGTCAGCAGCGCATGTGTTCTAATAACACCAGTAGATTCTTTTCACTGTGTTTTTCCCCAGGCCGGGCTGCAAGGGAATCCTGGGTGTTGGGATGGAAATCCAAGTAGAAGCGAGTGCCCCACGATCGTATGTAGAGGTAATTAGCGGACTTCTACCTAACAGGGAAAAACTTGGGCCATCAGCCATGTGTGTGGAGTGGGGCTTCACAATTCTCCCAGGCAAAGACTTGTTTGTTAATCCTGTGTGTGTGGAGGTCCTTCCATCAGAGAGAAGCCCGGTGTTCTGATAGAATCACTTAGTTTATAATCCCAGGGTGTTTTCCTAACCCGGGCTGCAATTGAAAGCTGGGAGTAGGGCTGGAAAATGAAGAAAAATAGAGTGCCTCCCCATGGGCTGTGGAGATAATTATCCAAAGACTCACAGCCTGGTTACACCTGCACCCAAAAAACATGCATGGAGTTTGTTTTCCTACTCAATCACACACACAAAGAAGTGTTCTCTTACCCTGTGTATGGGGAAGTTTCTACAACTGTCAGCATCTTCTTGGTTCTAATAGAAACTTTAGCTAAATTTCCTGACTGTTTTCTCTGATTGGGTTGCAATGGAAACTGGGGGATGGGATGGAAATCTAAGCAGGAGCGATTACCACCCCATGGGCATTAATGGGAATAATCTGACCTAGCCCAACATAGGAAAACCTGTACCCCCTGAAACTTGTGTGCAGTTTTTAGCATTTCATTCAGACACAAAAAAAATGTTCTGTTATCCTGCGTGTGCGGAGCTTCCTACAACGGTCTGCAGTGCCTTGTTTCCAATAGAACCTCTAGCTTATAATCTCTAAGTGTTTAACAGGTCGGGCTGCGAGGGAATCTGGGGGTTCGTCTGGAAAGCCAAGTAGCCAGGATTGCCCAGAAATTGACTGTAGAGGTAATTAGTGGAATTCTCCCAAACAGAGAGAAACTGTGCCCCCAGGCATCTTGTGGTGTTGGTCTCAAATCCACCACCAAGCAAAGACATGTTCCGGAATTTTGAGTGTGTGTTGTACCTCCAACAGGCAGCAGAGCGGAGGTTCTGATAGAATCAATAATATTGTCATCCCTAGGTGTTTTCTTAGGCCGGGCTTCAAAGGAAAGCAGGGAGTTGGTCTGGAATGCGAAGAAATATAGGGTGCCTCCCCATTGGAAGTTGAGGTAATTAGGCCTCATCTCCAAACCTGGGAACAGCTGTACCCCCAGAAACATGCCTGGAGTGTATTTTCCTACACCATCACACACACAAAAATTTCTTCTGATATCCTGAGTGTGGGGAGGATTCTACAAGTTTCAGCAGTGCCTTGTTTCTACTAGCACAAATATTTTGTTTTCCATGAGTGTTTTCACAGGCCTGGATGCGAGGTTAATCTGTGGGTTTGGCTGAATTTCGTTGCAGCAGTGAGACACCCCCATGAGAATTTGAGGTAATTTTCCGACGTCCCACAGCCTTGGAACACCTAAGGACCCCGTTATATGCTTGGAGTTTGTTTACCCATCTCCATCAGACACACAAATGTTTATTCTTTTATCCTAGTTGTGGGAAGTTACCTAAAACGGTCGGTAGAGACTGGGTTCCATTACAACCAATAACATATTTTCCCTCTGTGTTTTCCCAGGTCGGGCTGCAAGGGAAAGCATGGGTTGGGGCTGGAAATCCAAGTAGAAGCGAGTGCCCCGAGATGGACTATGCAGGTAATTAGAGGACTTGGCCCGAAAAGGGAAAATCTTGGGCCCCAGCAATGAGTGTGCTGTGGGGCTTCACAATTCGCACCAAGCAAATCTGTGTTCGGAAACCTGAGTGTTTGGACGTTCCTCCAACTTACAGCAGCGCGCTGGTTATGATAGAATGATTTAGTTTGTCATCCCTGGGTGTTTTCCACGGTCGGGCTGCAAGGGAATGCTAGGATTAAGGCTGGATATCGAAGAAGAAGAGAGTTCTTCCCCATGGGCAGTGGAGGTAATTAGCCAAAATTTCCCATCCTGTGAAAACCTGCACCACATAGACATGCCTTACTGTGTTTTCTTTCTCCATCACACACACAAATGTGTGTTCTGTTTCCTTAGTGTAGGGAGGTTTCTACAAATATCAGGAGCGCGTTAGTTCTAATAGAAACTGTAGCTTAATTTCCCTGAGTGTTTCCACAGGCAGGGATGCGAGGGAATGCTGGGGGTTGGGCTGGAATCCAAGCAACTGCAAGGGACTCCCCATGGACAGTGGATGTAAATATCCGACCTCCCACAACCTAGGAACTCCTATACAAACTGAAACATGCGTGAATTTAGTTTACCCATCTAAATGAGACACTCAAATTAGTGTTCTGTTATTCTGATTGTGGGGAGGTTCCTACAATTGTCTGCAGCACCAGGGTTCCAATAGAAACATAGCTTATTATCACTGAGTGTTTTACAAGGCAGGGCTGCGAGTGAAAAGTGGGGGATAGAGTGAAAATCTAAGAAGAAGCGAGTGCCCCAAGATTCACTGTGGAGGTAATTAGCGGACTTCTCCCTAACAGGGACATATCTGTGACCCCATCCATCTGCGTGGATTGGGGTTCCACAACTCCCCACACTAAAAGACGTGTTCCAGAATCCTGAAGCTTTGGAGGATCCTCCAACAGACAGCAAGGCCGGGGTTCTGATAGAATCACTTATTTGTCTTCCATGGGTGTTTCACTTGTACGGGCTGCAAGGGAAAGCTGGGAGTTAGGCTTGAAAAGGAAGAAGAAGACAGTGCCACCCCATGGACACTGAAGGAATCAAGACGACATCTCCCAACCTGGGAAAACCTGGATCCCCATAAAAATGCCTGGAGTGTGTTTTCCTACACCATCACACACAGAAAGATATGTTCTGTTATCCTGAGTGTTCGAAGGTTTCCACAATTGTCAGCAGGGCATGGGTTCGAATAGCACCAATAGCTTCTTTTCACTCTGTGTTACCCCAGGCCGGGCTGCAAGGGAAACATGTGGGTTGGGCTGGGAATCCAAGTAGCAGTGAGTACCCAGAGATGGACTATGGAGGTAATTAGCGGACTTGGCCCTAAAAGGGAAAATCTTGGGCCCCAGGATTGAGTGTGCTGTGGGGCTTCACAATTCGCACCAAGCAAATCCGTGTTCCAGAATACTGAGTGTTTGGAGGTTCCTCCACACATACAGCAGCGCACTGGTTCTGATAGAATGATTCAGTTTGTTATCCCTGAGTGTTTTCCTAACACGGGCTGCAAGGGAAAGCTGGGAGTAGGGCTGGAATTCGAAGAAAACAGAGTGCATCCCCATGGGATGTTGAGATACTTAGCCAACGTCTCCCAAACTGGTTACACCTGCACCCCTGATACATGCATGTACTGTTTATTTCTACTCCATCTCACACACAAAGAAGTGTTCTGTTTCCCTGTGTATGGGGAGGTTTCTACAACTGTCAGCAGCGCCTGGCTTCTAATAGAAATTTTAGCTATATTTCCTGACTGTTTTCTCTGACTGGGTTGCAAGGGAAACTGGGGGATGGTATGGAAATTCAAGCAGGAGCGATTACCTCCCCATGGGCATTATTGGGAATAATCTGACCTCCCCATACCTAGGTAAAACTGTACCCGCTGAAACATGCGTGGAATTTTTAACATCTCTATCAGACACAAAATAAGTGTTCTGTTATCCTGCGTGTGCGGAGCTTCCTAAAACGGTCTGCAGTGCCTGGGTTCCAATAGAACCACTAGCTTATAATCTCTTAGTGTGTTCCCGGGCGGGCTACGAGGGAAACTGGGGGTTCGGCTGGAAAGCCAATTAGCCAGGTTTGCCCAGAAATTGATTGTAGAGGTATTGAGCGGACTTCTACCAGACAGAGAGGAACTGTGCCCCCAGGCCTATTGTTGTGTTGCTCTCCATACCTCCACCAAGCAAAGCCATGTTCCAGAATTTTGAGTGTGTGTTGTACCTCCAACTGTCAGTAGAGATGGGGTTCTTATAGAATCGCTAATATTGTCATCCCTAGGTGTTTCCTTAGGCCGGGCTTCAAAGGAAAGCTGGGAATTAGTCTGGAAAGTGAAGAAGTATAGAGTGCCTCCCCATTGGCAGTGGAGGTAATTAGGTGACATCTCCAAACCTGATAACAGCTGTACCCCCAGAAATATGCCTGGAGTGTATTTTTCTACACCATCACACACACAAAGGTGTGTTCTGCTATCCTGAGTGTGGGGAGGATTCTACAAATATCAGCAGCGCCTGGGTTCTAATAGAACCAGTATTTTCTTTTTCGTGAGAGTTTTCACACGCCTAGCTGCTAGGTAAAGCTGTGGGTTTGGCTGAATTTCGTAGCAGCAGTGAGATATTCCCCATGAGAATTTGAGGTAATTTTCCGACGTCCCACAGCCTTGGAACACCTGTGCCCCCTGAAACATGCGTGGAGTTTGTTTACCCATCTCCATCAGACCCACAATGATTTCTTCTGTTATCCCAGATGTCGGAAGGAGCCTACAACGGTAGGTAGCTACTGGGTTCCAATTAAACCAATAGCATATTATCCCTGAGTGTTTTCCCAGGCCGTGCTGAGAGGGAAACCTGTGGGTTGGGCTGGAAAGACAAGCAGGAGCGAGTGCCTCCCCATGGGCATTGGTGGGAATTTTCTGAACTCCCACTATCTAGCAACACCTTAACGCCTGAAACACGATTGGAGATTTTTTACGAAACTTCATGAGACACACAAAGAAGTGTTCTCTTTTCCTGTCTGTGGGGAGAATCCTACAATGTTCTGCAGCACCTGGGTTCCAATAGAACCACTGGATTATTATCCCTGATTGTTTTCCCAGGCCGGCCTGCGAGGGAATGCTGCGCTTGCGCTGGAAAGCCATGTTGAAGCGAGTGACCCTTGATGGACTGTGGAGGTATTTAGCGGACATCTCCCTAACAGGGATAAACCGGGCCCCAAGCCATCTCTGTGGTGTGGGTCTCCAAAGCTACCCCCAAGCATAGAAGTGATCCAGAATCCTAAGTTTCTGGAAGTTCCTAAAAAATACAGCAGCATCGTAGCTCTGAAAAAATCACTTAGACTGTCATCCCTGGGTATAATCCTAGACCGGGATTCAAGGGAAAGTTGGGAGTTGGGCTTGAAAACGAAGAAGAAGTCAATGCATCAACATGGGCATTGAAGGAACCTAGCCGACTTCTCCCAACCTGGGAAATACTGGATCCCCAGAAATATGACTGGAGTGTGTTTTACTACTCCTTCACACACAGAAAGATGTGCTCTGTTATCATGAGTGTTCGAAGTTTTCCACAAATGTCAGCCTCGCATGTGTTCTAATAGCACCAGTAGATTCTTTTCACTGTGTGTTTCCAAAGGCCGGGCTGCAAGGTAATCCTGGGGGTTGGGATGGAAATCCAAGTAGAAGCGAGTGCCCCATGATTGTCTGTAGAGGTAATTAGCGGACATCTACCTAACAGGGAAAAACTTGTGCCCTCTGTCATGTGTGTGCAGTGGGGCTTCACAATTCTCCCAAGCAAAGACGTGTTTGTTAATCATGTGTGTGTGGAGGTTCCTCCAAGGGACAGTAGCGCCTGATTTCTGATAGAATCATTTAGTTGTCATCCCTGGGTGTTTTCCAACCCGGGCTGCAATGGAAAGCTGGGAGTAGGGCTGTAAACGAAGAAAAACTGAGTGCCTCCCCATGGGCTGTGGAGATACTTAGCCAACGTCTCACAGCCTGGTTACACCTGCACCCCAGAGACATGCATGGACTCTGTTTTCCTACTCAATCACACACACAAAGAAGTGTTCTGTTAAACTGTGTATGGAGAAGTTTTTACAACTCTCAGCATCGCCTGGGTTCCAATAGAAACATTAGCTAAATTTCCTGACTGTTTTCTCTGACTGGGTTGCAAGGGAAACTGGGGGATATGATGGAAATCCAAGCAGGAGCGATTAACTCCCCATGGGCATTAACTCTGAATAATCTGAACACCCCCAATCTAGGAAAACCTGTACCCCTTGAAACATGCGTGGAGATTTTAGAATCTCAATCAGACACACAAAATGTGTTCTGTTATCCTGCGTGTGCGGAGCTTCCTACAAAGTTCTGCAGGTCCTGGGTTCCAATAGAACCACTTGCTTATAATTTCTGAGTGTTTTCCAGGGCGGGCTGCGAGGGAAACTGTGGGTTCAGCTGGAAAGCCAAGTAGCCAGGATTGCCCAGAGATTGACTGTAGAGGTAAATAGCGCAATTCTCCCAAACAGAGAGTAACTGTGCCCCCAGGCATCTTGTGGTGTTGGTCTCCATACCTCCACCTAGCAAAGCCATGTTCCGGAATTTTGAGTGTTTGTTGTACTTCCAACAGGCAGCAGAGCGGTGGTTCTCATAGAATCAATAATATTGTCATCCCTTGGTGTTTCCTTATGCCGGGCTTCAAAGGAAAGCAGGGAGTTGGTCTGGAAAATGAAGAAGTATAGAGTGCCTCCCCATTGGAAGTGGAGGTAATTAGGCCTCATCTCCAAACCTGGGAAGAGCTGTAACACCAGAAACATGCCTGGAGTGTGTTTTCCTACACCAACACACACAAAAATGTTTGTTCTGCTATCCTGATTGTGCGGAGTATTCTACAACTTTCAGGAGCGCCTGGGTTCTAGTAGCACCAGTATTTTGTTTTCCATGAGTTTTTTCACAGGCCTGGATGCCAGGTAAAGCTGTGGGCTTGGCTGTAATTCGTAGCAGCAGCGAGTTACTCCGCATGAGAATTTGAGGTAATTTTCCGACGTCCCACAGCCTTGGAAACACTAAGCACCCTGATATATCCTTGGAGTTTGTTTACCCATCTCCATCAGACACACAAAAGTTTCTTCTTTTATCCTAGTTGTGGGAAGATTCCTACAATGGTAAGTAGAGCCTGGGTTCCGTTGCGACCAATAACATATTTTCCCTGTGTGCTTCCCAGGCCGGTCTGCCTGGGAAAGTTTGGGTTTGGGCTTTAAATCCAAGTAGCAGCGAATGCCCCGAGATGGACTATGGAGGTAATTAGCGGACTTAGCCCTAAAAGGGAAAATCTTGGGCCCCAGCAATTAGTGTGCTCTGGGGCTTCAAAATTCGTACCAAGCAAATCCGTGTTCCGGAATCCTGAGTGTTTGGAGGTTCCTCCATCATACAACAGCACCCTGGTTCTGATAGAATTATTTAGTTAGTCATCCCTGGGTGTTTTCCATGGTCGGGCTTCAAGGGAATGCTAGGATTAGGGCTGGATATCGAAGAAGAAGAGAGTACTTCCCCATGGACAGTGGAGGTAATTAGCCAACATTTCACAACCTGCGAACACCTGAACCCCAGAGACATGCCTTACTGTGTTTTCCTAATCCATCACACACACAAAGCTTTGTTCTGTTTTCCTTAGTGTAGGGATGTTTCTACAACTGTCAGGAGCGCCTTAGTTCTTATAGAAACTGTAGCTATTTTCCCTGAGTGTTTTCACAGGCATGGATGCGAGGGAATGCTGGGGGTTGGGCTGGAATCCAAGCAACTGCAAGGGACTCCCCATGGACAGTGGATGTAAATATCCGACCTCCCACAACCTAGGAACCCCTATACAAACGGAAACATGCGTGAATTTAGTTTACCCATCTAAATGAGACACTCAAATTAGTGTTCTGTTATTCTGATTGTGGGGAGGTACCTACAATTGTCTGCAGCACCAGGGTTCCAATAGAAACATAGCTTATTATCACTGAGTGTTTTAAAAGGCAGGGCTGCGAGTGAAAAGTGGGGGATAGAGTGAAAATCTAAGAAGAAGCGAGTGCCCCAAGATTCACTGTGGAGGTAATTAGCGGACTTCTCCCTAACAGGGACATATCTGTGACCCCATCCATCTGCGTGGATTGGGGTTCCACAACTCCCCACACTAAAAGACGTGTTCCAGAATCCTGAAGCTTTGGAGGATCCTCCAACAGACAGCAAGGCCGGGGTTCTGATAGAATCACTTATTTGTCTTCCATGGGTGTTTCACTTGTACGGGCTGCAAGGGAAAGCTGGGAGTTAGGCTTGAAAAGGAAGAAGAAGACAGTGCCACCCCATGGACACTGAAGGAATCAAGACGACATCTCCCAACCTGGGAAAACCTGGATCCCCATAAAAATGCCTGGAGTGTGTTTTCCTACACCATCACACACAGAAAGATATGTTCTGTTATCCTGAGTGTTCGAAGGTTTCCACAATTGTCAGCAGGGCATGGGTTCGAATAGCACCAATAGCTTCTTTTCACTCTGTGTTACCCCAGGCCGGGCTGCAAGGGAAACATGGGGGTTGGGCTGGGAATCCAAGTAGCAGTGAGTACCCAGAGATGGACTATGGAGGTAATTAGCGGACTTGGCCCTAAAAGGGAAAATCTTGGGCCCCAGGATTGAGTGTGCTGTGGGGCTTCACAATTCGCACCAAGCAAATCCGTGTTCCAGAATCCTGAGTGTTTGGAGGTTCCTCCACACATACAGCAGCGCACTGGTTCTGATAGAATGATTCAGTTTGTTATCCCTGAGTGTTTTCCTAACACGGGCTGCAAGGGAAAGCTGGGAGTAGGGCTGGAATTCGAAGAAAACAGAGTGCATCCCCATGGGATGTTGAGATACTTAGCCAACGTCTCCCAAACTGGTTACACCTGCACCCCTGATACATGCATGTACTGTTTATTTCTACTCCATCTCACACACAAAGAAGTGTTCTGTTTCCCTGTGTATGGGGAGGTTTCTACAACTGTCAGCAGCGCCTGGCTTCTAATAGAAATTTTAGCTATATTTCCTGACTGTTTTCTCTGACTGGGTTGCAAGGGAAACTGGGGGATGGTATGGAAATTCAAGCAGGAGCGATTACCTCCCCATGGGCATTAATGGGAATAATCTGACCTCCCCATACCTAGGTAAAACTGTACCCGCTGAAACATGCGTGGAATTTTTAACATCTCTATCAGACACAAAATAAGTGTTCTGTTATCCTGCGTGTGCGGAGCTTCCTAAAACGGTCTGCAGTGCCTGGGTTCCAATAGAACCACTAGCTTATAATCTCTTAGTGTGTTCCCGGGCGGGCTACGAGGGAAACTGGGGGTTCGGCTGGAAAGCCAATTAGCCAGGTTTGCCCAGAGATTGATTGTAGAGGTATTGAGCGGACTTCTACCAGACAGAGAGGAACTGTGCCCCCAGGCCTATTGTTGTGTTGCTCTCCATACCTCCACCAAGCAAAGCCATGTTCCAGAATTTTGAGTGTGTGTTGTACCTCCAACTGTCAGTAGAGATGGGGTTCTTATAGAATCGCTAATATTGTCATCCCTAGGTGTTTCCTTAGGCCGGGCTTCAAAGGAAAGCTGGGAATTAGTCTGGAAAGTGAAGAAGTATAGAGTGCCTCCCCATTGGCAGTGGAGGTAATTAGGTGACATCTCCAAACCTGATAACAGCTGTACCCCCAGAAATATGCCTGGAGTGTATTTTTCTACACCATCACACACACAAAGGTGTGTTCTGCTATCCTGAGTGTGGGGAGGATTCTACAAATATCAGCAGCGCCTGGGTTCTAATAGAACCAGTATTTTCTTTTTCGTGAGAGTTTTCACACGCCTAGCTGCGAGGTAAAGCTGTGGGTTTGGCTGAATTTCGTAGCAGCAGTGAGATATTCCCCATGAGAATTTGAGGTAATTTTCCAACGTCCCACAGCCTTGGAACACCTGTGCCCCCTGAAACATGCGTGGAGTTTGTTTACCCATCTCCATCAGACCCACAATGATTTCTTCTGTTATCCCAGATGTCGGAAGGAGCCTACAACGGTAGGTAGCTACTGGGTTCCAATTAAACCAATAGCATATTATCCCTGAGTGTTTTCCCAGGCCGTGCTGAGAGGGAAACCTGTGGGTTGGGCTGGAAAGACAAGCAGGAGCGAGTGCCTCCCCATGGGCATTGGTGGGAATTTTCTGAACTCCCACTATCTAGCAACACCTTAACGCCTGAAACACGCTTGGAGATTTTTTACGAAACTTCATGAGACACACAAAGAAGTGTTCTCTTTTCCTGTCTGTGGGGAGAATCCTACAATGTTCTGCAGCACCTGGGTTCCAATAGAACCACTGGATTATTATCCCTGATTGTTTTCCCAGGCCGGCCTGCGAGGGAATGCTGCACTTGCGCTGGAAAGCCATGTTGAAGGCGAGTGACCCTTGATGGACTGTGGAGGTATTTAGCGGACATCTCCCTAACAGGGAAAAACCGGGCCCCAAGCCATCTCTGTGGTGTGGGTCTCCAAAGCTACCCCCAAGCATAGAAGTGATCCAGAATCCTAAGTTTCTGGAAGTTCCTAAAAAATACAGCAGCATCGTAGCTCTGAAAAAATCACTTAGACTGTCATCCCTGGGTATAATCCTAGACCGGGATTCAAGGGAAAGTTGGGAGTTGGGCTTGAAAACGAAGAAGAAGTCAATGCATCAACATGGGCATTGAAGGAACCTAGCCGACTTCTCCCAACCTGGGAAATACTGGATCCCCAGAAATATGACTGGAGTGTGTTTTACTACTCCTTCACACACAGAAAGATGTGCTCTGTTATCATGAGTGTTCGAAGTTTTCCACAAATGTCAGCCTCGCATGTGTTCTAATAGCACCAGTAGATTCTTTTCACTGTGTGTTTCCAAAGGCCGGGCTGCAAGGTAATCCTGGGGGTTGGGATGGAAATCCAAGTAGAAGCGAGTGCCCCATGATTGTCTGTAGAGGTAATTAGCGGACATCTACCTAACAGGGAAAAACTTGTGCCCTCTGTCATGTGTGTGCAGTGGGGCTTCACAATTCTCCCAAGCAAAGACGTGTTTGTTAATCATGTGTGTGTGGAGGTTCCTCCAAGGGACAGTAGCGCCTGATTTCTGATAGAATCATTTAGTTTGTCATCCCTGGGTGTTTTCCAACCCGGGCTGCAATGGAAAGCTGGGAGTAGGGCTGTAAACGAAGAAAAACTGAGTGCCTCCCCATGGGCTGTGGAGATACTTAGCCAACGTCTCACAGCCTGGTTACACCTGCACCCCAGAGACATGCATGGACTCTGTTTTCCTACTCAATCACACACACTAAGAAGTGTTCTGTTAAACTGTGTATGGAGAAGTTTTTACAACTCTCAGCATCGCCTGGGTTCCAATAGAAACATTAGCTAAATTTCCTGACTGTTTTCTCTGACTGGGTTGCAAGGGAAACTGGGGGATATGATGGAAATCCAAGCAGGAGCGATTAACTCCCCATGGGCATTAACTCTGAATAATCTGAACACCCCCAATCTAGGAAAACCTGTACCCCTTGAAACATGCGTGGAGATTTTAGAATCTCAATCAGACACACAAAATGTGTTCTGTTATCCTGCGTGTGCGGAGCTTCCTACAAAGTTCTGCAGGTCCTGGGTTCCAATAGAACCACTTGCTTATAATTTCTGAGTGTTTTCCAGGGCGGGCTGCGAGGGAAACTGTGGGTTCAGCTGGAAAGCCAAGTAGCCAGGATTGCCCAGAGATTGACTGTAGAGGTAAATAGCGCAATTCTCCCAAACAGAGAGTAACTGTGCCCCCAGGCATCTTGTGGTGTTGGTCTCCATACCTCCACCTAGCAAAGCCATGTTCCGGAATTTTGAGTGTTTGTTGTACTTCCAACAGGCAGCAGAGCGGTGGTTCTCATAGAATCAATAATATTGTCATCCCTTGGTGTTTCCTTATGCCGGGCTTCAAAGGAAAGCAGGGAGTTGGTCTGGAAAATGAAGAAGTATAGAGTGCCTCCCCATTGGAAGTGGAGGTAATTAGGCCTCATCTCCAAACCTGGGAAGAGCTGTAACACCAGAAACATGCCTGGAGTGTGTTTTCCTACACCAACACACACAAAAATGTTTGTTCTGCTATCCTGATTGTGCGGAGTATTCTACAACTTTCAGGAGCGCCTGGGTTCTAGTAGCACCAGTATTTTGTTTTCCATGAGTTTTTTCACAGGCCTGGATGCCAGGTAAAGCTGTGGGCTTGGCTGTAATTCGTAGCAGCAGCGAGTTACTCCGCATGAGAATTTGAGGTAATTTTCCGACGTCCCACAGCCTTGGAAACACTAAGCACCCTGATATATCCTTGGAGTTTGTTTACCCATCTCCATCAGACACACAAAAGTTTCTTCTTTTATCCTAGTTGTGGGAAGATTCCTACAATGGTAAGTAGAGCCTGGGTTCCGTTGCGACCAATAACATATTTTCCCTGTGTGCTTCCCAGGCCGGTCTGCCTGGGAAAGTTTGGGTTTGGGCTTTAAATCCAAGTAGCAGCGAATGCCCCGAGATGGACTATGGAGGTAATTAGCGGACTTAGACCTAAAAGGGAAAATCTTGGGCCCCAGCAATTAGTGTGCTCTGGGGCTTCAAAATTCGTACCAAGCAAATCCGTGTTCCGGAATCCTGAGTGTTTGGAGGTTCCTCCATCATACAACAGCACCCTGGTTCTGATAGAATTATTTAGTTAGTCATCCCTGGGTGTTTTCCATGGTCGGGCTTCAAGGGAATGCTAGGATTAGGGCTGGATATCGAAGAAGAAGAGAGTACTTCCCCATGGACAGTGGAGGTAATTAGCCAACATTTCACAACCTGCGAACACCTGAACCCCAGAGACATGCCTTACTGTGTTTTCCTAATCCATCACACACACAAAGCTTTGTTCTGTTTTCCTTAGTGTAGGGATGTTTCTACAACTGTCAGGAGCGCCTTAGTTCTTATAGAAACTGTAGCTATTTTCCCTGAGTGTTTTCACAGGCATGGATGCGAGGGAATGCTGGGGGTTGGGCTGGAATCCAAGCAACTGCAAGGGACTCCCCATGGACAGTGGATGTAAATATCCGACCTCCCACAACCTAGGAACCCCTATACAAACGGAAACATGCGTGAATTTAGTTTACCCATCTAAATGAGACACTCAAATTAGTGTTCTGTTATTCTGATTGTGGGGAGGTACCTACAATTGTCTGCAGCACCAGGGTTCCAATAGAAACATAGCTTATTATCACTGAGTGTTTTAAAAGGCAGGGCTGCGAGTGAAAAGTGGGGGATAGAGTGAAAATCTAAGAAGAAGCGAGTGCCCCAAGATTCACTGTGGAGGTAATTAGCGGACTTCTCCCTAACAGGGACATATCTGTGACCCCATCCATCTGCGTGGATTGGGGTTCCACAACTCCCCACACTAAAAGACGTGTTCCAGAATCCTGAAGCTTTGGAGGATCCTCCAACAGACAGCAAGGCCGGGGTTCTGATAGAATCACTTATTTGTCTTCCATGGGTGTTTCACTTGTACGGGCTGCAAGGGAAAGCTGGGAGTTAGGCTTGAAAAGGAAGAAGAAGACAGTGCCACCCCATGGACACTGAAGGAATCAAGACGACATCTCCCAACCTGGGAAAACCTGGATCCCCATAAAAATGCCTGGAGTGTGTTTTCCTACACCATCACACACAGAAAGATATGTTCTGTTATCCTGAGTGTTCGAAGGTTTCCACAATTGTCAGCAGGGCATGGGTTCGAATAGCACCAATAGCTTCTTTTCACTCTGTGTTACCCCAGGCCGGGCTGCAAGGGAAACATGGGGGTTGGGCTGGGAATCCAAGTAGCAGTGAGTACCCAGAGATGGACTATGGAGGTAATTAGCGGACTTGGCCCTAAAAGGGAAAATCTTGGGCCCCAGGATTGAGTGTGCTGTGGGGCTTCACAATTCGCACCAAGCAAATCCGTGTTCCAGAATCCTGAGTGTTTGGAGGTTCCTCCACACATACAGCAGCGCACTGGTTCTGATAGAATGATTCAGTTTGTTATCCCTGAGTGTTTTCCTAACACGGGCTGCAAGGGAAAGCTGGGAGTAGGGCTGGAATTCGAAGAAAACAGAGTGCATCCCCATGGGATGTTGAGATATTAGCCAACGTCTCCCAAACTGGTTACACCTGCACCCCTGATACATGCATGTACTGTTTATTTCTACTCCATCTCACACACAAAGAAGTGTTCTGTTTCCCTGTGTATGGGGAGGTTTCTACAACTGTCAGCAGCGCCTGGCTTCTAATAGAAATTTTAGCTATATTTCCTGACTGTTTTCTCTGACTGGGTTGCAAGGGAAACTGGGGGATGGTATGGAAATTCAAGCAGGAGCGATTACCTCCCCATGGGCATTAATGGGAATAATCTGACCTCCCCATACCTAGGTAAAACTGTACCCGCTGAAACATGCGTGGAATTTTTAACATCTCTATCAGACACAAAATAAGTGTTCTGTTATCCTGCGTGTGCGGAGCTTCCTAAAACGGTCTGCAGTGCCTGGGTTCCAATAGAACCACTAGCTTATAATCTCTTAGTGTATTCCCGGGCGGGATACGAGGGAAACTGGGGGTTCGGCTGGAAAGCCAATTAGCCAGGTTTGCCCAGAGATTGATTGTAGAGGTATTGAGCGGACTTCTACCAGACAGAGAGGAACTGTGCCCCCAGGCCTATTGTTGTGTTGCTCTCCATACCTCCACCAAGCAAAGCCATGTTCCAGAATTTTGAGTGTGTGTTGTACCTCCAACTGTCAGTAGAGATGGGGTTCTTATAGAATCGCTAATATTGTCATCCCTAGGTGTTTCCTTAGGCCGGGCTTCAAAGGAAAGCTGGGAATTAGTCTGGAAAGTGAAGAAGTATAGAGTGCCTCCCCATTGGCAGTGGAGGTAATTAGGTGACATCTCCAAACCTGGGAACAGCTGTACCCCCAGAAATATGCCTGGAGTGTATTTTTCTACACCATCACACACACAAAGGTGTGTTCTGCTATCCTGAGTGTGGGGAGGATTCTACAAATATCAGCAGCGCCTGGGTTCTAATAGAACCAGTATTTTCTTTTTCGTGAGAGTTTTCACACGCCTAGCTGCGAGGTAAAGCTGTGGGTTTGGCTGAATTTCGTAGCAGCAGTGAGATATTCCCCATGAGAATTTGAGGTAATTTTCCGACGTCCCACAGCCTTGGAACACCTGTGCCCCCTGAAACATGCGTGGAGTTTGTTTACCCATCTCCATCAGACCCACAATGATTTCTTCTGTTATCCCAGATGTCGGAAGGAGCCTACAACGGTAGGTAGCTACTGGGTTCCAATTAAACCAATAGCATATTATCCCTGAGTGTTTTTCCAGGCCGTGCTGAGAGGGAAACCTGTGGGTTGGGCTGGAAAGACAAGCAGGAGCGAGTGCCTCCCAATGGGCATTGGTGGGAATTTTCTGAACTCCCACTATCTAGCAACACCTTTACGCCTGAAACACGCTTGGAGATTTTTTACGAAACTTCATGAGACACACAAAGAAGTGTTCTCTTTTCCTGTCTGTGGGGAGAATCCTACAATGTTCTGCAGCACCTGGGTTCCAATAGAACCACTGGATTATTATCCCTGATTGTTTTCCCAGGCCGGCCTGCGAGGGAATGCTGCACTTGCGCTGGAAAGCCATGTTGCAGCGAGTGACCCTTGATGGACTGTGGAGGTATTTAGCGGACATCTCCCTAACAGGGAAAAACCGGGCCCCAAGCCATCTCTGTGGTGTGGGTCTCCAAAGCTACCCCCAAGCATAGAAGTGATCCAGAATCCTAAGTTTCTGGAAGTTCCTAAAAAATACAGCAGCATCGTAGCTCTGAAAAAATCACTTAGACTGTCATCCCTGGGTATAATCCTAGACCGGGATTCAAGGGAAAGTTGGGAGTTGGGCTTGAAAACGAAGAAGAAGTCAATGCATCAACATGGGCATTGAAGGAACCTAGCCGACTTCTCCCAACCTGGGAAATACTGGATCCCCAGAAATATGACTGGAGTGTGTTTTACTACTCCTTCACACACAGAAAGATGTGCTCTGTTATCATGAGTGTTCGAAGTTTTCCACAAATGTCAGCCTCGCATGTGTTCTAATAGCACCAGTAGATTCTTTTCACTGTGTGTTTCCAAAGGCCGGGCTGCAAGGTAATCCTGGGGGTTGGGATGGAAATCCAAGTAGAAGCGAGTGCCCCATGATTGTCTGTAGAGGTAATTAGCGGACATCTACCTAACAGGGAAAAACTTGTGCCCTCTGTCATGTGTGTGCAGTGGGGCTTCACAATTCTCCCAAGCAAAGACGTGTTTGTTAATCATGTGTGTGTGGAGGTTCCTCCAAGGGACAGTAGCGCCTGATTTCTGATAGAATCATTTAGTTTGTCATCCCTGGGTGTTTTCCAACCCGGGCTGCAATGGAAAGCTGGGAGTAGGGCTGTAAACGAAGAAAAACTGAGTGCCTCCCCATGGGCTGTGGAGATACTTAGCCAACGTCTCACAGCCTGGTTACACCTGCACCCCAGAGACATGCATGGACTCTGTTTTCCTACTCAATCACACACACAAAGAAGTGTTCTGTTAAACTGTGTATGGAGAAGTTTTTACAACTCTCAGCATCGCCTGGGTTCCAATAGAAACATTAGCTAAATTTCCTGACTGTTTTCTCTGACTGGGTTGCAAGGGAAACTGGGGGATATGATGGAAATCCAAGCAGGAGCGATTAACTCCCATGGGCATTAACTCTGAATAATCTGAACACCCCCAATCTAGGAAAACCTGTACCCCTTGAAACATGCGTGGAGATTTTAGAATCTCAATCAGACACACAAAATGTGTTCTGTTATCCTGCGTGTGCGGAGCTTCCTACAAAGTTCTGCAGGTCCTGGGTTCCAATAGAACCACTTGCTTATAATTTCTGAGTGTTTTCCAGGGCGGGCTGCGAGGGAAACTGTGGGTTCAGCTGGAAAGCCAAGTAGCCAGGATTGCCCAGAGATTGACTGTAGAGGTAAATAGCGCAATTCTCCCAAACAGAGAGTAACTGTGCCCCCAGGCATCTTGTGGTGTTGGTCTCCATACCTCCACCTAGCAAAGCCATGTTCCGGAATTTTGAGTGTTTGTTGTACTTCCAACAGGCAGCAGAGCGGTGGTTCTCATAGAATCAATAATATTGTCATCCCTTGGTGTTTCCTTATGCCGGGCTTCAAAGGAAAGCAGGGAGTTGGTCTGGAAAATGAAGAAGTATAGAGTGCCTCCCCATTGGAAGTGGAGGTAATTAGGCCTCATCTCCAAACCTGGGAAGAGCTGTAACACCAGAAACATGCCTGGAGTGTGTTTTCCTACACCAACACACACAAAAATGTTTGTTCTGCTATCCTGATTGTGCGGAGTATTCTACAACTTTCAGGAGCGCCTGGGTTCTAGTAGCACCAGTATTTTGTTTTCCATGAGTTTTTTCACAGGCCTGGATGCCAGGTAAAGCTGTGGGCTTGGCTGTAATTCGTAGCAGCAGCGAGTTACTCCGCATGAGAATTTGAGGTAATTTTCCGACGTCCCACAGCCTTGGAAACACTAAGCACCCTGATATATCCTTGGAGTTTGTTTACCCATCTCCATCAGACACACAAAAGTTTCTTCTTTTATCCTAGTTGTGGGAAGATTCCTACAATGGTAAGTAGAGCCTGGGTTCCGTTGCAACCAATAACATATTTTCCCTGTGTGCTTCCCAGGCCGGTCTGCCTGGGAAAGTTTGGGTTTGGGCTTTAAATCCAAGTAGCAGCGAATGCCCCGAGATGGACTATGGAGGTAATTAGCGGACTTAGCCCTAAAAGGGAAAATCTTGGGCCCCAGCAATTAGTGTGCTCTGGGGCTTCAAAATTCGTACCAAGCAAATCCGTGTTCCGGAATCCTGAGTGTTTGGAGGTTCCTCCAACATACAACAGCACCCTGGTTCTGATAGAATTATTTAGTTTGTCATCCCTGGGTGTTTTCCATGGTCGGGCTTCAAGGGAATGCTAGGATTAGGGCTGGATATCGAAGAAGAAGAGAGTACTTCCCCATGGACAGTGGAGGTAATTAGCCAACATTTCACAACCTGCGAACACCTGAACCCCAGAGACATGCCTTACTGTGTTTTCCTAATCCATCACACACACAAAGCTTTGTTCTGTTTTCCTTAGTGTAGGGATGTTTCTACAACTGTCAGGAGCGCCTTAGTTCTTATAGAAACTGTAGCTATTTTCCCTGAGTGTTTTCACAGGCATGGATGCGAGGGAATGCTGGGGGTTGGGCTGGAATCCAAGCAACTGCAAGGGACTCCCCATGGACAGTGGATGTAAATATCCGACCTCCCACAACCTAGGAACCCCTATACAAACGGAAACATGCGTGAATTTAGTTTACCCATCTAAATGAGACACTCAAATTAGTGTTCTGTTATTCTGATTGTGGGGAGGTACCTACAATTGTCTGCAGCACCAGGGTTCCAATAGAAACATAGCTTATTATCACTGAGTGTTTTAAAAGGCAGGGCTGCGAGTGAAAAGTGGGGGATAGAGTGAAAATCTAAGAAGAAGCGAGTGCCCCAAGATTCACTGTGGAGGTAATTAGCGGACTTCTCCCTAACAGGGACATATCTGTGACCCCATCCATCTGCGTGGATTGGGGTTCCACAACTCCCCACACTAAAAGACGTGTTCCAGAATCCTGAAGCTTTGGAGGATCCTCCAACAGACAGCAAGGCCGGGGTTCTTATAGAATCACTTATTTGTCTTCCATGGGTGTTTCACTTGTCCGGGCTGCAAGGGAAAGCTGGGAGTTGGGCTTGAAAAGGAAGAAGAAGACAGTGCCACCCCATGGACACTGAAGGAATCAAGACGACATCTCCCAACCTGGGAAAACCTGGATCCCCATAAAAATGCCTGGAGTGTGTTTTCCTACACCATCACACACAGAAAGATATGTTCTGTTATCATGAGTGTTCGAAGGTTTCCACATTTGTCAGCAGGGCATAGGTTTGAATAGCTCCAATAGCTTCTTTTCACTCTGTGTTACCCCAGGCCGGGCTGCAAGGGAAACATGGGGGTTGGGCTGGGAATCCAAGTAGCAGTGAGTACCCAGAGATGGACTATGGAGGTAATTAGCAGACTTGGCCGTAAAAGGGAAAATCTTGGGCCCCAGGATTGAGTGTGCTGTGGGGCTTCACAATTCGCACCAAGCAAATCCGTGTTCCAGAATCCTGAGTGTTTGGAGGTTCCTCCACACATACAGCAGCGCACTGGTTCTGATAGAATGATTTAGTTTGTCATCCCTGAGTGTTTTCCTAAAACGGGCTGCAAGGGAAAGCTGGGAGTAGGGCTGGAAATCGAAGAAAACAGAGTGCATCCCCATGGGCTGTGGAGATACTTAGCCAACGTCTCCCAAACTGGTTACACCTGCACCCCTGATACATGCATGTACTGTTTATTTCTACTCCATCTCACACACAAAGAAGTGTTCTGTTTCCCTGTGTATGGGGAGGTTTCTACAACTGTCAGCAGCGCCTGGCTTCTAATAGAAATTTAGCTATATTTCCTGACTGATTCTTCTGACTGGGTTGCAAGGGAAACTGGGGGATGGTATGGAAATCCAAGCAGGAGCGATTACCTCCCCATGGACGTTAATGGGAATAATCTGACATCCCCCAACATAGGAAATCCTTTACCCGAGGAAACATGCGTGGAATTTTTAACATCTATATCTGACACAAAATAAGTGTCTGTTATCTTGCGTGTGAGGAGATTCCTAAAACGGTCTGCAGTGCCTGGGTTCCAATAGAACCACTAGCTTTTAATCTCTTAGTGTGTTCCAGGGCGGGCTACGAGGGAAACTGGGAGTTCGGCTGGAAAGCCAATTAGCCAGGATTGCCCAGAAATTGATTGTAGAGGTAATGAGCGGACATCTACCAGACAGAGTGAAACTGTGCCCCCAGGCATATTGTGGTGTTGGTCTCCATACCTCCACCAAGCAAAGCCATGTTCCAGAATTTTGAGTGTGTGTTGTACCTCCAACTGTCAGCAGAGATGGGGTTCTGATAGAATCGCTAATATTGTCATCCCTAGGTGTTTCCTTAGGCCGGGCTTCAAAGGAAAGCTGGGAATTAGTCTGGAAAGCGAAGCAGTTTAGAGTGCCTCACCATTGGCAGTGGAGGTAATTAGGCGACATCTCCCATCCTGGTAAAATCTGTGCCCCCGAAACATGCCTGGAGTGTGTTTTCCTACTCCGTCACACACAGAAAGATATGTTCTGTTATCCTGAGTGTTCGAAGGTTTACACAATTGTCAGCAGGGCATGGGTTCAAATAGCACCAATAGCTTCTTTTCCCTCTGTGTTAACCCAGGCCGGGCTGCACGGGAAAAATGGGGGTTGGGCTGGAATTCCAAGTAGCAGCGGGTGCCCCAGAAGGACTGTAGAGCTAATTAGCGGACTTCTTCCTAACAAGGAATAACTTGTGCCCCCAGCCATGTTTGTGGATTGGGGCTTCAAAACCCTTCCAAGCAAAGCCGTGTTTGGGAATCCTGTGTGTGTTGAAGTTCGTACAACAGACTGCAGCTCCGGGGCACTGGTAGAAACTTTAGCTACATTTCCTGATTGTTTACTCAGGCTGGGTTGCAAAGGAAATTGAGGGATGGGCTGGAAAGCCAAGCAGGTGCGAGTATTTCCCCATGGGCTGTAGTGGGATGTATCTGACCTCCCACAACCTAGGAACACCAGTACACCCTGAAACATGCGTGGAGCTTTTACCATCTCAATGAGACACAAAAAAATTTTTCTGTTATCTTGCGTGTGCGGAGGTTCCTACAACGGTCTGCAGTGCTTGAGTTGCAATAGAACCATTAACTTAATATCTCTGAGTGTTTTCCAGGGCGGGCTGCGAGGGAAAGCTTGGGGTTCGGCTGGAAAGCCAAGTAGCAACGAGTGCCCAGAGATTGACTGTAGAGGTAATTAGAAGACTTCTCCAAGAGAGAGAGAAATGTGCCCCCAGGGATTTTGTGGTGTTGCTCTCCACACCTCCACCATGCAAAGCCATGTTCCAGAATTTTGAGTTTGTGTTGTACCTCCAACAGGCAGCAGCGATGGGTTTCTCATAGAATCACTAATATTGTCATCCCTAGGTGTTTTAATAGGCCGGGCTGCAAGGGAAATTTGGGAAATGTTCTGCAAAGCGAAGAAGTATAGATTGCCTCCACATTGGCAGTGGAGGTAATTAGGCGACATCTCCAAACCTGGGAACAGCTGTACCCCCAGAAATATGCCTGGAGTGTATTTTTCTACACCATCACACACACAAAGATGTGTTCTGCTATCCTGAGTGTGGGGAGGATTCTACAAATATCAGCAGCGCCTGGGTTCTAATAGCACCAGTATTTTCTTTTCCGTGAGTGTTTACACAAGCCTAGGTGCGAGGTAAAGCTGTGGGTTTGGCTGTATTTTGTAGCAGCAGTGAGATACTCCCCATGAGAATTTGAGGTAATTTTCCGACGTCCCACAGCCTTGGAACACCTGTGCCCCCTGAAATATGCGTGGAGTTTGTTTACCCATCTCCATCAGACACACAAAGTTTTCTTCTGTTATCCCAGATGTGGGAAGGAGCCTACAAAGGTAGGTAGCTACTGGGTTCCAATACAACCAATAGCATATTATCCCTGAGTGATTTCCCAGGCCGTGCTGAGAGGGAAATCTGTGGGTTGGGCTGGAAAGCCAAGCAGGAGCGAGTGCCTCCCCATGGGCATTGGTGGGAATTTTCTAAACTCCCACTAACTAGCAACACCTTAACCCCTGAAACACGCGTGGAGATTTTTTACGAAAATTCATGAGACACACAAAGAAGTGTTCTCTTTTCCTGGGTGTGGGGAGTATCCTACAATGTTCTGCAGCACCTGGGTTCCAATAGAACCACTGGATTATTATCCCTGATTGTTTTCCCATGCCGGCCAGCGAGGGAATGCTGCGCTTGCGCTGGAAAGCCATGTTGCATCGAGTGACCGTTCATGGACTGTGGAGGTATTTAGCGGACATCTCCCTAAGAGGGAAAAACCTGTGCCCCAAGCCATCTCTGTGGTGTGGGTCTCCAAAGCTACCCCCAAGCATAGAAGTGATCCAGAATCCTAAGTTTCTGGAAGTTCCTAAAAAATACAGCAGCATCGTAGCTCTGAAAAAATCACTTAGACTGTCATCCCTGGGTATAATCCTAGACCGGGATGCAAGGGAAAGTTGGGAGTTGGGCTTGAAAACGAAGAAGAAGTCAATGCATCAACATGGGCATTGAAGGTACCTAGTCAACATCTCCCAACCTGGGAAAAACTGGATCCCCAGAAATATGACTGGAGTGTGTTTTACTAATCCTTCACACACAGAAAGATGTGCTCTGTTATCATGAGTGTTCGAAGTTTTCCACAAATGTCAGCCTCGCATGTGTTCTAATAGCACCTGTAGATTCTTTTCACTGTGTGTTTCCAAAGGCCGGGCTGCAAGGGAATCCTGGGGGTTGGGATGGAAATCCAAGTAGAAGCGAGTGCCCCATGATTGTCTGTAGAGGTAATTAGCGGACATCTACATAACAGGGAAAAACTTGTGCCCTCAGCCATGTGTGTGCAGTGGGGCTTCACAATTCTCCCAAGCAAAGACGTGTTTGTTAATCATGTGTGTGTGGAGGTTCCTCCAAGGGACAGTAGCGCCTGATTTCTGATAGAATCATTTAGTTTGTCATCCCTGGGTGTTTTCCAACCCGGGCTGCAATGGAAAGCTGGGAGTAGAGCTGTAAACGAAGAAAAACTGATGTGCCTCCCCATGGGCTGTGGAGATACTTAGCCAACGTCTCAGCAGCCTGGTTACACCTGCACCCCAGATACATGCATGGACTCTGTTTTCCTACTCAATCACACACACAAAGAAGTGTTCTGTTAAACTGTGTATGGAGAAGTTTCTACATCTCTCAGCATCGCCTGGGTTCCAATAGAAATATTAGCTAAATTTCCTGACTGTTTTCTCTGACTGGGTTGCAAGGGAAACTGGGGGATATGATGGAAATCCAAGCAGGAGCGATTAACTCCCCATGGGCATTAACTCTGAATAATCTGAACACCCCCAATCTAGGAAAACCTGTACCCCTTGAAACATGCGTGGAGATTTTAGAATCTCAATCAGACACACAAAATGTGTTCTGTTATCCTGCGTGTGCGGAGCTTCCTACAAAGTTCTGCAGGTCCTGGGTTCGAATAGAACCACTAGCTTATAATTTCTGAGTGTTTTCCAGGGCGGGCTGCGAGGGAAACTGTGGGTTCGGCTGGAAAGCCAGGAAGACAGGATTGCCCATAGATTGACTGTAGAGGTAAATAGCGGAATTCTCCCAAACAGAGAGTAACTGTGCCCCCAGGCATCTTGTGGTGTTGGTCTCCATACCTCCACCAAGCAAAGCCATGTTCCGGAATTTTGAGTGTTTGTTGTTACTTCAAGAGGCAGCAGAGGCGGTGGTTCTCATAGAATCAATAATATTGTCATCCCTTGGTGTTTCCTTATGCCGGGCTTCAAAGGAAATCAGGGAGTTGGTCTGGAAAGTGAAGAAGTATAGAGTGCCTCCCCATTGGAAGTGGAGGTAATTAGGCCTCATCTCCAAACCTGGGAAGAGCTGTAACACCAGAAACATGCCTGGAGTGTATTTTCCTACACCAACACACACAAAAATATTTGTTCTGCTATCCTGATTGTGCGGAGTATTCTACAACTTTCAGGAGCGCCTGGGTTCTAGTAGCACCAGTATTTTGTTTTCCATGAGTTTTTTCACAGGCCTGGCTGCCAGGTAATGCTGTGGGCTTGGCTGTAATTCGTAGCAGCAGCGAGTTACTCCGCATGAGAATTTGAGGTAATTTTCCGACGTCCCACAGCCTTGGAAACACTAAGCACCCTGATACATCCTTGGAGTTTGTTTACCCATCTCCATCAGACACACAAAAGTTTCTTCTTTTATCCTAGTTGTGGGAAGATTCCTACAACGGTAGGTAGAGCTTGGGTTCCGTTACAACCAATAACATATTTTCCCTGTGTGCTTCCCAGGAAGGTCTGCCTGTTAAAGTTTGGTTTTGGGCTTTAAATCCAAGTAGCAGCGAATGCCCCGAGATGGACTATGGAGGTAATTAGCGGACTTAGCCCTAAAAGGGAAAATCTTGGGCCCCAGCAATTAGTGTGCTCTGGGGCTTCAAAATTCTTACCAAACAAATCCGTGTTCTGGAATCCTGAGTGTTTGGATGTTCCTCCAACGTACAGCAGCACCCTGGTTCTGATAGAATTATTTAGTTTGTCATCCCTGGGTGTTTTCCATGGTCGGGCTTCAAGGGAATGCTAGGATTAGGGCTGGATATCGAAGAAGAAGAGAGTTCTTCCCCATGGACAGTGGAGGTAATTAGCCAACATTTCACAACCTGCAAACACCTGAAACCCAGAGACATGCCTTACTGTGTTTTCCTAATCCATCACACACACAAAGCTTTGTTCTGTTTTCCTTAGTGTAGGGATGTTTCTACAACTGTCAGGAGCGCCTTAGTTCTTATAGAAACGGTAGCTTTTTTCGCTGAGTAGTTTTCACAGGCCTGGATGCGAGGGAATGCTGGGGGTTGGGCTGGAATCCTAGCAACTGCTAGGGAATCCCCATGGACAGTTGATGTAAATATCCGACCTCCCACAACCTAGGAACTCCTACACAAACTGAAACATGCGTGAATTTAGTTTACCCATCTAAATGAGACACTCAAAATAGTGTTCTGTTATTCTGATTGTGGGGAGGTACCTACAATTGTCTGCAGCACCAGGGTTCCAATAGAAACATAGCTTATTATAACTGAGTGTTTTACAAGGCTGGACTCCCAGTGAAACCTGGGGGATAGGCTGAAAATCTAAGAAGAAGCGAGTGCCCCAAGATTCAATGTGGAAGTATTTAGCGGACTTCTCCCTAACAGGGACATATCAGTGACCCCATCCATCTGCGTGGATTGGGTTTCCACAACTCCCCACACTAAAAGACGTGTTCCAGAATACTGAAGCTTTGGAGGATCCTCCAACAGACAGCAAGGCCTGGGTTCTGATAGAATCACTTATTTGTCTTCCATGGGTGTTTCACTTGTCCGGGCTGCAAGGGAAAGCTGGGAGTTGGGCTTGAAAAGGAAGAAGAAAGCAGTGCCACCCCATGGACACTGAAGGAATCAAGACGACATCTCCCAACCTGGGGAAACCTGGATCCCCATAAAAATGCCTGGAGTGTGTTTTCCTACAAAATCACACACAGAAAGATATGTTCTGTTATCCTGAGTGTTCGAAGGTTTCCACATTTGTCAGCAGTGCATGGGTTCGAATAGCACCAATAGCTTCTTTTCACTCTGTGTTACCCCAGGCCGGGCTGCAAGGGAAACATGGGGGTTGGGCTGGGAATCCAAGTAGCAGTGAGTACCCAGAGATGGACTATGGAGGTAATTAGAGGACTTGGCCCTAAAAGGGAAAATCTTGGGCCCCAGGATTGAGTGTGCTGTGGGGCTTCACAATTCGCACCAAGCAAATCCGTGTTCCAGAATACTGAGTGTTTGGAGGTTCCTCCACACATACAGCAGCGCACTGGTTCTGATACAATGATTTAGTTTGTCATCCCTGAGTGTTTTCCTAACACGGGCTTCAAGGGAAAGCTGGGAGTAGGGCTGGAAATCGAAGAAAACTGAGTGCATCCCCATGGGCTGTGGAGATACTTAGCCAACGTCTCCCAAACTGGTTACACCTGCACCCCTGATACATGCATGTACTGTTTATTTCTACCCCATTTCACACACAAAGAAGTGTTCTGTTTCCATGTGTATGGGGAGATTTCTACAACTGTCAGCAGCGCCTGGCTTCTAATAGAAATTTAGCTATATTTCCTGACTGATTCTTCTGACTGGGTTGCAAGGGAAACTGGGGGATGGTATGGAAATCCAAGCAGGAGCGATTACCTCCCCATGGACGTTAATGGGAATAATATGACATCCCCCAACATAGGAAATCCTGTACCCGCTGAAACATGCGTGGAATTTTTAACATCTCTATCAGACACAAAATAAGTGTTCTGTTATCCTGCGTGTGAGGAGCTTCCTAAAACGGTCTGCAGTGCCTGGGTTCCAATAGAACCACTAGCTTATAATCTCTTAGTGTGTTCCAGGGCGGGCTACGAGGGAAACTGGGGGTTCGGCTGGAAAGCCAATTAGCCAGGATTGCCCAGATATTGATTGTAGAGGTAATGAGCGGACTTCTACCAGACAGAGAGAAACTGTGCCCCCAGGCATATTGTGGTGTTGGTCTCCATACCTCCACCAAGTAAAGCCATGTTCCAGAATTTTGAGTGTGTGTTGTACCTCCAACTGTCAGCAGAGATGGGGTTCTGATAGAATTGCTAATATTGTCATCCCTAGGTGTTTCCTTAGGCCGGGCTTCAAAGGAAAGCTGGGAATTAGTCTGGAAAGCGAAGAAGTATAGAGTGCCTCCCCATTGGCAGTGGAAGTAATTAGGCGACATCTCCCATCCTGGTAAAATCTGTGCCCCCGAAACATGCCTGGAGTGTGTTTTCCTACTCCGTCACACACAGAAAGATATGTTCTGTTATCCTGAGTGTTCGAAGGTTTACACAATTGTCAGCAGGGCATGGGTTCAAATAGCACCAATAGCTTCTTTTCCCTCTGTGTTAACCAGGCCGGTCTGCACGGGAATAATGGGGGTTGGGCTGGAATTCCAAGTAGCAGCGGGTGCCCCAGAAGGACTGTAGAGCTAATTAGCGGACTTCTTCCTAACAAGGAATAACTTGTGCCCCCAGCCATGTTTGTGGATTGGGGCTTCAAAACCCTTCCAAGCAAAGCCGTGTTTGGGAATCCTGTGTGTGTTGAAGTTCCTACAACAGACTGCAGCTCCGGGGCACTGGTAGAAACTTTAGCTATATTTCCTGATTGTTTACTCAGGCTGGGTTGCAAAGGAAATTGAGGGATGGGCTGGAAAGCCAAGCAGGTGCGAGTACTTCCCCATGGGCTGTAGTGGGATGTATCTGACCTCCCACAACCTAGGAACACCAGTACACCCTGAAACATGCGTGGAGCTTTTACCATCTCAATGAGACACAAAAAAATTTTTCTGTTATCTTGCGTGTGCGTAGGTTCCTACAACGGTCTGCAGTGCTTGAGTTGCAATAGAACCATTAACTTAATATCTCTGAGTGTTTTCCAGGGCGGGCTGCGAGGGAAAGCTTGGGGTTCGGCTGGAAAGCCAAGTAGCAACGAGTGCCCAGAGATTGACTGTAGAGGTAATTAGAAGACTTCTCCCAGAGATAGAGAAATGTGCCCCCAGGAATCTTGTGGTGTTGCTCTCCACACCTCCACCAAGCAAAGCCATGTTCCAGAATTTTGAGTTTGTGTTGTACCTCCAACAGGCAGCAGCGATGGGTTTCTCATAGAATCACTAATATTGTCATCCCTAGGTGTTTTAATAGGCCGGGCTGCAAGGGAAATTTGGGAAATGTTCTGCAAAGCGAAGAAGTATAGATTGCCTCCACATTGGCAGTGGAGGTAATTAGGCGACATCTCCAAACCTGGGAACAGCTGTACCCCCAGAAATATGCCTGGAGTGTATTTTTCTACACCATCACACACACAAAGATGTGTTCTGCTATCCTGAGTGTGGGGAGGATTCTACAAATATCAGCAGCGCCTGGGTTCTAATAGCACCAGTATTTTCTTTTCCGTGAGTGTTTACACAAGCCTAGCTGCGAGGTAAAGCTGTGGGTTTGGCTGTATTTTGTAGCAGCAGTGAGATACTCCCCATGAGAATTTGAGGTAATTTTCCGACGTCCCACAGCCTTGGAACACCTGTGCCCCCTGAAATATGCTTGGAGATTGTTTACCCATCTCCATCAGACACACAAAGTTTTCTTTTGTTATCCCAGATGTGGGAAGGAGCCTACAAATGTAGGTAGCTACTGGGTTCCAATACAACCAATAGCATATTATCCCTGAGTGTTTTCCCAGGCCGTGCTGAGAGGGAAATCTGTGGGTTGGCTGGAAAGCCAAGAAGGAGCGAGTGCCTCCCCATGGGCATTGGTGGGAATTTTCTGAACTCCCACTAACTAGCAACACCTTAACCCCTGAAACACGCGTGGAGATTTTTTATGAAACTTCATGAGACACACAAAGAAGTGTTCTCTTTTCCTGGGTGTGGGGAGTATCCTACAATATTCTGCAGCACCTGGGTTCCAATAGAACCACTGGCTTATTATCCCTGATTGTTTTCCCAGGCCGGCCTGCGAGGGAATGCTGCGCTTGCGCTGGAAAGCCATTTTGCAGCGAGTGACCCTTGATGGACTGTGGAGGTAATTAGTGGACATCTCCCTAACAGGGAAAAACCTGTGCCCCAAGCCATCTCTGTGGTGTGGGTCTCCAAACCTACCCCCAAGCATAGAAGTGATCCAGAATCCTAAGTTTCTGGAAGTTCCTAAAAAATACAGCAGCATCGTAGCTCTGAAAAAATCACTTAGACTGTCATCCCTGGGTATAATCCTAGACCGGGATGCAAGGGAAAGTTGGGAGTTGGGCTTGAATACGAAGAAGAAGTCAATGCATCAACATGGGCATTGAAGGAATCTAGCCGACATCTCCCAACCTGGGAAAAACTGGATCCCCAGAAATATGACTGGAGTGTGTTTTACTACTCCATCCCACACAGAAAGATGTGCTCTGTTATCATGAGTGTTCGAAGTTTTCCACAAATGTCAGCCTCGCTTGTGTTCTAATAGCACCAGTAGATTGTTTTCCCTGTGTGTTTCCCCAGGCCAGGCTGCAAGGGAATCCTGGGGGTTGGGATGGAAATCCAAGTAGAAGCGAGTGCCCCATGATTGTCTGTAGAGGTAATTAGCGGACTTCTACCTAACAGGGAAAATCTTGTGCCCTCAGCCATGTGTGTGGAGTGGGGCTTCACAATTCTCCCAAGCAAAGACGTTTTTGTTAATCCTGTGTGTGTGGAGGTTCCTCCAACAGACAGTAGCGCCTGATTTCTGATAGAATCATTTAGTTTGTCATCCCTGGGTGTTTTCCAACCCGGGCTGCAATGGAAAGCTGGGAGTAGGGCTGTAAACGAAGAAAAACTGAGTGCCTCCCCATGGGCTGTGGAGATATTTAGCCAACGTCTCACAGCCTGGTTACACCTGCACCCCAGAGACATGCATGGACTCTGTTTTCCTACTCAATCACACACACAAAGAAGTGTTCTGTTAAACTGTGTATGGAGAAGTTTCTACAACTGTCTGCATCGCCTGGGTTCCAATAGAAACTTTAGCTAAATTTCCTGACTGTTTTCTCTGACTGGGTTGCAAGGGAAACTGGGGCATATGATGGAAATCCAAGCAGGAGCGATTAACTCCCCATGGGCATTAACTCTGAATAATCTGAACACCCCCAATCTAGGAAAACCTGTACCCCTTGAAACATGCGTGGAGATTTTAGAATCTCAATCAGACACACAAAATGTGTTCTGTTATCCTGCGTGTGCGGAGCTTCCTACAAAGTTCTGCAGGTCCTGGGTTCCAATAGAACCACTAGCTTATAATTTCTGAGTGTTTTCCAGGGCGGGCTGCGAGGGAAACTGTGGGTTCGGCTGGAAAGCCAAGTAGCCAGGATTGCCCAGAGATTGACTGTAGAGGTAAATAGCGGAATTCTCCCAAACAGAGAGTAACTGTGCCCCCAGGCATCTTGTGGTGTTGGTCTCCATACCTCCACCAAGCAAAGCCATGTTCCGGAATTTTGAGTGTTTGTTGTACTTCCAACAGGCAGCAGAGTGGGGGTTCTCATAGAATCAATAATATTGTCATCCCTAGGTGTTTCCTTATGCCGGGCTTCAAAGGAAAGCAGGGAGTTGGTCTGGAAAGCGAAGAAGTATAGAGTGCCTCCCCATTGGAAGTGGAGGTAATTAGGCCTCATCTCCAAACCTGGGAAGAGCTGTAACACCAGAAACATGCCTGGAGTGTATTTTCCTACACCAACACACACAAAAATATTCGTTCTGCTATCCTGATTGTGCGGAGTATTCTACAACTTTCAGGAGCGCCTGGGTTCTAGTAGCACCAGTATTTTGTTTTCCATGAGTTTTTTCACAGGCCTGGCTGCCAGGTAAAGCTGTGGGCTTGGCTGTAATTCGTAGCAGCAGCGAGTTACTCCGCATGAGAATTTGAGGTAATTTTCCGACGTCCCACAGCCTTGGAAACACTAAGCACCCTGATAGATCCTTGGAGTTTGTTTACCCATCTCCATCAGACACACAAATATTCTTTTTTATCCTAGTTGTGGGAAGATTCCTACAATGGTAGCTAGAGACTGGGTTCCGTTACAACCAATAACATATTTTCCCTGTGTGCTTCCCAGGCCGGTCTGCCTGGGAAAGTTTGGGTTTGGGCTTTAAATCCAAGTAGCAGCGAATGCCCCGAGATGGACTATGGAGGTAATTAGCGGACTTAGCCCTAAAAGGGAAAATCTTGGGCCCCAGCAATTAGTGTGCTCTGGGGCTTCAAAATTCGTACCAAGCAAATCCGTGTTCTGGAATCCTGAGTGTTTGGAGGTTCCTCCAACATACAGCAGCACCCTGGTTCTGATAGAATTATTTAGTTTGTCATCCCTGGGTGTTTTCCATGGTCGGGCTTCAAGGGAATGCTAGGATTAGGGCTGGATATCGAAGAAGAAGAGAGTTCTTCCCCATGGACAGTGGAGGTAATTAGCCAACATTTCACATCCTGCGAACACCTGAACCCCAGAGACATGCCTTACAGTGTTTTCCTAATCCATCACACACACAAAGTTTTGTTCTGTTTTCCTTAGTGTAGGGATGTTTCTACAACTGTCAGGAGCGCCTTAGTTCTTATAGAAACTGTAGCTTTTTTCGCTGAGTGTTTTCACAGGCCGGGATGCGAGGGAATGCTGGGGGTTGGGCTGGAATCCAAGCAACTGCTAGGGACTCCCCATGGACAGTTGATGTAAATATCCGACCTCCCACAACCTAGGAACTCCTACACAAACTGAAACATGCGTGAATTTAGTTTACCCATCTAAATGAGACACTCAAATTAGTGTTCTGTTATTCTGATTGTGGGGAGGTACCTACAATTGTCTGCAGCACCAGGGTTCCAATAGAAACATAGCTTATTATAACTGAGTGTTTTACAAGGCTGGACTCCCAGTGAAACCTGGGGGATAGGCTGAAAATCTAAGAAGAAGCGAGTGCCCCAAGATTCAATGTGGAAGTATTTAGCGGACTTCTCCCTAACAGGGACATATCAGTGACCCCATCCATCTGCGTGGATTGGGTTTCCACAACTCCCCACACTAAAAGACGTGTTCCAGAATACTGAAGCTTTGGAGGATCCTCCAACAGTTAGCAACGCTGGGGTTCTGATAGAATCACTTATTTGTCTTCCATGGGTGTTTCACTTGTCCGGGCTGCAAGGGAAAGCTGGGAGTTGGGCTTGAAAAGGAAGAAGAAAACAGTGCCACCCCATGGACACTGAAGGAATCAAGACGACATCTCCCAACCTGGGAAAACCTGGATCCCCATAAAAATGCCTGGAGTGTGTTTTCCTACAAAATCACACACAGAAAGATATGTTCTGTTATCCTGAGTGTTCGAAGGTTTCCACATTTGTCAGCAGTGCATGGGTTCGAATAGCACCAATAGCTTCTTTTCACTCTGTGTTACCCCAGGCCGGGCTGCAAGGGAAACATGGGTGTTGGGCTGGGAATCCAAGTAGCAGTGAGTACCCAGAGATGGACTATGGAGGTAATTAGCGGACTTGGCCCTAAAAGGGAAAATCTTGGGCCCCAGGATTGAGTGTGCTGTGGGGCTTCACAATTCGCACCAAGCAAATCCGTGTTCCAGAATACTGAGTGTTTGGAGGTTCCTCCACACATACAGCAGCGCACTGGTTCTGATAGAATGAGTAAGTTTGTCATCCCTGAGTGTTTTCCTAACACGGGCTGCAAGGGAAAGCTGGGAGTAGGGCTGGAAATCGAAGAAAACTGAGTGCATCCCCATGGGCTGTGGAGATACTTAGCCAACGTCTCCCAAACTGGTTACACCTGCACCCCTGATACATGCATGTACTATTTAGTTCTACTCCATCTCACACACAAAGAAGTGTTCTGTTTCCCTGTGTATGGGGAGGTTTCTACAACTGTCAGCAGCGCCTGGCTTCTAATAGAAATTTAGCTATATTTCCTGACTGATTCTTCTGACTGGGTTGCAAGGGAAACTGGGGGATGGTATGGAAATCCAAGCAGGAGCGATTACCTCCCCATGGACGTTAATGGGAATAATATGACATCCCCCAACATAGGAAATCCGGTACCCGCTGAAACATGCGTGGAATTTTTAACATCTCTATCAGACACAAAATAAGTGTTCTGTTATCCTGCGTGTGCGGAGCTTCCTAAAACGGTCTGCAGTGCCTGGGTTCCAATAGAACCACTAGCTTATAATCTCTTAGTGTGTTCCAGGGCGGTCTACGAGGGAAACTGGGGGTTCGGCTGGAAAGCCAATTAGCCAGGATTGCCCAGAAATTGATTGTAGAGGTAATGAGCGGACTTCTACCAGACAGAGAGAAACTGTGCCCCCAGGCATATTGTGGTGTTGGTCTCCATACCTCCACCAAGCAAAGCCATGTTCCAGAATTTTGAGTGTGTGTTGTACCTCCAACTGTCAGCAGAGATGGGGTTCTGATAGAATCGCTAATATTGTCATCCCTAGGTGTTTCCTTAGGCCGGGCTTCAAAGGAAAGCTGGGAATTAGTCTGGAAAGCGAAGAAGTTTAGAGTGCCTCCCCATTGGCAGTGGAGGTAATTAGGCGACATCTCCCATCCTGGTAAAATCTGTGCCCCCGAAACATGCCTGGAGTGTGTTTTCCTACTCCGTCACACACAGAAAGATATGTTCTTTTATCCTGAGTTTTCGAAGGTTTACACAATTGTCAGCAGGGCATGGGTTCATATAGCACCAATAGCTTCTTTTCCCTCTGTGTTAACCCAGGCCGGGCTGCTCGGGAATAATGTGGGTGGGGCTGGAATTCCAAGTAGAAGCGGGTGCCCCAGAAGGACTGTAGAGCTAATTAGCGGACTTCTGCCTAACAAGGAATAACTTGTGCCCCCAGCCATGTTTGTGCATTGGGGCTTCAAAACCCTTCCAAGCAAAGCCGTGTTTGGGAATCCAGTGTGTGTTGAAGTTCCTACAACAGACTGCAGCTCCTGGGCACTGGTAGAAACTTTAGCTACATTTCCTGATTGTTTACTCAGGCTGGGTTGCAAAGGAAATTGAGGGATGGGCTGGAAAGCCAAGCAGGTGAGAGTACTTCCCCATGGGCTGTAGTGGGATGTATCTGACCTCCCACAACCTAGGAACACCAGTACACCCTGAAACATGCGTGGAGCTTTTACCATCTCAATGAGACACAAAAAAATTTTTCTGTTATCTTGCGTGTGCGGAGGTTCCTACAACGGTCTGCAGTGCTTGAGTTGCAATAGAACCATTAACTTAATATCTCTGAGTGTTTTCCAGGGCGGGCTGCGAGGGAAAGCTTGGGGTTCGGCTGGAAAGCCAAGTAGCAACGAGTGCCCAGAGATTGACTGTAGAGGTAATTAGAAGACTTCTCCCAGAGAGAGAGAAATGTGCCCCCAGGAATCTTGTGGTGTTGCTCTCCACACCTCCACCAAGCAAAGCCATGTTCCAGAATTTTGAGTTTGTGTTGTACCTCCAACAGGCAGCAGCGATGGGTTTCTCATAGAATCACTAATATTGTCATCCCTAGGTGTTTTAATAGGCCGGGCTGCAAGGGAAATTTGGGAAATGTTCTGCAAAGCGAAGAAATATAGATTGCCTCCACATTGGCAGTGGAGGTAATTAGGCGACATCTCCAAACCTGGGAACAGCTGTACCCCCAGAAATATGCCTGGAGTGTATTTTTCTACACCATCACACACATAAAGTTGTGTTCTGCTATCCTGAGTGTGGGGAGGATTCTACAAATTTCAGCAGCGCCTGGGTTCTAAAAACACCAGTATTTTCTTTTCCGTGAGTGTTTACACAAGCCTAGGTGCGAGGTAAAGCTGTGGGTTTGGCTGTATTTTGTAGCAGCAGTGAGATACTCCCCATGAGAATTTGAGGTAATTTTCCGACGTCCCACAGCCTTGGAACACCTGTGCCAGCTGAAATATGCGTGGAGATTGTTTACCCATCTACATCAGACACACAAAGTTTTCTTCTGTTATCCCAGATGTGGGAAGGAGCCTAAAATGTAGGTAGCTACTGGGTTCAAATATAATCAATAGCATAATATCCCTGAGTGTTTTCCCAGGCCGTGCTGAGAGGGAAAGCTGTGGGTTGGGCTGGAAAGCCAGGCAGGAGTGAGTGCTTCCCCATGGGCATTGGTGGGAAATTTCTGAACTCCCACTAACTAGCAACACCTTAACCCCTGAAACACGCGTGGAGATTTTTTACGAAACTTCATGAGACACACAAAGAAGTGTTCTCTTGTCCTGGGTGTGGGGAGTATCCTAAAATGTTCTGCAGCACCTGGGTTCCAATAGAACCACTGGATTATTATCCCTGATTGTTTTCCCAGGCCGGCCTGCGAGGGAATGCTGCGCTTGTGCTGGAAAGCCATTTTGCAGCGAGTGAACCTTGATGTATTCTGAAGGAAATTAGTGGACATCTCCCTAACAGGGAAAAACCTGTGACCCAAGCCATCTCTGTGGTGTGGGTCTCCAAAGCTACCCCCAAGCATAGAATTGATCCAGAATCCTAAGTTTCTGGAAGTTCCTAAAAAATACAGCAGCATCGTAGCTCTGAATAAATCACTTAGACTGTCATCCCTGGGTATAATCCTAGACCGGGATGCAAGGGAAAGTTGGGAGTTGGGCTTGAAAACGAAGAAGAAGTCAATGCATCAACATGGGCATTGAAGGAATCTAGCCGACATCTCCCAACCTGGGAAAAACTGGATCCCCAGAAATATGACTGGAGTGTGTTTTACTACTCCTTCACACACAGAAAGATGTGCTCTGTTATCATGAGTGTTCGAAGTTTTCCACAAATGTCAGCCTCGCATGTGTTCTAATAGCACCAGTAGATTGTTTTCCCTGTGTGTTTCCCCAGGCCGGGCTGCAAGGGAATCCTGGGGGTTGGGATGGAAATCCAAGTAGAAGCGAGTGCCCCATGATTGTCTGTAGAGGTAATTAGCGGACTTCTACCTAACAGGGAAAATCTTGTGCCCTCAGCCATGTGTGTGGAGTGGGGCTTCACAATTCTCCCAAGCAAAGACGTGTTTGTTAATCCTGTGTGTGTGGAGGTTCCTCCAAGAGACAGTAGCGCCTGATTTCTGATAGAATCATTTAGTTTGTCATCCCTGGGTGTTTTCCAACCCGGGCTGCAATGGAAAGCTGGGAGTAGGGCTGTAAACGAAGAAAAACTGAGTGCCTCCCCATGGGCTGTGGAGATACTTAGCCAACGTCTCACAGCCTGGTTACACCTGCACCCCAGAGACATGCATGGACTCTGTTTTCCTACTCAATCACACACACAAAGAAGTGTTCTGTTAAACTGTGTATGGAGAAGTTTCTACAACTGTAAGCATCGCCTGGGTTATAAAAGAAACTTTAGCTAAATTTCCTGACTGTTTTCTCTGACTGGGTTGCAAGGGAAACTGGGGGATATGATGGAAATTCAAGCAGGAGCGATTAACTCCCCATGGGCATTAACTCTGAATAATCTGAACACCCCCAATCTAGGAAAACCTGTACCCCTTGAAACATGCGTGGAGATTTTAGAATCTCAATCAGACACACAAAATATGTTCTGTTATCCTGCGTGTGCGGAGCTTCCTACAAAGATCTGCAAGTCCTTGGTTCCAATAGAACCACTAGCTTATAATTTCTGAGTGTTTTCCTGGGCGGGCTGCGAGGGAATGCTAGGATTAGGGCTGGATATCGAAGAAGAAGAGAGTTCTTCCCCATGGGCAGTGGAGGTAATTAGCCAACATTTCACAACCTGCGAACACCTGAACCCCAGAGACATGCCTTACTGAGTTTTCCTAATCCATCACACACACAAAGCTTTGTTCTGTTTTCCTTAGTGTAGGGATGTTTCTACAACTGTCAGGAGCGCCATAGTTCTTATAGAAACTGTAGCTTTTTTCCCTGAGTGTTTTCACAGGCCGGGATGCGAGGGAATGCTGGGGGTTGGGCTGGAATCCAAGCAACTGCAAGGGACTCCCCATGGACAGTGGATGTAAATATCCGACCTCCCACAACCTAGGAACTCCTATACAAACTGAAACATGCGTGAATTTGTTTACCAATCTAAATGAGACACTCAAATTATTGTTGTGTTATTCTGATTGTGGGGAGGTACCTACAATTGTCTGCAGCACCAGGGTTCCAATAGAAACATAGCTTATTATCACTGAGTGTTTTACTAGGCCGGGCTGCGAGTGAATACTGGCGGACAGAGTGAAAATCTAAGAAGAAGCGAGTGCCCCAAGATTCACTGTGGAGGTAATTAGCGGACTTCTCCCTAACAGGGACATATCTGTGACCCCATCCATCTGCGTGGATTGGGGTTCCACAACTCCCCACACTAAAAGACGTGTTCCAGAATACTGAAGCTTTGGAGGATCCTCCAACAGACAGCAACACCGGGGTTCTGATAGAATCACTTATTTGTCTTCCATGGGTGTTTCACTTGTCCGGGCTGCAAGGGAAAGCTGGGAGTTGGGCTTGAAAAGGAAGAAGAAACAGTGCCACCCCATGGACACTGAAGGAATCAAGACGACATCTCCCAACCTGGGAAAACTTGGATCCCCATAAAAATGCCTGGAGTGTGTTTTCCTACACCATCACACACAGAAAGATATGTTCTGTTATCCTTAGTGTTCGAAGGTTTCCACATTTGTCAGCAGGGCATGGGTTCGAATAGCACCAATAGCTTCTTTTCACTCTGTGTTACCCCAGGCCGGGCTACAAGGGAAACATGCGTGTTGGACTGTTAATCCAAGTAGCAGTGAGTACCCAGAGATGGACTATGGAGGTAATTAGCGGACTTGGCCCTAAAAGGGAAAATCTTGGCCCCCAGGTTTGAGTGTGCTGTGGGGCTTCACATTTCGCACCAAGCAAATACGTTTTCCAGAATATTGAGTGTTTGGAGGTTCCTCCACACATACAGCAGCGCACTGGTTCTGATAGAATGATTTAGTTTGTCATCCCTGAGTGTTTTCCTAACACGGGCTGCAAGGGAAAGCTGGGAGTAGGGCTGGAAATCGAAGAAAACAGAGTGCATCCCCATGGGCTGTGGAGATACTTAGCCAAAGTCTCCCAAACTGGTTACACCTGCACCATTGATACATGCATGTACTGTTTATTTCTACTCCATCTCACACACAAAGAAGTGTTCTGTTTCCCTGTGTATGGGGAGGTTTCTACAACTGTCAGCAGCGCCTGGTTTCTAACAGAAATTTTAGCTATATTTCCTGACTGTTTTCTCTGACTGGGTTGCAAGGGAAACTGGGGGATTGTATGGAAATACAAGCAGGAGCGATTACCTCCCCATGGGCATTAATGGGAATAATCTGACCTCCCCGTACCTGGGTAAAACTGTACCCGCTGAAACATGCGTGGAATTTTTTACATCTCTATCAGACACAAAATAAATTTTCTGTTAACCTGCGTGTGTGGAGCTACCTAAAACGGTCTGCAGTGCCTTGGTTCCAATAGAACCACTAGCTTATAATCTCTTAGTGTGTTCCAGGGCGGGATACGAGGGAAACTGGGGGTTCGGCTGGAAAGCCAATTAGCCAGGTTTACCCAGAGATTGATTGTAGAGGTAATGAGCGGACTTCTACCAGACAGAGAGAAACTGTGCCCCCAGGCATATTGTGGTGTTGGTCTCCATACCTCCACCAAGCAAAGCCATGTTCCAGAATTTTGAGTGTGTGTTTTACCTCCAAATGTCAGCAGAGATGGGGTTCTGATAGAATCGCAAATATTGTCATCCCTAGGTGTTTCCTTAGGCCGGGCTTCAAAGGAAAGCTGGGAATTAGTCTGGAAAGCGAAGAAGTATAGAGTGCCTCCCCATTGACAGTGGAGGTAATTAGGCGACATCTCCAAACCTGGGAACAGCTGTACCCCCATTAATATGCATGGAGTGTATTTTGCTACACCATCACACACACAAAAATGTGTTCTGCTATCCTGAGTGTGGGGAGGATTCTACAAATATCAGCAGCGCCTGTGTTCTAATAGCACCAGTATTTTCTTTTCCGTGAGTGTTTACACAAGCCTAGCTGCGAGGTAAAGCTGTGGGTTTGGCTGTATTTCGTAGCAGCAGTGAGATACACCCCATGAGAATTTGAGGTAATTTTCCGACGTCCCACAGCCTTGGAACACCTGTGCCCCCTGAAATATGCGTGGAGTTTGTTTACCCATCTCCATCAGACACACAAAGTTTTCTTCTGTTATCCCAGATGTGGGAAGGAGCCTACAAAGGTAGGTAGCTACTGGGTTCCAATACAACCAATAGCATATTATCCCTGAGTGTTTTCCCAGGCCGTGCTGAGAGGGAAAGCTGGGGGTTGGGCTGGAAAGCCAAGCAGGAGCGAGTGCCTCCCCATGGGCATTGGTGGGAATTTTCCGAACTCCCACTATCTAGCAACACCTTAACCACTGAAACACGCGTGGAGTATTTTTAGGAAACTTCATGAGACACACAAAGAAGTGTTCTCTTGTCCTGGGTGTGGGGAGTATCCTACAATGTTCTGCAGCACCTGGGTTCCAATAGAACCACTGGATTATTATCCCTGATTGTATTCCCAGCCCGGCCTGCGAGGGAATGCTGTGCTTGCGCTGGAAAGCCATGTTGCAGCGAGTGACTCGTGATGGAATGTGGAGGTAATTAGCGGACATCTCCCTAACAGGGAAAAACCTGTGCCCCAAGCCATCTCTGTGGTGTGGGTCTCCAAAGCTACCCCCAAGCATAGAAGTGATCCAGAATCCTAAGTTTCTGGAAGTTCCTAAAAAATACAGCAGCATCGTAGCTCTGAAAAAATCACTTAGACTGTCATCCCTGGGTATAATCCTAGACCGGGATGCAAGGGAAAGTTGGGAGTTGGGCTTGAAAACGAAGAAGAAGTCAATGCATCAACATGGGCATTGAAGGAATCTAGCCGACATCTCCCAACCTGGGAAAAACTGGATCCCCAGAAATATGACTGGAGTGTGTTTTACTACTCCTTCACACACAGAAAGATGTGCTCTGTCATCATGAGTGTTCGAAGTTTTCCACAAATGTCAGCCTCGCATGTGTTCTAATAGCACCAGTAGATTCTTTCCCTGTGTGTTTCCCCAGGCCGGGCTGCAAGGGAATCCTGGGGGTTGGGATGGAAATCCAAGTAGAAGCGAGTGCCCCATTATTGTCTGCAGAGGTAATTAGCGGACTTCTACCTAACAGGGAAAAACTTGTGCCCTCAGCCTTGTGTGTGGAGTGGGGCTTTACAATTCTCCCAAGCAAAGACGTGTTTGTTAATCCTGTGTGTGTGGAGGTTCCTCCAAGAGACAGTAGCACCTGATTTCTGATAGAATCATTTAGTTTGTCATCCCTGGGTGTTTTCCAACCCGGGCTGCAATGGAAAGCTGGGATTAGGGCTGTAAAGGAAGAAAAACTGAGTGCATCCCCATGGGCTGTGGAGATATTTAGCCAACGTCTCACAGCCTGGTTACACCTGCACCCCAGAGACATGCATGGACTCTGTTTTCCTACTCAATCACACACACAAAGAAGTGTTCTGTTTAACTGTGTATGGAGAAGTTTCTACAACTCTCAGCATCGCCAGGGTTCCAATAGAAATTTTAGCTAAATTTCCTGACTGTTTTCTCTGACTGGGTTGCAAGGGAAACTCGGGGATATGATGGAAATCCAAGCAGGAGCGATTAACACCCCATGGGCATTAACTCTGAATAATCTGAACACCCCCAATCTAGGAAAACCTGTACCCCTTCAAACATGCATGGAGATTTTAGAATCTCAATCAGACACACAAATTGTGTTCTGTTATCCTGCATGTGAGGATCTTCCTACAACAGTCTGCAGTGCCTGAGTTCCAATAGAACCACTAGCTTATAATCTCTGAGTGTTTTCCAGGGCGGGCTGCGGGGGAAACTTGGGGTTCGGCTGGAAATCCAATTAGCCAGGATTGCCCAGAGATTGACTGTAGAGGTAAATAGCGGAATTCTCCCAAACAGAGAGTAACTGTGCCCCCAGGCATCTTGTGGTTTTGGTCTCCATACCTCCTCCAAGCAAAGCCATGTTCCGGATTTTTGACTGTGTGTTGTACCTCCAAAAGGCAGCAGAGCGCGTGTTCTCATAAAATCAATAATATTGTCATCCCTAGGTGTTTCCTTAGGCCGGGCTTCAAAGGAAAGCAGGGAGTTGGTCTGGAAAGCGAAGAAATATAGAGTGCCTCCAAATTGGAAGTGGAGGTAATTAGGCGACATCTCCAAACCTGGGAACAGCTGTGACACCAGAAATATGCCTGGAGAGTATTTCCCTACATAATCACACACAAAAAATTTGTTCTGCTATCCTGAGTGTGCGGAGTATTCTACAATTTTCAGCAGCGCCTGGGTTCTAGTAGCACCATTATTTTGTTTTCCATGAGTTTTTTCACTGGCCTGGCTGCCAGGTAAACTGTGGTCTTGGCTGTATTTCGTAGCAGCATCGAGTTACACCCCATGAGAATTTGAGGTAATTTTCCGACGTCCCACAGCCTTGGAAACACTAAGCACACTGATACATGCTTGGAGTGTGTTTACCCATCTCCATCAGACACACAAATATTTCTTCTTTTATCCTAGTTATGGGAAGGTTCCTACAAAGTTAGGTAGAGACTGGGTTCCATTACAACCAATAATATATTTTCCCTGTGTGTTTTCCGAGGCCGAATTGTGAGGGAAAGCTTGGGTTTGGGCTGGAATTCCAAGTAGCAGCGAGTGCCCCGAGATGGACTATGGAGGTAATTTGCGGACATGGCCCTAAAAGGGAAAATCTTGGGCCCCAGGATTGAGTGTGCTGTGAGGCTTCACAATTCGCACCAAGCAAATCCGAGTTCCGGAATCCTGAGTGTTTGAAGGTTCCTCCACACATACAGCAGCGCACTGGTTCTGATTGAATGAGTTAGTTTGTGATTCCTGAGTGTTTTCCTAACCCGGGCTTCAAGGGAATGCTGGGAATAGGGCTGGAAATCGAAGAAAACTGAGTGCATCCCCATGGGCTGTGGAGATACTTAGCCAATGTCTCCCAAAATGGTTACACCTGCACCACAGATACATGCATGTACTGTGTATTCCTACTCCATCTCACACCAAGAAGTGTTCTGTTACCTGTGTATGGGGAGGTTTTTACAACTGTCAGCAGCGCCTGTGTTCTAATAGAAACTTTAGCTATATTTCCTGACTGTTTCCTCTGAATGGGTTGCAAGGGAAACTGGGGGATGGGATGGAAATCCAAGCAGGAGCGATTACGTCCCCATGGGCAATAATGGGAATAATCTGACCTCCCCCAACCTAGGAAAACCTGTACCCCCTGAAACATGCGTAGAATTTTTACCATCTCAATCAGACACAAAAAATGTATTCTGTTATCCTGCGTGTGCTGAGCTTCCTACAACGATCTGCAGTGCCTGGGTTCCAATAGAACCACTAGCTTATAATCTCTGAGTGTGTTCCCGGGCGGGCTACGAGGGAAACTGTGGGTTCGGCTAGAAAGCCTAGTATCCAGGATTCCCCAGAGTTTGACTGTAGAGGTAATGAGCGTAGTTCTCCCAGACAGAGAGAAACTGTTCCCCCAGGCATATTGTGGTGTTGGTCTCCATACATCCACCAAGCAAAGCCATGTTCCAGAATTTTGAGTGTGTGTTGTACCTCCAACAGTCAGCAGAGAGGAGGTTCTGATAGAATCGCTAATATTGTCATCCCTAGGTGTTTCCTTAGGCCGGCTTCAAAGGAAAGCTGTGAGTAGGTCTGGAAAGCGAAGAAGTATAGTGTGCCTCCACATTGGAAGCGAAGTTAATTAGACGTCCTATCCCATCCTGGGAAAAGCTGTACCCCAAAAACATGCCTGGAGTGTGTTTTCCTACTCCCTCACACACAGAAAGATAAGTTCTGTTATCCTGAGTGTTCGAAGTTTTCCACAATTTTCAGCAGGGCATGAGTTCAAATAGCACCAATAGCTTCTTATCCTTCTGTGTTAACCCAGGCCAGGCTGCAAGGGAAAAATGGGGGTTGGGCTGGAATTCCAAGTAGCCGCGGGTGCCCCAGAAGGACTGTAGAGCTAATTAGCGGACTTCTTCCTAACAAGGAATAACTTGTGCCCCCAGCCATGTTTGTGGATTGGGGCTTCAAAACCCTTCCAAGCAAAGCCGTGTTTGGGAATCCTGTGTGTGTTGAATTTCCTACAACAGACTGCAGCTCCGGGGCACTGGTAGAAACTTTAGCTACATTTCCTGATTGTTTTCTCAGACTGGGTTGAAAAGGAAAATGGGGGATGGGCTGGAAAGCCAAGCCAGATCGAGTACTTCCCCATGGGCTGTAGTGGGATGTATCTGACCTCCCACAACCTAGGAACACCAGTACACCCTGAAATATGCGTGGAGCTTTTACCATCTCAATGAGACACAAAAAAATTTTTCTGTTATCCTGCATGTGCGTAGGTTCCTACAACGGTCTGCAGTGCTTGAGTACCAATAGAACCATTAACTTATTATCTCTGAGTGTTTTCCAGGGCGGGATGCGAGGGAAACTTGTGGTTCGGCTTGAAAGCCAAGTAGCAACGAGTGCCCAGAGATTCACTGTAGAGGTAATAAGCAGACTTCTCCCAGAGAGAGAGAAAGGTGCCCCCAGGAATCTTGTGGTGTTGGACTCCACACCTCCACCAAGCAAAGTCATGTTCCAGAAATTTGAGATTGCGTTGTACCTCCAAAAGGCGACAGCGAGGTTTTCTCATAGAATCACTAATATTTTCAACACTAGGTGTTTTCTTAGGCCGGGCTGTAAGGGAAATTTGGGAGATGGTCTGCAAAGTGAAGAAGTATAGATTGCCTCCCCATTGGCAGTGGAGTTAATTAGGCGACATCTCCAAACCTGGGAACAGCTGTACCCCCAGAAATATGCCTGGAGTGTATTTTTCTACACCATCACACACACAAAGTTGTGTTCTGCTATCCTGAGTGTGGGGAGGATTCTACAAATATCAGCAGCGCCTGGGTTCTAATAGAACCAGTATTTTCTTTTCCGTGAGAGTTTTCACACGCCTAGCTGTGAGGTAAAGCTGTGGGTTTGGCTGAATTTCGTAGCAGCAGTGAGATATTCCCCATGAGAATTTGAGGTAATTTTCCGACGTCCCACAGCCTTGGAACACCTGTGCCCCCAAAAACATGCGTGGAGTTTGTTTACCCATCTCCATCAGACCCACAATGATTTCTTCTGTTATCCCAGATGTCGGAAGGAGCCTACAAATTTAGGTAGCGACTGGGTTCCAATTAAACCAATAGCATATTATCCCTGAGTGTTTTCCCAGGCCCGGGTGAGAGGGACAGCTGGGGGTTGGGCTGGAAATCCAAGCAGGAGCGAATGCCTCCCCATGGGCATTGGAGGGAATTACCCGAACTCCCACTAACTAGCAACACCTTAACCCCTGAAACACGCGTGGAGTATTTTTACGAATCTGCATGAGACACACCAAGAAGTGTTCTATTTTCCTTGGTGTGGGGAGTATCCTACACTGTTCTGTAGCACCTGGGTTCCAATAGAACCACTGGCTTATTATCCCTTATTGTTTTCCCAGGCCGGCCTGCGAGGTAATGCTGCGCTTGCGCTGGAAAGCCATGTAGCAGCGAGTGACCCGAGATGCACTGTGGAGGTAATTAGTGGACATCTCCCTAACAGGGAAAATCCTGTGCCCCAAGCCATCTCTGTTGTGTGGGTCTCCAAAGCTACCCCCAAGCATAGACGTGATCCAGAATCCTAAGTTTCTGGAAGTTATTAAAAAATACAGCAGCATCTTAGCTCTGATAAAATCACTTAGACTGTCATCCCTGGGTATAATCCTAGACCGGGATGCAAGGGAAAGTTGGGAGTTGGGCTTGAAAATGAAGAAGAAGTCAATGTATCAACATGGGCATTGAAGGAATCTAGGGGACATCTCCCAACCTGGGAAAAACTGGATCCCCAGAAAAATGTCTGGAGTGTGTTTTACTACTCCGTCCCACACAGAAAGATGTGCTCTGTTATCATGAGTGTTCGAAGGTTTCCACAATTGTCAGCAGCGCATGTGTTCTAATAACACCAGTAGATTCTTTTCACTGTGTTTTTCCCCAGGCCGGGCTGCAAGGGAATCCTGGGTGTTGGGATGGAAATCCAAGTAGAAGCGAGTGCCCCACGATCGTATGTAGAGGTAATTAGCGGACTTCTACCTAACAGGGAAAAACTTGGGCCATCAGCCATGTGTGTGGAGTGGGGCTTCACAATTCTCCCAGGCAAAGACTTGTTTGTTAATCCTGTGTGTGTGGAGGTCCTTCCATCAGAGAGAAGCCCGGTGTTCTGATAGAATCACTTAGTTTATAATCCCAGGGTGTTTTCCTAACCCGGGCTGCAATTGAAAGCTGGGAGTAGGGCTGGAAAATGAAGAAAAATAGAGTGCCTCCCCATGGGCTGTGGAGATAATTATCCAAAGACTCACAGCCTGGTTACACCTGCACCCAAAAAACATGCATGGAGTTTGTTTTCCTACTCAATCACACACACAAAGAAGTGTTCTGTTACCCTGTGTATGGGGAAGTTCCTACAACTGTCAGCATCTTCTTGGTTCTAATAGAAACTTTAGCTAAATTTCCTGACTGTTTTCTCTGATTGGGTTGCAATGGAAACTGGGGGATGGGATGGAAATCTAAGCAGGAGCGATTACCACCCCATGGGCATTAATGGGAATAATCTGACCTAGCCCAACATAGGAAAACCTGTACCCCCTGAAACTTGTGTGCAGTTTTTAGCATTTCATTCAGACACAAAAAAAATGTTCTGTTATCCTGCGTGTGCGGAGCTTCCTACAACGGTCTGCAGTGCCTTGTTTCCAATAGAACCTCTAGCTTATAATCTCTAAGTGTTTAACAGGTCGGGCTGCGAGGGAATCTGGGGGTTCGTCTGGAAAGCCAAGTAGCCAGGATTGCCCAGAAATTGACTGTAGAGGTAATTAGTGGAATTCTCCCAAACAGAGAGAAACTGTGCCCCCAGGCATCTTGTGGTGTTGGTCTCAAATCCACCACCAAGCAAAGACATGTTCCGGAATTTTGAGTGTGTGTTGTACCTCCAACAGGCAGCAGAGCGGAGGTTCTGATAGAATCACTAATATTGTCATCCCTAGGTGTTTTAATAGGCCGGGCTGCAAGGGAAATTTGGGAAATGTTCTGCAAAGCGAAGAAGTATAGATTGCCTCCACATTGGCAGTGGAGGTAATTAGGCGACATCTCCAAACCTGGGAACAGCTGTACCCCCAGAAATATGCCTGGAGTGTATTTTTCTACACCATCACACACACAAAGATGTGTTCTGCTATCCTGAGTGTGGGGAGGATTCTACAAATATCAGCAGCGCCTGGGTTCTAATAGCACCAGTATTTTCTTTTCCGTGAGTGTTTACACAAGCCTAGCTGCGAGGTAAAGCTGTGGGTTTGGCTGTATTTTGTAGCAGCAGTGAGATACTCCCCATGAGAATTTGAGGTAATTTTCCGACGTCCCACAGCCTTGGAACACCTGTGCCAGCTGAAATATGCTTGGAGATTGTTTACCCATCTCCATCAGACACACAAAGTTTTCTTTTGTTATCCCAGATGTGGGAAGGAGCCTACAAATGTAGGTAGCTACTGGGTTCCAAAACAACCAATAGCATATTATCCCTGAGTGTTTTCCCAGGCCGTGCTGAGAGGGAAATCTGTGGGTTGGCTGGAAAGCCAAGAAGGAGCGAGTGCCTCCCCATGGGCATTGGTGGGAATTTTCTGAACTCCCACTAACTAGCAACACCTTAACCCCTGAAACACGCGTGGAGATTTTTTATGAAACTTCATGAGACACACAAAGAAGTGTTCTCTTTTCCTGGGTGTGGGGAGTATCCTACAATATTCTGCAGCACCTCGGTTCCAATAGAACCACTGGTTTATTATCCCTGATTGTTTTCCCAGGCCGGTCTGCGAGGGAATGCTGCGCTTGCGCTGGAAAGCCATTTTGCAGCGAGTGACCCTTGATGGACTGTGGAGGTAATTAGTGGACATCTCCCTAACAGGGAAAAAACCTGTGCCCCAAGCCATCTCTGTGGTGTGGGTCTCCAAACCTACCCCCAAGCATAGAAGTGATCCAGAATCCTAAGTTTCTGGAAGTTCCTAAAAAATACAGCAGCATCGTAGCTCTGAAAAAATCACTTAGACTGTCATCCCTGGGTATAATCCTAGACCGGGATGCAAGGGAAAGTTGGGAGTTGGGCTTGAATACGAAGAAGAAGTCAATGCATCAACATGGGCATTGAAGGAATCTAGCCGACATCTCCCAACCTGGGAAAAACTGGATCCCCAGAAATATGACTGGAGTGTGTTTTACTACTCCATCCCACACAGAAAGATGTGCTCTGTTATCATGAGTGTTCGAAGTTTTCCACAAATGTCAGCCTCGCTTGTGTTCTAATAGCACCAGTAGATTGTTTTCCCTGTGTGTTTCCCCAGGCCAGGATGCAAGGGAATCCTGGGGGTTGGGATGGAAATCCAAGTAGAAGCGAGTGCCCCATGATTGTCTGTAGAGGTAATTAGCGGACTTCTACCTAACAGGGAAAATCTTGTGCCCTCAGCCATGTGTGTGGAGTGGGGCTTCACAATTCTCCCAAGCAAAGACGTTTTTGTTAATCCTGTGTGTGTGGAGGTTCCTCCAACAGACAGTAGCGCCTGATTTCTGATAGAATCATTTAGTTTGTCATCCCTGGGTGTTTTCCAACCCGGGCTGCAATGGAAAGCTGGGAGTAGGGCTGTAAACGAAGAAAAACTGAGTGCCTCCCCATGGGCTGTGGAGATACTTAGCCAACGTCTCACAGCCTGGTTACACCTGCACCCCAGAGACATGCATGGACTCTGTTTTCCTACTCAATCACACACACAAAGAAGTGTTCTGTTAAACTGTGTATGGAGAAGTTTCTACAACTGTCTGCATCGCCTGGGTTCCAATAGAAACTTTAGCTAAATTTCCTGACTGTTTTCTCTGACTGGGTTGCAAGGGAAACTGGGGCATATGATGGAAATCCAAGCAGGAGCGATTAACTCCCCATGGGCATTAACTCTGAATAATCTGAACACCCCCAATCTAGGAAAACCTGTACCCCTTGAAACATGCGTGGAGATTTTAGAATCTCAATCAGACACACAAAATGTGTTCTGTTATCCTGCGTGTGCGGAGCTTCCTACAAAGTTCTGCAGGTCCTGGGTTCCAATAGAACCACTAGCTTATAATTTCTGAGTGTTTTCCAGGGCGGGCTGCGAGGGAAACTGTGGGTTCGGCTGGAAAGCCAAGTAGCCAGGATTGCCCAGAGATTGACTGTAGAGGTAAATAGCGGAATTCTCCCAAACAGAGAGTAACTGTGCCCCCAGGCATCTTGTGGTTTTGGTCTCCATACCTCCACCAAGCAAAGCCATGTTCCGGAATTTTGAGTGTTTGTTGTACTTCCAACAGGCAGCAGAGTGGGGGTTCTCATAGAATCAATAATATTGTCATCCCTAGGTGTTTCCTTATGCCGGGCTTCAAAGGAAAGCAGGGAGTTGGTCTGGAAAGCGAAGAAGTATAGAGTGCCTCCCCATTGGAAGTGGAGGTAATTAGGCCTCATCTCCAAACCTGGGAAGAGCTGTAACACCAGAAACATGCCTGGAGTGTATTTTCCTACACCAACACACACAAAAATATTCGTTCTGCTATCCTGATTGTGCGGAGTATTCTACAACTTTCAGGAGCGCCTGGGTTCTAGTAGCACCAGTATTTTGTTTTCCATGAGTTTTTTCACAGGCCTGGCTGCCAGGAAAAGCTGTGGGCTTGGCTGTAATTCGTAGCAGCAGCGAGTTACTCCGCATGAGAATTTGAGGTAATTTTCCGACGTCCCACAGCCTTGGAAACACTAAGCACCCTGATAGATCCTTGGAGTTTGTTTACCCATCTCCATCAGACACACAAATATTCTTTTTTATCCTAGTTGTGGGAAGATTCCTACAATGGTAGCTAGAGACTGGGTTCCGTTACAACCAATAACATATTTTCCCTGTGTGCTTCCCAGGCCGGTCTGCCTGGGAAAGTTTGGGTTTGGGCTTTAAATCCAAGTAGCAGCGAATGCCCCGAGATGGACTATGGAGGTAATTAGCGGACTTAGCCCTAAAAGGGAAAATCTTGGGCCCCAGCAATTAGTGTGCTCTGGGGCTTCAAAATTCGTACCAAGCAAATCCGTGTTCTGGAATCCTGAGTGTTTGGAGGTTCCTCCAACATACAGCAGCACCCTGGTTCTGATAGAATTATTTAGTTTGTCATCCCTGGGTGTTTTCCATGGTCGGGCTTCAAGGGAATGCTAGGATTAGGGCTGGATATCGAAGAAGAAGAGAGTTCTTCCCCATGGACAGTGGAGGTAATTAGCCAACATTTCACATCCTGCGAACACCTGAACCCCAGAGACATGCCTTACAGTGTTTTCCTAATCCATCACACACACAAAGTTTTGTTCTGTTTCCTTAGTGTAGGGATGTTTCTACAACTGTCAGGAGCGCCTTAGTTCTTATAGAAACTGTAGCTTTTTTCGCTGAGTGTTTTCACAGGCCGGGATGCGAGGGAATGCTGGGGGTTGGGCTGGAATCCAAGCAACTGCTAGGGACTCCCCATGGACAGTTGATGTAAATATCCGACCTCCCACAACCTAGGAACTCCTACACAAACTGAAACATGCGTGAATTTAGTTTACCCATCTAAATGAGACACTCAAATTAGTGTTCTGTTATTCTGATTGTGGGGAGGTACCTACAATTGTCTGCAGCACCAGGGTTCCAATAGAAACATAGCTTATTATAACTGAGTGTTTTACAAGGCTGGACTCCCAGTGAAACCTGGGGGATAGGCTGAAAATCTAAGAAGAAGCGAGTGCCCCAAGATTCAATGTGGAAGTATTTAGCGGACTTCTCCCTAACAGGGACATATCAGTGACCCCATCCATCTGCGTGGATTGGGTTTCCACAACTCCCCACACTAAAAGACGTGTTCCAGAATACTGAAGCTTTGGAGGATACTCCAACAGACAGCAAGGCCTTGGTTCTGATAGAATCACTTATTTGTCTTCCATGGGTGTTTCACTTGTCCGGGCTGCAAGGGAAAGCTGGGAGTTGGGCTTGAAAAGGAAGAAGAAAACAGTGCCACCCCATGGACACTGAAGGAATCAAGACGACATCTCCCAACCTGGGAAAACCTGGATCCCCATAAAAATGCCTGGAGTGTGTTTTCCTACAAAATCACACACAGAAAGATATGTTCTGTTATCCTGAGTGTTCGAAGGTTTCCACATTTGTCAGCAGTGCATGGGTTCGAATAGCACCAATAGCTTCTTTTCACTCTGTGTTACCCCAGGCCGGGCTGCAAGGGAAACATGGGTGTTGGGCTGGGAATCCAAGTAGCAGTGAGTACCCAGAGATGGACTATGGAGGTAATTAGCGGACTTGGCCCTAAAAGGGAAAATCTTGGGCCCCAGGATTGAGTGTGCTGTGGGGCTTCACAATTCGCACCAAGCAAATCCGTGTTCCAGAATACTGAGTGTTTGGAGGTTCCTCCACACATACAGCAGCGCACTGGTTCTGATAGAATGAGTAAGTTTGTCATCCCTGAGTGTTTTCCTAACACGGGCTGCAAGGGAAAGCTGGGAGTAGGGCTGGAAATCGAAGAAAACTGAGTGCATCCCCATGGGCTGTGGAGATACTTAGCCAACGTCTCCCAAACTGGTTACACCTGCACCCCTGATACATGCATGTACTATTTAGTTCTACTCCATCTCACACACAAAGAAGTGTTCTGTTTCCCTGTGTATGGGGAGGTTTCTACAACTGTCAGCAGCGCCTGGCTTCTAATAGAAATTAAGCTATATTTCCTGACTGATTCTTCTGACTGGGTTGCAAGGGAAACTGGGGGATGGTATGGAAATCCAAGCAGGAGCGATTACCTCCCCATGGACGTTAATGGGAATAATATGACATCCCCCAACATAGGAAATCCTGTACCCGCTGAAACATGCGTGGAATTTTTAACATCTCTATCAGACACAAAATAAGTGTTCTGTTATCCTGCGTGTGCGGAGCTTCCTAAAACGGTCTGCAGTGCCTGGGTTCCAATAGAACCACTAGCTTATAATCTCTTAGTGTGTTCCAGGGCGGTCTACGAGGGAAACTGGGGGTTCGGCTGGAAAGCCAATTAGCCAGGATTGCCCAGAAATTGATTGTAGAGGTAATGAGCGGACTTCTACCAGACAGAGAGAAACTGTGCCCCCAGGCATATTGTGGTGTTGGTCTCCATACCTCCACCAAGCAAAGCCATGTTCCAGAATTTTGAGTGTGTGTTGTACCTCCAACTGTCAGCAGAGATGGAGTTCTGATAGAATCGCTAATATTGTCATCCCTAGGTGTTTCCTTAGGCCGGGCTTCAAAGGAAAGCTGGGAATTAGTCTGGAAAGCGAAGAAGTTTAGAGTGCCTCCCCATTGGCAGTGGAGGTAATTAGGCGACATCTCCCATCCTGGTAAAATCTGTGCCCCCGAAACATGCCTGGAGTGTGTTTTCCTACTCCGTCACACACAGAAAGATATGTTCTTTTATCCTGAGTTTTCGAAGGTTTACACAATTGTCAGCAGGGCATGGGTTCATATAGCACCAATAGCTTCTTTTCCCTCTGTGTTAACCCAGGCCGGGCTGCTCGGGAATAATGTGGGTTGGGCTGGAATTCCAAGTAGAAGCGGGTGCCCCAGAAGGACTATAGAGCTAATTAGCGGACTTCTGCCTAACAAGGAATAACTTGTGCCCCCAGCCATGTTTGTGCATTGGGGCTTCAAAACCCTTCCAAGCAAAGCCGTGTTTGGGAATCCAGTGTGTGTTGAAGTTCCTACAACAGACTGCAGATCCTGGGCACTGGTAGAAACTTTAGCTACATTTCCTGATTGTTTACTCAGGCTGGGTTGCAAAGGAAATTGAGGGATGGGCTGGAAAGCCAAGCAGGTGCCAGTACTTCCCCATGGGCTGTAGTGGGATGTATCTGACCTCCCACAACCTAGGAACACCAGTACACCCTGAAACATGCGTGGAGCTTTTACCATCTCAATGAGACACAAAAAAATTTTTCTGTTATCTTGCGTGTGCCGAGGTTCCTACAACGGTCTGCAGTGCTTGAGTTGCAATAGAACCATTAACTTAATATCTCTGAGTGTTTTCCAGGGCGGGCTGCGAGGGAAAGCTTGGGGTTCGGCTGGAAAGCCAAGTAGCAACGAGTGCCCAGAGATTGACTGTAGAGGTAATTAGAAGACTTCTCCCAGAGAGAGAGAAATGTGCCCCCAGGAATCTTGTGGTGTTGCTCTCCACACCTCCACGAAGCAAAGCCATGTTCCAGAATTTTGAGTTTGTGTTGTACCTCCAACAGGCAGCAGCGATGGGTTTCTCATAGAATCACTAATATTGTCATCCCTAGGTGTTTTAATAGGCCGGGCTGCAAGGGAAATTTGGGAAATGTTCTGCAAAGCGAAGAAGTATAGATTGCCTCCACATTGGCAGTGGAGGTAATTAGGCGACATCTCCAAACCTGGGAACAGCTGTACCCCCAGAAATATGCCTGGAGTGTATTTTTCTACACCATCACACACATAAAGTTGTGTTCTGCTATCCTGAGTGTGGGGAGGATTCTACAAATTTCAGCAGCGCCTGGGTTCTAAAAGCACCAGTATTTTCTTTTCCGTGAGTGTTTACACAAGCCTAGGTGCGAGGTAAAGCTGTGGGTTTGGCTGTATTTTGTAGCAGCAGTGAGATACTCCCCATGAGAATTTGAGGGTAATTTTCCGACGTCCCACAGCCTTGGAACACCTGTGCCAGCTGAAATATGCGTGGAGATTGTTTACCCATCTACATCAGACACACAAAGTTTTCTTCTGTTATCCCAGATGTGGGAAGGAGCCTACAAATGTAGGTAGCTACTGGGTTCAAATATAATCAATAGCATAATATCCCTGAGTGTTTTCCCAGGCCGTGCTGAGAGGGAAAGCTGTGGGTTGGGCTGGAAAGCCAGGCAGGAGTGAGTGCTTCCCCATGGGCATTGGTGGGAAATTTCTGAACTCCCACTAACTAGCAACACCTTAACCCCTGAAATACGTGTGGAGATTTTTTACGAAACTTCATGAGACACACAAAGAAGTGTTCTCTTGTCCTGGGTGTGGGGAGTATCCTAAAATGTTCTGCAGCACCTGGGTTCCAATAGAACCACTGGATTATTATCCCTGATTGTTTTCCCAGGCCGGCCTGCGAGGGAATGCTGCGCTTGTGCTGGAAAGCCATTTTGCAGCGAGTGAACCTTGATGTATTCTGAAGGAAATTAGTGGACATCTCCCTAACAGGGAAAAACCTGTGACCCAAGACATCTCTGTGGTGTGGGTCTCCAAAGCTACCCCCAAGCATAGAATTGATCCAGAATCCTAAGTTTCTGGAAGTTCCTAAAAAATACAGCAGCATCGTAGCTCTGAAAAAATCACTTAGACTGTCATCCCTGGTATAATCCTAGACCGGGATGCAAGGGAAAGTTGGGAGTTGGGCTTGAAAACGAAGAAGAAGTCAATGCATCAACATGGGCATTGAAGGAATCTAGCCGACATCTCCCAACCTGGGAAAAACTGGATCCCCAGAAATATGACTGGAGTGTGTTTTACTACTCCTTCACACACAGAAAGATGTGCTCTGTTATCATGAGTGTTCGAAGTTTTCCACAAATGTCAGCCTCGCATGTGTTCTAATAGCACCAGTAGATTGTTTTCCCTGTGTGTTTCCCCAGGCCGGGCTGCAAGGGAATCCTGGGGGTTGGGATGGAAATCCAAGTAGAAGCGAGTGCCCCATGATTGTCTGTAGAGGTAATTAGCGGACTTCTACCTAACAGGGAAAATCTTGTGCCCTCAGCCATGTGTGTGGAGTGGGGCTTCACAATTCTCCCAAGCAAAGACGTGTTTGTTAATCCTGTGTGTGTGGAGGTTCCTCCAAGAGACAGTAGCGCCTGATTTCTGATAGAATCATTTAGTTTGTCATCCCTGGGTGTTTTCCAACCCGGGCTGCAATGGAAAGCTGGGAGTAGGGCTGTAAACGAAGAAAAACTGAGTGCCTCCCCATGGGCTGTGGAGATACTTAGCCAACGTCTCACAGCCTGGTTACACCTGCACCCCAGAGACATGCATGGACTCTGTTTTCCTACTCAATCACACACACAAAGAAGTGTTCTGTTAAACTGTGTATGGAGAAGTTTCTACAACTGTAAGCATCGCCTGGGTTATAAAAGAAATTTTAGCTAAATTTCCTGACTGTTTTCTCTGACTGGGTTGCAAGGGATACTGGGGGATATGATGGAAATTCAAGCAGGAGCGATTAACTCCCCATGGGCATTAACTCTGAATAATCTGAACACCCCCAATCTAGGAAAACCTGTACCCCTTGAAACATGCGTGGAGATTTTAGAATCTCAATCAGACACACAAAATATGTTCTGTTATCCTGCGTGTGCGGAGCTTCCTACAAAGATCTGTAAGTCCTTGGTTCCAATAGAACCACTAGCTTATAATTTCTGAGTGTTTTCCTGGGCGGGCTGCGAGGGAATGCTAGGATTAGGGCTGGATATCGAAGAAGAAGAGAGTTCTTCCCCATGGGCAGTGGAGGTAATTAGCCAACATTTCACAACCTGCGAACACCTGAACCCCAGAGACATGCCTTACTGAGTTTTCCTAATCCATCACACACACAAAGCTTTGTTCTGTTTTCCTTAGTGTAGGGATGTTTCTACAACTGTCAGGAGCGCCTTAGTTCTTATAGAAACTGTAGCTTTTTTCCCTGAGTGTTTTCACAGGCCGGGATGCGAGGGAATGCTGGGGGTTGGGCTGGAATCCAAGCAACTGCAAGGGACTCCCCATGGACAGTGGATGTAAATATCCGACCTCCCACAACCTAGGAACTCCTATACAAACTGAAACATGCGTGAATTTGTTTACCAATCTAAATGAGACACTCAAATTATTGTTGTGTTATTCTGATTGTGGGGAGGTACCTACAATTGTCTGCAGCACCAGGGTTCCAATAGAAACATAGCTTATTATCACTGAGTGTTTTACTAGGCCGGGCTGCGAGTGAATACTGGCGGACAGAGTGAAAATCTAAGAAGAAGCGAGTGCCCCAAGATTCACTGTGGAGGTAATTAGCGGCCTTCTCCCTAACAGGGACATATCTGTGACCCCATCCATCTGCGTGGATTGGGGTTCCACAACTCCCCACACTAAAAGACGTGTTCCAGAATACTGAAGCTTTGGAGGATCCTCCAACAGACAGCAACACCGGGGTTCTGATAGAATCACTTATTTGTCTTCCATGGGTGTTTCACTTGTCCGGGCTGCAAGGGAAAGCTGGGAGTTGGGCTTGAAAAGGAAGAAGAAACAGTGCCACCCCATGGACACTGAAGGAATCAAGACGACATCTCCCAACCTGGGAAAACCTGGATCCCCATAAAAATGCCTGGAGTGTGTTTTCCTACACCATCACACACAGAAAGATATGTTCTGTTATCCTTAGTGTTCGAAGGTTTCCACATTTGTCAGCAGGGCATGGGTTCGAATAGCACCAATAGCTTCTTTTCACTCTGTGTTACCCCAGGCCGGGCTACAAGGGAAACATGCGTGTTGGACTGTTAATCCAAGTAGCAGTGAGTACCCAGAGATGGACTATGGAGGTAATTAGCGGACTTGGCCCTAAAAGGGAAAATCTTGGCCCCCAGGTTTGAGTGTGCTGTGGGGCTTCACATTTCGCACCAAGCAAATACGTTTTCCAGAATATTGAGTGTTTGGAGGTTCCTCCACACATACAGCAGCGCACTGGTTCTGATAGAATGATTTAGTTTGTCACCCCTGAGTGTTTTCCTAACACGGGCTGCAAGGGAAAGCTGGGAGTAGGGCTGGAAATCGAAGAAAACAGAGTGCATCCCCATGGGCTGTGGAGATACTTAGCCAAAGTCTCCCAAACTGGTTACACCTGCACCATTGATACATGCATGTACTGTTTATTTCTACTCCATCTCACACACAAAGAAGTGTTCTGTTTCCCTGTGTATGGGGAGGTTTCTACAACTGTCAGCAGCGCCTGGTTTCTAACAGAAATTTTAGCTATATTTCCTGACTGTTTTCTCTGACTGGGTTGCAAGGGAAACTGGGGGATGGTATGGAAATACAAGCAGGAGCGATTACCTCCCCATGGGCATTAATGGGAATAATCTGACCTCCCCGTACCTGGGTAAAACTGTACCCGCTGAAACATGCGTGGAATTTTTTACATCTCTATCAGACACAAAATAAATTTTCTGTTAACCTGCGTGTGTGGAGCTACCTAAAACGGTCTGCAGTGCCTTGGTTCCAATAGAACCACTAGCTTATAATCTCTTAGTGTGTTCCAGGGCGGGATACGAGGGAAACTGGGGGTTCGGCTGGAAAGCCAATTAGCCAGGTTTACCCAGAGATTGATTGTAGAGGTAATGAGCGGACTTCTACCAGACAGAGAGAAACTGTGCCCCCAGGCATATTGTGGTGTTGGTCTCCATACCTCCACCAAGCAAAGCCATGTTCCAGAATTTTGAGTGTGTGTTTTACCTCCAAATGTCAGCAGAGATGGGGTTCTGATAGAATCGCAAATATTGTCATCCCTAGGTGTTTCCTTAGGCCGGGCTTCAAAGGAAAGCTGGGAATTAGTCTGGAAAGCGAAGAAGTATAGAGTGCCTCCCCATTGACAGTGGAGGTAATTAGGCGACATCTCCAAACCTGGGAACAGCTGTACCCCCATTAATATGCATGGAGTGTATTTTGCTACACCATCACACACACAAAAATGTGTTCTGCTATCCTGAGTGTGGGGAGGATTCTACAAATATCAGCAGCGCCTGTGTTCTAATAGCACCAGTATTTTCTTTTCCGTGAGTGTTTACACAAGCCTAGCTGCGAGGTAAAGCTGTGGGTTTGGCTGTATTTCGTAGCAGCAGTGAGATACACCCCATGAGAATTTGAGGTAATTTTCCGACGTCCCACAGCCTTGGAACACCTGTGCCCCCTGAAATATGCGTGGAGTTTGTTTACCCATCTCCATCAGACACACAAAGTTTTCTTCTGTTATCCCAGATGTGGGAAGGAGCCTACAAAGGTAGGTAGCTACTGGGTTCCAATACAACCAATAGCATATTATCCCTGAGTGTTTTCCCAGGCCGTGCTGAGAGGGAAAGCTGGGGGTTGGGCTGGAAAGCCAAGCAGGAGCGAGTGCCTCCCCATGGGCATTGGTGGGAATTTTCCGAACTCCCACTATCTAGCAACACCTTAACCACTGAAACACGCGTGGAGTATTTTTAGGAAACTTCATGAGACACACAAAGAAGTGTTCTCTTGTCCTGGGTGTGGGGAGTATCCTACAATGTTCTGCAGCACCTGGGTTCCAATAGAACCACTGGATTATTATCCCTGATTGTATTCCCAGCCCGGCCTGCGAGGGAATGCTGTGCTTGCGCTGGAAAGCCATGTTGCAGCGAGTGACTCGTGATGGAATGTGGAGGTAATTAGCGGACATCTCCCTAACAGGGAAAAACCTGTGCCCCAAGCCATCTCTGTGGTGTGGGTCTCCAAAGCTACCCCCAAGCATAGAATTGATCCAGAATCCTAAGTTTCTGGAAGTTCCTAAAAAATACAGCAGCATCGTAGCTCTGAAAAAATCACTTAGACTGTCATCCCTGGGTATAATCCTAGACCGGGATGCAAGGGAAAGTTGGGAGTTGGGCTTGAAAACGAAGAAGAAGTCAATGCATCAACATGGGCATTGAAGGAATCTAGCCGACATCTCCCAACCTGGAAAAAACTGGATCCCCAGAAATATGACTGGAGTGTGTTTTACTACTCCTTCACACACAGAAAGATGTGCTCTGTCATCATGAGTGTTCGAAGTTTTCCACAAATGTCAGCCTCGCATGTGTTCTAATAGCACCAGTAGATTGTTTTCCCTGTGTGTTTCCCCAGGCCGGGCTGCAAGGGAATCCTGGGGGTTGGGATGGAAATCCAAGTAGATGCGAGTGCCCCATTATTGTCTGCAGAGGTAATTAGCGGACTTCTACCTAACAGGGAAAAACTTGTGCCCTCAGCCTTGTGTGTGGAGTGGGGCTTTACAATTCTCCCAAGCAAAGACGTGTTTGTTAATCCTGTGTGTGTGGAGGTTCCTCCAAGGGACAGTAGCACCTGATTTCTGATAGAATCATTTAGTTTGTCATCCCTGGGTGTTTTCCAACCCGGGCTGCAATGGAAAGCTGGGATTAGGGCTGTAAACGAAGAAAAACTGAGTGCATCCCCTTGGGCTGTGGAGATATTTAGCCAACGTCTCACAGCCTGGTTACACCTGCACCCCAGAGACATGCATGGACTCTGTTTTCCTACTCAATCACACACACAAAGAAGTGTTCTGTTAAACTGTGTATGGAGAAGTTTCTACAACTCTCAGCATCGCCAGGGTTCCAATAGAAATTTTAGCTAAATTTCCTGACTGTTTTCTCTGACTGGGTTGCAAGGGAAACTCGGGGATATGATGGAAATCCAAGCAGGAGCGATTAACACCCCATGGGCATTAACTCTGAATAATCTGAACACCCCCAATCTAGGAAAACCTGTACCCCTTCAAACATGCATGGAGATTTTAGAATCTCAATAAGACACACAAAATGTGTTCTGTTATCCTGCATGTGCGGAGCTTCCTACAACGGTCTGCAGTGCCTGAGTTCCAATAGAACCACTAGCTTGTAATCTCTGAGTGTTTTCCAGTGCGGGCTGCGGGGGAAAATGGGGGTTCGCCTGGAAATCCAAGTAGCCAGAGTTGCCCAGAGATTGACTGTAGAGGTAAATAGCGGAATTCTCCCAAACAGAGAGTAACTGTGCCCCCAGGCATCTTGTGGTTTAGGTCTCCATACCTCCTCCAAGCAAATCCATGTTCCGGATTTTTGAGTGTGTGTTGTACCTCCAAAAGGCAGCAGAGCGCGTGTTCTCATAAAATCAATAATATTGTCATCCTTAGGTGTTTTCTTAGGCCGAGCTTCAAAGGAAAGCAGGGAGTTGGTCTGGAAAGCGAAGAATTATAGACTGCCTCCCCATTGGAATTGGAGGTAATTAGGCCTCAACTCCAAACCTGGGAAGAGCTGTAACACCAGAAAATTGCCTGGAGTGTATTTTCCTACACCAACACACACAAAAAAATTTGTTCTGCTATCCTGATTGTTCGGAGTATTCTACAAATTTCAGGAGTGCCTGGGTTCTAGTAGCACCAGTATTTTGTTTTCCATGAGTTTTTTCACAGGCCTGGCTGCCAGGAAAAGCTGTGGGCTTGGCTGTAATTCGTAGCAGCAGCCAGTTACTCCGCATGAGAATTTGAGGTAATTTTCCGACGTCACACATCCTTGGAAACACTAAGCACCCTGATACATCCTTGGAGTTTGTTTACCCATCACCATCAGACACACAAATGTTTCTTCTTTTATCCTAGTTGTGGGAAGATTCCTACAACGGTAAGTAGAGACTGGGTTCCGTTACCACCAATAACATATTTTCCCTGTGTGCTTCCCAGGCCGGTCTGCCTGGGAACGTTTGGGTTTGGGCTTTAAATCCAAGTAGCAGCGAATGCCCCGAGATGGACTATGGAGGTAATTAGCGGACTTAGCCCTAAAAGGGAAAATCTTGGGCCCCAGCAATTAGTGTGCTCTGGGGCTTCAAAATTCGTACCAAGCAAATCCGTGTTCCGGAATCCTGAGTGTTTGGAGGTTCCTCCAACATACAGCAGCACCCTGGTTCTGATAGAATTATTTAGTTTGTCATCCCTGGGTGTTTTCCATGGTCGGGCTTCAAGGGAATGCTAGGATTAGGGCTGGATATCGAAGAAGAAGAGAGTTCTTCCCCATGGGCAGTGGAGGTAATTAGCCAACATTTCACAACCTGCGAACACCTGAACCCCAGAGACATGCCTTACTGAGTTTTCCTAATCCATCACACACACAAAGCTTTGTTCTGTTTTCCTTAGTGTAGGGATGTTTCTACAACTGTCAGGAGCGCCTTAGTTCTTATAGAAACTGTAGCTTTTTTCCCTGAGTGTTTTCACAGGCCGGGATGCGAGGGAATGCTGGGGGTTGGGCTGGAATCCAAGCAACTGCAAGGGACTCCCCATGGACAGTGGATGTAAATATCCGACCTCCCACAACCTAGGAACTCCTATACAAACTGAAACATGCGTGAATTTGTTTACCAATCTAAATGAGACACTCAAATTATTGTTGTGTTATTCTGATTGTGGGGAGGTACCTACAATTGTCTGCAGCACCAGGGTTCCAATAGAAACATAGCTTATTATCACTGAGTGTTTTACTAGGCCGGGCTGCGAGTGAATACTGGCGGACAGAGTGAAAATCTAAGAAGAAGCGAGTGCCCCAAGATTCACTGTGGAGGTAATTAGCGGACTTCTCCCTAACAGGGACATATCTGTGACCCCATCCATCTGCGTGGATTGGGGTTCCACAACTCCCCACACTAAAAGACGTGTTCCAGAATACTGAAGCTTTGGAGGATCCTCCAACAGACAGCAACGCCGGGGTTCTGATAGAATCACTTATTTGTCTTCCATGGGTGTTTCACTTGTCCGGGCTGCAAGGGAAAGCTGGGAGTTGGGCTTGAAAAGGAAGAAGAAGACAGTGCCACCCCATGGACACTGAAGGAATCAAGACGACATCTCCCAACCTGGGAAAACCTGGATCCCCATAAAAATGCCTGGAGTGTGTTTTCCTACACCATCACACACAGAAAGATATGTTCTGTTATCCTTAGTGTTCGAAGGTTTCCACATTTGTCAGCAGGGCATGGGTTCGAATAGCACCAATAGCTTCTTTTCACTCTGTGTTACCCCAGGCCGGGCTACAAGGGAAACATGCGTGTTGGACAGTTAATCCAAGTAGCAGTGAGTACCCAGAGATGGACTATGGAGGTAATTAGCGGACTTGGCCCTAAAAGGGAAAATCTTGGGCCCCAGGTTTGAGTGTGCTGTGGGGCTTCACATTTCGCACCAAGCAAATACGTTTTCCAGAATATTGAGTGTTTGGAGGTTCCTCCACACATACAGCAGCGCACTGGTTCTGATAGAATGATTTAGTTTGTCATCCCTGAGTGTTTTCCTAACACGGGCTGCAAGGGAAAGCTGGGAGTAGGGCTGGAAATCGAAGAAAACAGAGTGCATCCCCATGGGCTGTGGAGATACTTAGCCAAAGTCTCCCAAACTGGTTACACCTGCACCATTGATACATGCATGTACTGTTTATTTCTACTCCATCTCACACACAAAGAAGTGTTCTGTTTCCCTGTGTATGGGGAGGTTTCTACAACTGTCAGCAGCGCCTGGTTTCTAACAGAAATTTTAGCTATATTTCCTGACTGTTTTCTCTGACTGGGTTGCAAGGGAAACTGGGGGATGGTATGGAAATACAAGCAGGAGCGATTACCTCCCCATGGGCATTAATGGGAATAATCTGACCTCCCCGTACCTGGGTAAAACTGTACCCGCTGAAACATGCGTGGAATTTTTTACATCTCTATAAGACACAAAATAAATTTTCTGTTAACCTGCGTGTGTGGAGCTACCTAAAACGGTCTGCAGTGCCTTGGTTCCAATAGAACCACTAGCTTATAATCTCTTAGTGTGTTCCAGGGCGGGATACGAGGGAAACTGGGGGTTCGGCTGGAAAGCCAATTAGCCAGGTTTACCCAGAGATTGATTGTAGAGGTAATGAGCGGACTTCTACCAGACAGAGAGAAACTGTGCCCCCAGGCATATTGTGGTGTTGGTCTCCATACCTCCACCAAGCAAAGCCATGTTCCAGAATTTTGAGTGTGTGTTTTACCTCCAAATGTCAGCAGAGATGGGGTTCTGATAGAATCGCAAATATTGTCATCCCTAGGTGTTTCCTTAGGCCGGGCTTCAAAGGAAAGCTGGGAATTAGTCTGGAAAGCGAAGAAGTATAGAGTGCCTCCCCATTGACAGTGGAGGTAATTAGGCGACATCTCCAAACCTGGGAACAGCTGTACCCCCATTAATATGCATGGAGTGTATTTTGCTACACCATCACACACACAAAAATGTGTTCTGCTATCCTGAGTGTGGGGAGGATTCTACAAATATCAGCAGCGCCTGTGTTCTAATAGCACCAGTATTTTCTTTTCCGTGAGTGTTTACACAAGCCTAGCTGCGAGGTAAAGCTGTGGGTTTGGCTGTATTTCGTAGCAGCAGTGAGATACACCCCATGAGAATTTGAGGTAATTTTCCGACGTCCCACAGCCTTGGAACACCTGTGCCCCCTGAAATATGCGTGGAGTTTGTTTACCCATCTACATCAGACACACAAAATTTTCTTCTGTTATCCCAGATGTGGGAAGGAGCCTACAAAGGTAGGTAGCTACTGGGTTCCAATACAACCAATAGCATATTATCCCTGAGTGTTTTCCCAGGCCGTGCTGAGAGGGAAAGCTGGGGGTTGGGCTGGAAAGCCAAGCAGGAGCGAGTGCCTCCCCATGGGCATTGGTGGGAATTTTCCGAACTCCCACTATCTAGCAACACCTTAACCACTGAAACACGCGTGGAGTATTTTTAGGAAACTTCATGAGACACACAAAGAAGTGTTCTCTTGTCCTGGGTGTGGGGAGTATCCTACAATGTTCTGCAGCACCTGGGTTCCAATAGAACCACTGGATTATTATCCCTGATTGTATTCCCAGCCCGGCCTGCGAGGGAATGCTGTGCTTGCGCTGGAAAGCCATGTTGCAGCGAGTGACTCGTGATGGAATGTGGAGGTAATTAGCGGACATCTCCCTAACAGGGAAAAACCTGTGCCCCAAGCCATCTCTGTGGTGTGGGTCTCCAAAGCTACCCCCAAGCATAGAATTGATCCAGAATCCTAAGTTTCTGGAAGTTCCTAAAAAATACAGCAGCATCGTAGCTCTGAAAAAATCACTTAGACTGTCATCCCTGGGTATAATCCTAGACCGGGATGCAAGGGAAAGTTGGGAGTTGGGCTTGAAAACGAAGAAGAAGTCAATGCATCAACATGGGCATTGAAGGAATCTAGCCGACATCTCCCAACCTGGGAAAAACTGGATCCCCAGAAATATGACTGGAGTGTGTTTTACTACTCCTTCACACACAGAAAGATGTGCTCTGTTATCATGAGTGTTCGAAGTTTTCCACAAATGTCAGCCTCGCATGTGTTCTAATAGCACCAGTAGATTCTTTCCCTGTGTGTTTCCCCAGGCCGGGCTGCAAGGGAATCCTGGGGGTTGGGATGGAAATCCAAGTAGATGCGAGTGCCCCATGATTGTCTGCAGAGGTAATTAGCGGACTTCTACCTAACAGGGAAAAACTTGTGCCCTCAGCCTTGTGTGTGGAGTGGGGCTTTACAATTCTCCCAAGCAAAGACGTGTTTGTTAATCCTGTGTGTGTGGAGGTTCCTCCAAGAGACAGTAGCGCCTGATTTCTGATAGAATCATTTAGTTTGTCATCCCTGGGTGTTTTCCAACCCGGGCTGCAATGGAAAGCTGGGAGTAGGGCTGTAAACGAAGAAAAACTGAGTGCCTCCCCATGGGCTGTGGAGATACTTAGCCAACGTCTCACAGCCTGGTTACACCTGCACCCCAGAGACATGCATGGACTCTGTTTTCCTACTCAATCACACACACAAAGAAGTGTTCTGTTAAACTGTGTATGGAGAAGTTTCTACAACTCTCAGCATCGCCAGGGTTCCAATAGAAAATTTAGCTAAATTTCCTGACTGTTTTCTCTGACTGGGTTGCAAGGGAAACTCGGGGATATGATGGAAATCCAAGCAGGAGCGATTAACACCCCATGGGCATTAACTCTGAATAATCTGAACACCCCCAATCTAGGAAAACCTGTACCCCTTCAAACATGCATGGAGATTTTAGAATCTCAATAAGACACACAAAATGTGTTCTGTTATCCTGCATGTGCGGAGCTTCCTACAACGGTCTGCAGTGCCTGAGTTCCAATAGAACCACTAGCTTGTAATCTCTGAGTGTTTTCCAGTGCGGGCTGCGGGGGAAAATGGGGGTTCGCCTGGAAATCCAAGTAGCCAGAGTTGCCCAGAGATTGACTGTAGAGGTAAATAGCGGAATTCTCCCAAACAGAGAGTAACTGTGCCCCCAGGCATCTTGTGGTTTAGGTCTCCATACCTCCTCCAAGCAAATCCATGTTCCGGATTTTTGAGTGTATGTTGTACCTCCAAAAGGCAGCAGAGCGCGTGTTCTCATAAAATCAATAATATTGTCATCCCTAGGTGTTTCCTTAGGCCGAGCTTCAAAGGAAAGCAGGGAGTTGGTCTGGAAAGCGAAGAAGTATAGAGTGCCTCCCCATTGGAATTGGAGGTAATTAGGCCTCAACTCCAAACCTGGGAAGAGCTGTAACACCAGAAAATTGCCTGGAGTGTATTTTCCTACACCAACACACACAAAAAAATTTGTTCTGCTATCCTGATTGTTCGGAGTATTCTACAAATTTCAGGAGTGCCTGGGTTCTAGTAGCACCAGTATTTTGTTTTCCATGAGTTTTTTCACAGGCCTGGCTGCCAGGAAAAGCTGTGGGCTTGGTTGTAATTCGTAGCAGCAGCCAGTTACTCCGCATGAGAATTTGAGGTAATTTTCCGACGTCACACATCCTTGGAAACACTAAGCACCCTGATACATCCTTGGAGTTTGTTTACCCATCACCATCAGACACACAAATGTTTCTTCTTTTATCCTAGTTGTGGGAAGATTCCTACAACGGTAAGTAGAGACTGGGTTCCGTTACCACCAATAACATATTTTCCCTGTGTGATTCCCAGTCCGGTCTGCCTGGGAAAGTTTGGGTTTGGGCTTTAAATCCAAGTAGCAGCGAATGCCCCGAGATGGACTATGGAGGTAATTAGCGGTCTTAGCCCTAAAAGGGAAAATCTTGGGCCCCAGCAATTAGTGTGCTCTGGGGCTTCAAAATTCGTACCAAGCAAATCCGTGTTCCGGAATCCTGAGTGTTTGGAGGTTCCTCCAACATACAGCAGCACCCTGGTTCTGATAGAATTATTTAGTTTGTCATCCCTGGGTGTTTTCCATGGTCGGGCTTCAAGGGAATGCTAGGATTAGGGCTGGATATCGAAGAAGAAGAGAGTTCTTCCCCATGGGCAGTGGAGGTAATTAGCCAACATTTCACAACCTGCGAACACCTGAACCCCAGAGACATGCCTTACTGAGTTTTCCTAATCCATCACACACACAAAGCTTTGTTCTGTTTTCCTTAGTGTAGGGATGTTTCTACAACTGTCAGGAGCGCCTTAGTTCTTATAGAAACTGTAGCTTTTTTCCCTGAGTGTTTTCACAGGCCGGGATGCGAGGGAATGCTGGGGGTTGGGCTGGAATCCAAGCAACTGCAAGGGACTCCCCATGGACAGTGGATGTAAATATCCGACCTCCCACAACCTAGGAACTCCTATACAAACTGAAACATGCGTGAATTTGTTTACCAATCTAAATGAGACACTCAAATTATTGTTGTGTTATTCTGATTGTGGGGAGGTACCTACAATTGTCTGCAGCACCAGGGTTCCAATAGAAACATAGCTTATTATCACTGAGTGTTTTACTAGGCCGGGCTGCGAGTGAATACTGGCGGACAGAGTGAAAATCTAAGAAGAAGCGAGTGCCCCAAGATTCACTGTGGAGGTAATTAGCGGACTTCTCCCTAACAGGGACATATCTGTGACCCCATCCATCTGCGTGGATTGGGGTTCCACAACTCCCCACACTAAAAGACGTGTTCCAGAATACTGAAGCTTTGGAGGATCCTCCAACAGACAGCAACGCCGGGGTTCTGATAGAATCACTTATTTGTCTTCCATGGGTGTTTCACTTGTCCGGGCTGCAAGGGAAAGCTGGGAGTTGGGCTTGAAAAGGAAGAAGAAGACAGTGCCACCCCATGGACACTGAAGGAATCAAGACGACATCTCCCAACCTGGGAAAACCTGGATCCCCATAAAAATGCCTGGAGTGTGTTTTCCTACACCATCACACACAGAAAGATATGTTCTGTTATCCTTAGTGTTCGAAGGTTTCCACATTTGTCAGCAGGGCATGGGTTCGAATAGCACCAATAGCTTCTTTTCACTCTGTGTTACCCCAGGCCGGGCTACAAGGGAAACATGCGTGTTGGACTGTTAATCCAAGTAGCAGTGAGTACCCAGAGATGGACTATGGAGGTAATTAGCGGACTTGGCCCTAAAAGGGAAAATCTTGGGCCCCAGGTTTGAGTGTGCTGTGGGGCTTCACATTTCGCACCAAGCAAATACGTTTTCCAGAATATTGAGTGTTTGGAGGTTCCTCCACACATACAGCAGCGCACTGGTTCTGATAGAATGATTTAGTTTGTCATCCCTGAGTGTTTTCCTAACACGGGCTGCAAGGGAAAGCTGGGAGTAGGGCTGGAAATCGAAGAAAACAGAGTGCATCCCCATGGGCTGTGGAGATACTTAGCCAAAGTCTCCCAAACTGGTTACACCTGCACCATTGATACATGCATGTACTGTTTATTTCTACTCCATCTCACACACAAAGAAGTGTTCTGTTTCCCTGTGTATGGGGAGGTTTCTACAACTGTCAGCAGCGCCTGGTTTCTAACAGAAATTTTAGCTATATTTCCTGACTGTTTTCTCTGACTGGGTTGCAAGGGAAACTGGGGGATGGTATGGAAATACAAGCAGGAGCGATTACCTCCCCATGGGCATTAATGGGAATAATCTGACCTCCCCGTACCTGGGTAAAACTGTACCCGCTGAAACATGCGTGGAATTTTTTACATCTCTATCAGACACAAAATAAATTTTCTGTTAACCTGCGTGTGTGGAGCTACCTAAAACGGTCTGCAGTGCCTTGGTTCCAATAGAACCACTAGCTTATAATCTCTTAGTGTGTTCCAGGGCGGGATACGAGGGAAACTGGGGGTTCGGCTGGAAAGCCAATTAGCCAGGTTTACCCAGAGATTGATTGTAGAGGTAATGAGCGGACTTCTACCAGACAGAGAGAAACTGTGCCCCCAGGCATATTGTGGTGTTGGTCTCCATACCTCCACCAAGCAAAGCCATGTTCCAGAATTTTGAGTGTGTGTTTTACCTCCAAATGTCAGCAGAGATGGGGTTCTGATAGAATCGCAAATATTGTCATCCCTAGGTGTTTCCTTAGGCCGGGCTTCAAAGGAAAGCTGGGAATTAGTCTGGAAAGCGAAGAAGTATAGAGTGCCTCCCCATTGACAGTGGAGGTAATTAGGCGACATCTCCAAACCTGGGAACAGCTGTACCCCCATTAATATGCATGGAGTGTATTTTGCTACACCATCACACACACAAAAATGTGTTCTGCTATCCTGAGTGTGGGGAGGATTCTACAAATATCAGCAGCGCCTGTGTTCTAATAGCACCAGTATTTTCTTTTCCGTGAGTGTTTACACAAGCCTAGCTGCGAGGTAAAGCTGTGGGTTTGGCTGTATTTCGTAGCAGCAGTGAGATACACCCCATGAGAATTTGAGGTAATTTTCCGACGTCCCACAGCCTTGGAACACCTGTGCCCCCTGAAATATGCGTGGAGTTTGTTTACCCATCTACATCAGACACACAAAATTTTCTTCTGTTATCCCAGATGTGGGAAGGAGCCTACAAAGGTAGGTAGCTACTGGGTTCCAATACAACCAATAGCATATTATCCCTGAGTGTTTTCCCAGGCCGTGCTGAGAGGGAAAGCTGGGGGTTGGGCTGGAAAGCCAAGCAGGAGCGAGTGCCTCCCCATGGGCATTGGTGGGAATTTTCCGAACTCCCACTATCTAGCAACACCTTAACCACTGAAACACGCGTGGAGTATTTTTAGGAAACTTCATGAGACACACAAAGAAGTGTTCTCTTGTCCTGGGTGTGGGGAGTATCCTACAATGTTCTGCAGCACCTGGGTTCCAATAGAACCACTGGATTATTATCCCTGATTGTATTCCCAGCCCGGCCTGCGAGGGAATGCTGTGCTTGCGCTGGAAAGCCATGTTGCAGCGAGTGACTCGTGATGGAATGTGGAGGTAATTAGCGGACATCTCCCTAACAGGGAAAAACCTGTGCCCCAAGCCATCTCTGTGGTGTGGGTCTCCAAAGCTACCCCCAAGCATAGAATTGATCCAGAATCCTAAGTTTCTGGAAGTTCCTAAAAAATACAGCAGCATCGTAGCTCTGAAAAAATCACTTAGACTGTCATCCCTGGGTATAATCCTAGACCGGGATGCAAGGGAAAGTTGGGAGTTGGGCTTGAAAACGAAGAAGAAGTCAATGCATCAACATGGGCATTGAAGGAATCTAGCCGACATCTCCCAACCTGGGAAAAACTGGATCCCCAGAAATATGACTGGAGTGTGTTTTACTACTCCTTCACACACAGAAAGATGTGCTCTGTTATCATGAGTGTTCGAAGTTTTCCACAAATGTCAGCCTCGCATGTGTTCTAATAGCACCAGTAGATTCTTTCCCTGTGTGTTTCCCCAGGCCGGGCTGCAAGGGAATCCTGGGGGTTGGGATGGAAATCCAAGTAGATGCGAGTGCCCCATGATTGTCTGCAGAGGTAATTAGCGGACTTCTACCTAACAGGGAAAAACTTGTGCCCTCAGCCTTGTGTGTGGAGTGGGGCTTTACAATTCTCCCAAGCAAAGACGTGTTTGTTAATCCTGTGTGTGTGGAGGTTCCTCCAAGAGACAGTAGCGCCTGATTTCTGATAGAATCATTTAGTTTGTCATCCCTGGGTGTTTTCCAACCCGGGCTGCAATGGAAAGCTGGGAGTAGGGCTGTAAACGAAGAAAAACTGAGTGCCTCCCCATGGGCTGTGGAGATACTTAGCCAACGTCTCACAGCCTGGTTACACCTGCACCCCAGAGACATGCATGGACTCTGTTTTCCTACTCAATCACACACACAAAGAAGTGTTCTGTTAAACTGTGTATGGAGAAGTTTCTACAACTCTCAGCATCGCCAGGGTTCCAATAGAAAATTTAGCTAAATTTCCTGACTGTTTTCTCTGACTGGGTTGCAAGGGAAACTCGGGGATATGATGGAAATCCAAGCAGGAGCGATTAACACCCCATGGGCATTAACTCTGAATAATCTGAACACCCCCAATCTAGGAAAACCTGTACCCCTTCAAACATGCATGGAGATTTTAGAATCTCAATAAGACACACAAAATGTGTTCTGTTATCCTGCATGTGCGGAGCTTCCTACAACGGTCTGCAGTGCCTGAGTTCCAATAGAACCACTAGCTTGTAATCTCTGAGTGTTTTCCAGTGCGGGCTGCGGGGGAAAATGGGGGTTCGCCTGGAAATCCAAGTAGCCAGAGTTGCCCAGAGATTGACTGTAGAGGTAAATAGCGGAATTCTCCCAAACAGAGAGTAACTGTGCCCCCAGGCATCTTGTGGTTTAGGTCTCCATACCTCCTCCAAGCAAATCCATGTTCCGGATTTTTGAGTGTATGTTGTACCTCCAAAAGGCAGCAGAGCGCGTGTTCTCATAAAATCAATAATATTGTCATCCCTAGGTGTTTCCTTAGGCCGAGCTTCAAAGGAAAGCAGGGAGTTGGTCTGGAAAGCGAAGAAGTATAGAGTGCCTCCCCATTGGAATTGGAGGTAATTAGGCCTCAACTCCAAACCTGGGAAGAGCTGTAACACCAGAAAATTGCCTGGAGTGTATTTTCCTACACCAACACACACAAAAAATTTGTTCTGCTATCCTGATTGTTCGGAGTATTCTACAAATTTCAGGAGTGCCTGGGTTCTAGTAGCACCATTATTTTGTTTTCCATGAGTTTTTTCACAGGCCTGGCTGCCAGGTAAACTGTGGTCTTGGCTGTAATACGTAGCAGCATCGAGTTACACCCCATGAGAATTTGAGGTAATTTTCCGACGTCCCACAGCCTTGGAAACCCTAAGCACACTGATACATGCTTGGAGTGTGTTTACCCATCTCCATCAGACACACAAATGTTTCTTCTTTTATCCTAGTTATGGGAAGGTTCCTACAAATTTAGGTAGAGACTGGGTTCCATTACAACCAATAATATATTTTCCCTGTGTGTTTCCGAGGCCGAACTGCGAGGGAAAGCTTGGGTTTGGGCTGGAAATCCAAGTAGCAGCGAGTGCCCCGAGAAGGACTATGGAGGTAATTAGCGGACTTAGCCCCAAAAAGGGAAATTCTTGGGCCACAGCAATGAGTGTGCTGTTGGGCTTCACAATTCGCCACAAGCAAATCCATGTTCCGGAATCCTGAGTGTTTGGAGGTTCCTCGAACATACAGCAGCACCCTGGTTCTGATAGAATTATTTAGTTTGTCATCCCTGGGTGTTTTCCATGGTCGGGCTTCAAGGGAATGCTAGGATTAGGGCTGGATATCGAAGAAGAAGAGAGTTCTTCCCCATGGGCAGTGGAGGTAATTAGCCAACATTTCACAACCTGCGAACACCTGAACCCCAGAGACATGCCTTACTGAGTTTTCCTAATCCATCACACACACAAAGCTTTGTTCTGATTTCCTTAGTGTAGGGATGTTTCTACAACTGTCAGGAGCGCCTTAGTTCTTATAGAAACTGTAGCTTTTTTCCCTGAGTGTTTTCACAGGCCGGGATGCGAGGGAATGCTGGGGGTTGGGCTGGAATCCAAGCAACTGCAAGGGACTCCCCATGGACAGTGGATGTAAATATCCGACCTCCCACAACCTAGGAACTCCTATACAAACTGAAACATGCGTGAATTTGTTTACCAATCTAAAAGAGACACTCAAATTATTGTTGTGTTATTCTGATTGTGGGGAGGTACCTACAATTGTCTGCAGCACCAGGGTTCCAATAGAAACATAGCTTATTATCACTGAGTGTTTTACAAGGCAGGGCTGCGAGTGAATACTGGCGGACAGAGTGAAAATCTAAGAAGAAGCGAGTGCCCCAAGATTCACTGTGGAGGTAATTAGCGGACTTCTCCCTAACAGGGACATATCTGTGACCCCATCCATCTGCGTGGATTGGGGTTCCACAACTCCCCACACTAAAAGACGTGTTCCAGAATACTGAAGCTTTGGAGGATCCTCCAACAGACAGCAACGCCGGGGTTCTGATAGAATCACTTATTTGTCTTCCATGGGTGTTTCACTTGTCCGGGCTGCAAGGGAAAGCTGGGAGTTGGGCTTGAAAAGGAAGAAGAAGACAGTGCCACCCCATGGACACTGAAGGAATCAAGACGACATCTCCCAACCTGGGAAAACCTGGATCCCCATAAAAATGCCTGGAGTGTGTTTTCCTACACCATCACACACAGAAAGATATGTTCTGTTATCCTTAGTGTTCGAAGTTTTCCACATTTGTCAGCAGGGCATGGGTTCGAATAGCACCAATAGCTTCTTTTCACTCTGTGTTACCCCAGGCCGGGCTACAAGGGAAACATGGGTTTTGGACTGGTAATCCAAGTAGCAGTTAGTACCCAGAGATGGACTATGGAGGTAATTACCAGACTTGGCCCTAAAAGGGAAAATCTTGGGCCCCAGGTTTGAGTGTGCTGTGGGGTTTCACATTTCGCACCAAGCAAATACGTTTTCCAGAATATTGAGTGTTTGGAAGTTCCTCCACACATACAGCAGCGCACTGCTTCTGATAGAATGATTTAGTTTGTCATCCCTGAGTGTTTTCCTAACACGGGCTGCAAGGGAAAGCTGGGAGTAGGGCTGGAAATCAAAGAAAACAGAGTGCATCCCCATGGGCTGTGGAGATACTTAGCCAAAGTCTCCCAAACTGGTTACACCTGCACCATTGATACATGCATGTACTGTTTATTTCTACTCCATCTCACACACAAAGAAGTGTTCTGTTTCCCTGTGTATGGGGAGGTTTCTACAACTGTCAGCAGCGCCTGGTTTCTAACAGAAATTTTAGCTATATTTCCTGACTGTTTTCTCTGACTGGGTTGCAAGGGAAACTGGGGGATGGTATGGAAATACAAGCAGGAGCGATTACCTCCCCATGGGCATTAATGGGAATAATCTGACCTCCCCGTACCTGGGTAAAACTGTACCCGCTGAAACATGCGTGGAATTTTTTACATCTCTATCAGACACAAAATAAATTTTCTGTTAACCTGCGTGTGTGGAGCTACCTAAAACGGTCTGCAGTGCCTGGGTTCCAATAGAACCACTAGCTTATAATCTCTTAGTGTGTTCCAGGGCGGGATACGAGGGAAACTGGGGGTTCGGCTGGAAAGCCAATTAGCCAGGTTTACCCAGAGATTGATTGTAGAGGTAATGAGCGGACTTCTACCAGACAGAGAGAAACTGTGCCCCCAGGCATATTGTGGTGTTGGTCTCCATACCTCCACCAAGCAAAGCCATGTTCCAGAATTTTGAGTGTGTGTTTTACCTCCAAATGTCAGCAGAGATGGGGTTCTGATAGAATCGCAAATATTGTCATCCCTAGGTGTTTCCTTAGGCCGGGCTTCAAAGGAAAGCTGGGAATTAGTCTGGAAAGCGAAGAAGTATAGAGTGCCTCCCCATTGACAGTGGAGGTAATTAGGCGACATCTCCAAACCTGGGAACAGCTGTACCCCCATTAATATGCATGGAGTGTATTTTGCTACACCATCACACACACAAAAATGTGTTCTGCTATCCTGAGTGTGGGGAGGATTCTACAAATATCAGCAGCGCCTGTGTTCTAATAGCACCAGTATTTTCTTTTCCGTGAGTGTTTACACAAGCCTAGCTGCGAGGTAAAGCTGTGGGTTTGGCTGTATTTCGTAGCAGCAGTGAGATACACCCCATGAGAATTTGAGGTAATTTTCCGACGTCCCACAGCCTTGGAACACCTGTGCCCCCTGAAATATGCGTGGAGTTTGTTTACCCATCTACATCAGACACACAAAATTTTCTTCTGTTATCCCAGATGTGGGAAGGAGCCTACAAAGGTAGGTAGCTACTGGGTTCCAATACAACCAATAGCATATTATCCCTGAGTGTTTTCCCAGGCCGTGCTGAGAGGGAAAGCTGGGGGTTGGGCTGGAAAGCCAAGCAGGAGCGAGTGCCTCCCCATGGGCATTGGTGGGAATTTTCCGAACTCCCACTATCTAGCAACACCTTAACCACTGAAACACGCGTGGAGTATTTTTAGGAAACTTCATGAGACACACAAAGAAGTGTTCTCTTGTCCTGGGTGTGGGGAGTATCCTACAATGTTCTGCAGCACCTGGGTTCCAATAGAACCACTGGATTATTATCCCTGATTGTATTCCCAGCCCGGCCTGCGAGGGAATGCTGTGCTTGCGCTGGAAAGCCATGTTGCAGCGAGTGACTCGTGATGGAATGTGGAGGTAATTAGCGGACATCTCCCTAACAGGGAAAAACCTGTGCCCCAAGCCATCTCTGTGGTGTGGGTCTCCAAAGCTACCCCCAAGCATAGAAGTGATCCAGAATCCTAAGTTTCTGGAAGTTCCTAAAAAATACAGCAGCATCGTAGCTCTGAAAAAATCACTTAGACTGTCATCCCTGGGTATAATCCTAGACCGGGATGCAAGGGAAAGTTGGGAGTTGGGCTTGAAAACGAAGAAGAAGTCAATGCATCAACATGGGCATTGAAGGAATCTAGCCGACATCTCCCAACCTGGGAAAAACTGGATCCCCAGAAATATGACTGGAGTGTGTTTTACTACTCCTTCACACACAGAAAGATGTGCTCTGTTATCATGAGTGTTCGAAGTTTTCCACAAATGTCAGCCTCGCATGTGTTCTAATAGCACCAGTAGATTCTTTCCCTGTGTGTTTCCCCAGGCCGGGCTGCAAGGGAATCCTGGGGGTTGGGATGGAAATCCAAGTAGATGCGAGTGCCCCATGATTGTCTGCAGAGGTAATTAGCGGACTTCTACCTAACAGGGAAAAACTTGTGCCCTCAGCCTTGTGTGTGGAGTGGGGCTTTACAATTCTCCCAAGCAAAGACGTGTTTGTTAATCCTGTGTGTGTGGAGGTTCCTCCAAGAGACAGTAGCGCCTGATTTCTGATAGAATCATTTAGTTTGTCATCCCTGGGTGTTTTCCAACCCGGGCTGCAATGGAAAGCTGGGAGTAGGGCTGTAAACGAAGAAAAACTGAGTGCCTCCCCATGGGCTGTGGAGATACTTAGCCAACGTCTCACAGCCTGGTTACACCTGCACCCCAGAGACATGCATGGACTCTGTTTTCCTACTCAATCACACACACAAAGAAGTGTTCTGTTAAACTGTGTATGGAGAAGTTTCTACAACTCTCAGCATCGCCAGGGTTCCAATAGAAAATTTAGCTAAATTTCCTGACTGTTTTCTCTGACTGGGTTGCAAGGGAAACTCGGGGATATGATGGAAATCCAAGCAGGAGCGATTAACACCCCATGGGCATTAACTCTGAATAATCTGAACACCCCCAATCTAGGAAAACCTGTACCCCTTCAAACATGCATGGAGATTTTAGAATCTCAATAAGACACACAAAATGTGTTCTGTTATCCTGCATGTGCGGAGCTTCCTACAACGGTCTGCAGTGCCTGAGTTCCAATAGAACCACTAGCTTGTAATCTCTGAGTGTTTTCCAGTGCGGGCTGCGGGGGAAAATGGGGGTTCGCCTGGAAATCCAAGTAGCCAGAGTTGCCCAGAGATTGACTGTAGAGGTAAATAGCGGAATTCTCCCAAACAGAGAGTAACTGTGCCCCCAGGCATCTTGTGGTTTAGGTCTCCATACCTCCTCCAAGCAAATCCATGTTCCGGATTTTTGAGTGTGTGTTGTACCTCCAACAGGCAGCAGAGCGCGGGTTCTCATAAAATCAATAATATTGTCATCCCTAGGTGTTTCCTTAGGCCGGGCTTCAAAGGAAAGCAGGGAGTTGGTATGGAAAGCGAAGAAATATAGAGTGCCTCCCCATTGGAAGTGGAGGTAATTAGGCGACATCTCCAAACCTGGGAACAGCTGTAACACCCGAAATATGCCTGGAAAGTTTTTTCCTACATAATCACACACAAAAAATTTGTTCTGCTATCCTGAGTGTGCGGAGTATTCTACAATTTTCAGCAGCGCCTGGGTTCTAGTAGCACCATTATTTTGTTTTCCATGAGTTTTTTCACAGGCCTGGCTGCCAGGTAAACTGTGGTCTTGGCTGTAATACGTAGCAGCATCGAGTTACACCCCATGAGAATTTGAGGTAATTTTCCGACGTCCCACAGCCTTGGAAACCCTAAGCACACTGATACATGCTTGGAGTGTGTTTACCCATCTCCATCAGACACACAAATGTTTCTTCTTTTATCCTAGTTATGGGAAGGTTCCTACAAATTTAGGTAGAGACTGGGTTCCATTACAACCAATAATATATTTTCCCTGTGTGTTTTCCGAGGCCGAACTGCGAGGGAAAGCTTGGGTTTGGGCTGGAAATCCAAGTAGCAGCGAGTGCCCCGAGATGGACTATGGAGGTAATTAGCGGACTTAGCCCCAAAAAGGGAAATTCTTGGGCCACAGCAATGAGTGTGCTGTTGGGCTTCACAATTCGCCACAAGCAAATCCATGTTCCGGAATCCTGAGTGTTTGGAGGTTCCTCGAACATACAGCAGCACCCTTGTTCTGATAGAATTATTTAGTTTGTCATCCCTGGGTGTTTTCTACGGTGGGGCTGCAAGTGAATGCTAGGATTAGGGCTGGATATCGAAGAAGAAGAGAGTGCTTCCCCATGGGCAGTGGAGGTAATTTGCAAACATTTCACAACCTGCGAACACCTGAACCCCAGAGACATGCCTTACAGTGTTTTCCTTATCCATCACACACACAAAGCTGTGTTCTGTTTTCCTTAGTGTAGTGAGGTTTCTACAACTGTCAGGAGTGCCTTAGTTTTAATAGGAACTGTAGCTTCTTTTCCCTGAGTGTTTTCACAGGCCGGGATGCGAGGGAATGCTGGGGGATTGGCTGGAATCCAAGCAACGGCAAGGGACTCCCCATGGACAGTGGATGTAAATATCCGAACTCCCACAACCTAGGAACTCCTATACAATCTGAAACATGCGTGAATTTAGTTTACCCATCTAAATGAGACACTTAAAATATTGTTGTGTTTTCTGAGTGTGGGGATGTTCCTACAATTGTCTGCAGCACCTGGGTTCCAATAGAAACATAGCTTATTATCACTGAGTGCTTAACAAGGCAGGGCTGCGAGTGAAAATTGGGGGATAGGCTGAAAATCTAAGAAGAAGTGAGTACCCCAAGATTCATTGTGGAGGTACTTAGCGGACTTCTCCCTAACAGGGACAAATCTGTGACCCCATCCATCTGCGTGGATTGGGGTTCCACAACTCCCCACACTAAAAGACGTGTTCCAGAATCCTGAAGCTTTGGAGGATCCTCCAACAGACAGCAACGCCGGGGTTCTGATAGAATCACTTATTTGTCTTCCATGGGTGTTTCACTTGTCCGGGCTGCAAGGGAAAGCTGGGAGTTGGGCTTGAAAAGGAAGAAGAAGACAGTGCCACACCATGGGCACTGAAGGAATGTAGCCGACATCTCCCAAACTGGGAAAACCTGGATCCCCATAAAAATGCCTGGAGTGTGTTTTCCTACTACATCACACACAGAAAGAAATCATCTGTTATCCTGAGTGTTCGAAGGTTTCCACATTTGTCAGCAGGGCATGGGTTCGAATAGCACCAATAGCTTCTTTTCCCTCTGTGTTACCCGAGGCTGGGCTGCAAGAGAAACATGTGGGTTGGGCTGGGAATCCAAGTAGCAGCGAGTGCCCCGAGATGGACTATGGAGGTAATTAGAGGACTTGGCCCTAAAAGGGAAAATCTTGGGCCCCAGGATTGAGTGTGCTGTGAGGCTTCACAATTCGCACCAAGCAAATCCGAGTTCCGGAATCCTGAGTGTTTGAAGGTTCCTCCACACATACAGCAGCACACTGGTTCTGATAGAATGAGTTAGTTTGTGATTCCTGAGTGTTTTCCTAACCCGGGCTTCAAGGGAAAGCTGGGAGAAGGGCTGGAATTCGAAGAAAACTGAGTGCATCCCCATGGGCTGTGGAGATACTTAGCCAACGTCTCCCAAAATGGTTACACCTGCACCACAGATACATGCATGTACTGTGTATTCCTACTCCATCTCACACCAAGAAGTGTTCTGTTACCCTGTGTATGGGGAGGTTTTTACAACTGTCAGCAGCGCCTGTGTCCTAAGAGAAACTTTAGCTATATTTCCTGACTGTTTTCTCTGACTGGGTTGCAAGGGAATCTGGGGGATGCGATGGAAATCCAAGCAGGAGCGATTACGTCCCCATGGGCATTAATGGGAATAATCTGACCTCCCCCAACCTAGGAAAACCTGTACCCCCTGAAACATGCGTGGAATTTTTACCATCTCAATCAGACACAAAAAATGTATTCTGTTATCCTGCGTGTGCGGAGCTTCCTACAACAATCTGCAGTGCCTGGTTTCCAATAGAACCACTAGCTTATAATCTCTGAGTGTGTTCCCGGGAGGGCTGCGAGGGAAATTGGGGGTTCGGCTAGAAAGCCTAGTAGCCAGGATTGCCCAGATATTGACTGTAGAGGTAATGAGCGTACTTCTCCAGACAGAGAGAAACTGTGAACCCAGGCATATTGTGGTGTTGGTCTCCATACCTCCACGAAGCAAAGCCATGTTCCAGAATTTTGAGTGTGTGTTGTACCTCCAACTGTCAGCAGAGAGGAGGTTCTGATGGAATCGCTAATATTGTCATCCCTAGGTGTTTCCTTAGGCCGGCTTCAAAGGAAAGCTGGGAGTTGGTCTGGAATGTGAAGAAGTATAGTGTGCCTCCACATTGGAAGCGAAGTTAATTAGGCGTCCTCTCCCATCCTGGGAAAAGCTGTACCCCAAGAAACATGCCTGGAGTGTGTTTTCCTACTCCCTCACACACAGAAAGATATGTTCTGTTATCCTGAGTGTTCGAAGGTTTCCACAATTTTCAGCAGGGCATGGGTTCAAATAAAACCAATAGCTTCTTATCCTTCTGTGTTAACCCAGGCTAGGCTGCAAGGGAAAAATGGGGGTTGGGCTGGAATTCCAAGTAGCCGCGGGTGCCCGAGAAGGACTGTAGAGCTAATTAGCGAACTTCTACCTAACAGGGAATAAGTTGTGCCCCCAGCCAAGTTTGTGGATTGGGGCTTCAAAACCCTTCCAAGCAAAGCCGTGTTTGGGAATCCTGTGTGTGTTGAAGTTCCTACAACAGACTGCAGCTCCGGGGCACTGGTAGAAACTTTAGCTACATTTCCTGATTGTTTCCTCAGACTGGGTTGCAAAGGAAATTGAGGGATGGGCTGGAAAGCCAAGCAGGTGCGAGTACTTCCCCATGGGCTGTAGTGGGATGTATCTGACCTCCCACAACCTAGGAACACCAGTACACCCAGAAACATGCGTGGAGCTTTTACCATCTCAATGAGACACAAAAAAATTTTTCTGTTATCCTGCATGTGCGGAGGTTCCTACAACGGTCTGCAGTGCTTGAGTACGAATAGAACCATTGACTTATTATCTCTGAGTGTTTTCCCGGGCGGGCTGCGAGGGAAAGCTTGGGGTTCGGCTGGAAAGCCAAGTAGCAACGAGTGCCCAGAGATTGACTGTAGAGGTAATTAGAAGACTTCTCCCAGAGAGAGATAAATGTGCCCCCAGGAATCTTGTGGTGTTGGTCTCCACACCTCCACCAAGTAAAGCCAATATTCCAGAATTTTGAGTTGGTTTTGTACCTCCAAGAGGCAGCAGTGATGGGTTTCTCATAGAATCACTAATATTGTCATCCCTAGGTGTTTTAATAGGCCGGGCTGCAAGGGAAATTTGGGAAATGTTCTGCAAAGCGAAGAAGTATAGATTGCCTCCACATTGGCAGTGGAGTTAATTAGGCGACATCTCCAAACCTGGGAACAGCTGTACCCCCAGAAATATGCCTGGAGTGTATATTTCTACACCATCACACACACAAAGATGTGTTCTGCTATCCTGAGTGTGGGGAGGATTCTACAAATATCAGCAGCGCCTGGGATCTAATAGCACCAGTATTTTCTTTTCCGTGAGTGTTTAAACAAGCCTAGGTGCGAGGTAAAGCTGTGGGTTTGGCTGTATTTTGTAGCAGCAGTGAGATACTACCCATGAGAATTTGAGGTAATTTTCCGACGTCCCACAGCCTTAGAACAACTGTGCCCCCTGAAATATGCATGGAATTTGTTTACCCATCTCCATCAGACACACAAAGTTTTCTTCTGTTATCCCAGATGTGGGAAGGAGCCTACAAAGGTAGGTAGCTACTGGGTTCCAATACAACCAATAGCATATTATCCCTGAGGGTTTTCCCAGGCCGTGCTGAGAGGGACAGCTGGGGGTTGGGCTGGAAAGCCAAGCAGGAGTGAGTGCCTCCCCATGGGCATTTGTGGGAATTTTCTGAACTCCCACTAACTAGCAACACCTTAACCACTGAAACACGCGTGGAGATTTTTTACGAAACTTCATGAGACACACAAAGAAGTGTTCTCTTTTCCTGGGTGTGGGGAGTATCCTAAAATGTTCTGCAGCACCTGGGTTCCAATAGAACCACTGGATTATTATCCCTGATTGTTTTCCCAGGCTGGCCAGCGAGGGAATGCTGCGCTTGCGCTGGAAAGCCATGTTGCAGCGAGTGACCCTTGATGGACTGTGAAGGTAATTAGCGGACATCTCCCTAACAGGGAAAAACATGTGACCCAATCCATCTATGTGGTGTGGGTCTCCAAAGCTACCCCCAATCATAGAAGTGATCCAGAATCCTAAGTTTCTGGAAGTTCCTAAAAAATACAGCAGCATCGTAGCTCTGAAAAAATCACTTAGACTGTCATCCCTGGGTATAATCCTAGACCGGGATGGAAGAGAAAGTTGGGAGTTGGGCTTGAAAACGAAGAAGAATTCAATGCATCAACATGGGCATTGAAGGAATCTAGCCGACATCTCCCAACCTGGGAAAAACTGGATCCCCAGAAATATGACTGGAGTGTGTTTTACTACTCCTTCACACACAGAAAGATGTGCTCTGTTATCATGAGTGTTCGAAGTTTTCCACAAATATCAGCCTCGCATGTGTTCTAATAGCACCAGTTGATTGTTTTCCCTTTGTGTTTACCCAGGCCGGGCTGCAAGGGAATCCTGGGGGTTGGGATGGAAATCCAAGTAGAAGCGAGTGCCCCATGATTGTCTGTAGAGGTAATTAGCGGACTTCTACCTAACAGGGAAAATCTTGTGCCCTCAGCCATGTGTGTGGAGTGGGGCTTCACAATTCTCCCAAGCAAAGACGTGTTTGTTAATCCTGTGTGTGTGGAGGTTCCTCCAACAGACAATAGCGCCTGATTTCTGATAGAATCGTTTAGTTTGTCATCCCTGGGTGTTTTCCAACCCGGGCTGCAATGGAAAGCTGGGAGTAGGGCTGTAAACGATGAAAAACTGAGTGCCTCCCCATGGGCTGTGGAGATACTTAGACAACGACTCACAGCCTGGTTACACCTGCACCCCAGAGACATGCATGGACTCTGTTTTCCTACTCAATCACACACACAAAGAAGTGTTCTGTTACCCTGTGTATGGGGAAGTTTCTACAACTGTCAGCATCGCCTGGTTTCCAATAGAAATTTTAGCTAAATTTCCTGACTGTTTTCTCTGACTGGGTTGCAAGGGATACTGGGGGATATGATGGAAATCCAAGCAGGAGCGATTAACTCCCCATGGGCATTAACTCTGAATAATCTGAACACCCCCAATCTAGGAAAACCTGTACCCCTTGAAACATGCGTGGAGATTTTAGAATCTCAATCAGACACACAAAATGTGTTCTGTTATCCTGCGTGTTCGGAGCTTCCTACAAAATTCTGCAGGACCTGGGTTCCAATAGATCCACTAGCTTATAATTTCTGAGTGTTTTCCAGGGCGGGCTGCGAGGGAAACTGTGGGTTCGGCTGGAAAGCCAAGTAGCCAGGATTTCCCAGAGATTGACTGTAGAGGTAAATAGCGGAATTCTCCCAAACAGAGAGTAACTGTGCCCCCAGGCATCTTGTGGTGTTGGTCTCCATACCTCCACCAAGCAAAGCCATGTTCCGGAATTTTGAGTGATTGTTGTACTTCCAAAAGGCAGCAGAGCGGTGGTTCTCATAGAATAATAATATTGTCATCCCTAGGTGTTTCCTTATGCCGGGCTTCAAAGAAAAGCAGGGAGTTGGTCTGGAAAGCGAAGAAGTATAGAGTGCCTCCCCATTGGAAGTGGAGGTAATTAGGCCTCATCTCCAAACCTGGGAAGAGCTGTAACAGCAGAAAAATGCCTGGAGTGTATTTTCCTACACCAACACACACAAAAATATTTGTTCTGCTATCCTGATTGTGCGGAGTGTTCTACAACTTTAAGGAGCGCATGGGTTCTAGTAGCACCAGTATTTTGTTTTCCATGAGTTTTTTCACAGGGCTGGCTGCCAGGTAAAACTGTGGGCTTGGCTGTAATTCGTAGCAGCAGGGAGTTATTCCGCATGAGAATTTGAGATAATTTTCCGACGTCCCACAGCCTTGGAAACACTAAGCACCCTGATATATCCTTGGAGTTTGTTTACCCATCTCCATCAGACACACAAATGTTTCTTCTTTTATCCTAGTTGTGGGAAGATTCCTACAACGGTAGGTAGAGACTGGGTTCCGTTACAACCAATAACATAGTTTCCCTGTGTGCTTCCCAGGCCGGTCTGCCTGGGAAAGTTTGGGTTTGGGCTTTAAATCCAAGTAGCAGCGAATGCCCCGAGATGGACTATGGAGGTAATTAGCGGACTTAGCCCTAAAAGGGAAAATCTTGGGCCCCAGCAATTAGTGTGCTCTGGGGCTTCAAAATTCGTACCAAGCAAATCCGTGTTCCGGAATCCTGAGTGTTTGGAGGTTCCTCCAACATACAGCAGCACACTGGTTCTGATAGAATTATTTAGTTTGTCATCCCTGGGTGTTTTCCATGGTCGGGCTTCAAGGGAATGCTAGGATTAAGGCTGGATATCGAAGAAGAAGAGAGTCCTTCCCCTTGGGCAGTGGAGGTAATTAGCCAACATTTCACAACCTGCGAACACCTGAACCCCAGTGACATGCCTTACAGTGTTTTCCTAATCCATCACACACACAAAGCTTTGTTCTGTATTCCTTAGTGTAGGGATGTTTCTACAACTGTCAGGAGCGCCTTAGTTCTTATAGAAACTGTAGCTTTTTCCCTGAGTGTTTTCACAGGCAGGGATGCAAGGGAATGCTGGGGGTTGGGCTGGAATCCAAGCAACTGCAAGATACTCCCCATGGACAGTGGATGTAAATATCCGACCTCCCAAAACCTAGGAACTCCTATACAAACTGAAACATGCGTGAATTTAGTTTACCATCTAAATGAGACACTCAAATTAGTGTTCTGTTATTCTGATTGTGGGGAGGTACCTACAATTGTCTGCATCACCAGGGTTGCAATAGAAACATAGCTTATTATCACTGAGTGTTTTACAAGGCAGAGCTGCGAGTGAAAATTGGGGGATAGAGTGAAAATCTAAGAAGAAGCGAGTGCCCCAAGATTCACTGTGGAGGTAATTAGCGGACTTCTCCCTAACAAGGACATATCTGTGACCCCATCCATCTGCGTGGATTGGGGTTCCACAACTCCCCACACTAAAAGACGTGTTCCAGAATACTGAAGCTTTGGAGGATCCTCCAACAGACAGCAAGGCCGGGGTTCTGATAGAATCACTTATTTGTCTTCCATGGGTGTTTCACTTGTCCGGGCTGCAAGGGAAAGCTGGGAGTTGGGCTTGAAAAGGAAGAAGAAGACAGTGCCACCCCATGGACACTGAAGGAATCAAGACGACATCTCCCAACCTGGGAAAACCTGGATCCCCATAAAAATGACTGGAGTGTGTTTTCCTACACCATCACACACAGAAAGATATGTTCTGTTATCCTGAGTGTTCGAAGGTTTCCACATTTGTCAGCAGGGCATGGGTTCGAATAGCACCAATAGCTTCTTTTCACTCTGTGTTACCCCAGGCCGGGCTGCAAGGGAAACATGTGGGTTGGGCTGGGAATCCAAGTAGCAGTGAGTACCCAGAGATGGACTATGGAGGTAATTAGCGGACTTGGCCCTAAAAGGGAAAATCTTGGGCCCCAGGATTGAGTGTGCTGTGGGGATTCACAATTCGCACCAAGCAAATCCGTGTTCCAGAATACTGAGTGTTTGGAGGTTCCTCCACACATACAGCAGCGCACTGGTTCTGATAGAATGATTTAGTTTGTCATCCCTGAGGGTTTTCCTAACACGGGCTGCAAGGGAAAGCTGGGAGTAGGGCTGGAAATCAAAGAAAACAGAGTGCATCCCCATGGGCTGTGGAGATACTTAGCCAACGTCTCCCAACCTGGTTACACCTGCACCCCTGATACATGCATGTACTGTTTATTTCTACTCCATCTCACACACAAAGAAGTGTTCTGTTTCCCTGTGTATGGGGTGGTTTCTACAACTGTCAGAAGCGCCTGGCTTCTAATAGAAATTTAGCTATATTTCCTGACTGATTCTTCTGACTGGGTTGCAAGGGAAACTGGGGGATGGTATGGAAATCCAAGCAGGAGCGATTACCTCCCCATGGGCATTAATGGGAATAATCTGACCTCCCCCTACCTAGGTAAAACTGTAACCGCTGAAACATGCGTGGAATTTTTAACATCTCTATTTGACACAAAATAAGTGTTCTGTTATCCTGCGATTGCGGAGCTTCCTAAAACGGTCTGCAGTGCCTGGTTTCCAATAGAACCACTAGCTTATAATCTCTTAGTGTGTTCCAGGGCGTGCTATGAGGGAAACTGGGGGTTCGGCTGGAAAGCCAATTAGCCAGGTTTGCCCAGAAATTGATTGTAGATGTAATGAGCGGACTTCTATCAGACAGAGAGAAACTGTGCCCCCAGGCATATTGTGGTGTTGGTCTCCATACCTCCACCAAGCAAAGACATGTTCCAGAATTTTGAGTGTGTGTTGCACCTCCAAATGTCAGCAGAGATGGGGTTCTGATAGAATCGCTAATATTGTCATCCCAAGGTGTTTCCTTAGGCCGGGCTTCAAAGGAAAGCTGGGAATTAGTCTGGAAAGCGAACAAGTATAGAGTGCCTCCCCATTGGCAGTGGAGGTAATTAGGCGACATCTCCAAACCTGGGAAGAGCTGTACCACCATTAATATGCCTGGAGTGTATTTTTCTACACCATCACACACACAAAGATGTGTTCTGCTATCATGAGTGTGGGGAGGATTCTACAAATATCAGCAGTGCCTCGGTTCTAATAGTACCAGTATTTTCTTTTCCGTGAGTGTTTACACAAGCCTAGCTGCGAGGTAAAGCTGTGGGATTGGCTGTATATCGTAGCAGCAGTGAGATACTCCCCATGAGAATTTGAGGTAATTTTCCGACGTCCCAGAGCCTTGGAACACCTGTGCCCCCTGAAATATGCGTGGAGTTTGTTTACCCATCTCCATCAGACACACAAAGTTTTCTTCTGTTATCCCAGATGTGGGAAGGAGCCTACAACGGTAGGTAGCTACTGGGTTCCAATACAACCAATAGCATATTATCCCTGAGTGTTTTCCCAGGCCGAGCTGAGAGGGAAAGCTGTGGGTTGGGCTGGAAATCCAAGCAGGAGCGAGTGCCTCCCCATGGGCATTGGTGGGAATTTTCTGAACTCCCACTAACTAGCAACACCTTAACCCCTGAAACAAGCGTGGAGATATTTTACGAAACTTCATGAGACACACAAAGAAGTGTTCTCTTTTCCTGTGTGTGGGGAGTATCCTACAATGTTCTGAAGCACCTGGGTTCCAATAGAACCACTGGATTATTATCCCTGATTGTTTTCCCAGGCCGGCCTGCGAGGGAATGCTGCGCTTGCGCTGGAAAGCCATGTTGCAGCGAGTGACCCTTGATGGACTGTGGAGGTAATTAGCGGACATCTCCTTAACAGGGAAAAACCTGTGCCCCAAGCCATCTCTGTGGTGTGGGTCTCCAAAGCTACCCCCAATCATAGAAGTGATCCAGAATCCTAAGTTTCTGGTAGTTCCTAAAAAATACAGCAGCATCTTAGGTCTGAAAAAATCACTTAGACTGTCATCCCTGGGTATAATCCTAGACCGGGATGCAAGGGAAAGTTGGGAGTTGGTCTTGAAAACGAAGAAGAAGTCAATGCATCAACATGGGCATTGAAGGAATCTAGCCGACATCTCCCAACCTGGGAAATCATGGATCCCCATAAAAATGCCTGGAGTGTGTTTTCCTACTCCCTCACACACAGAAAGATATGTTCTGTTATACTGAGTGTTCGAAGGTTTCCACAATTTTCAACAGGGCATGGGTTCGTATAGCACCAATATCTTCTTTACTCTCTCTGTTACCCCAGGCCGGGCTGCATGGGAAACATGTGGGTTAGGCTGGAATTCCAAGTAGTAGATGGTGCCCGAGATGGACAGTGGAGCTAATTAGCCGACTTCTACCTAACAGGGAAAAACTTGAGCCCCAGCCATGTGTGTGTATTGGGGCTTCAAAATTCTTCCAAGCAAAGGCGTGTTTGGGAATCCTGTGTGTGTGGAGGTTCCTCCACAGACAGCAGTGCCGGGGTTCTGATAGAATCACTTTGTTTGTCATCCCTGGGTGTTTTCCTAACCCGGGCGGCAAGGGAAATCTGGGAGTAGGGCAGGAAAACGAAGAAAAACAGAGTGCCTCCCCATGGGCTGTGTAGATACTTAGCCAACGTATCAAAACCTGGTTAAACCTGCACCCCAGAAACATGCATGGACTCTGTTTTCCTACTCAATCACACACACAAAGAAGTGTTCTGTTACCCTGTGTATGGGGAGGTTTCTACAACTGTCAGCAGCTTCTGGGTTCTAATATAAATTTTAGCTAAATTTCCTGACTGATTCCTCTGACTGGGTTGCAAGGGAAACTGGGGGATGCGATGGAAATCCAAGTAGGAGAGATTACCTCCCCATGGACGTTAATGGGAATAATATGACATCCCCCAACATAGGAAATCCTGTACCCCCTGAAACATGCGTGGAGAATTTACCATCTCAATCATACACAAAATAATTGTTCTGTTATCCTGCGTGTGTGGAGCTTCCTACAAGAGTCTGCAGTGTCTGGGTTCCAATAGAACCAGTAGCTTATAATATCTGAGTTTGTTCCAGGGCGGGCTGCGAGGGAAACTGGGGGTTCGGCTGGAAAGTAATAAGACAGGATTGCCCAAGATTGACAGCAGAGGTAATGAGCGGTCTTCCAGACAGAAACTGTGCCCCCAGGCATATTGTGGTGTTGGTCTCCATACCTCCACCAAGCAAAGCCATGTTCCGGAATTTTGAGTGTGTGTTGTACCTCCAACAGTCTGCAGAGAGGGGGTTCTGATAGAATCACTAATATTGTCAAACCTAGGTGTTTCCTTAGGCCGGGCTTCAAAGGAAAGCTGGGAGTTGGTCTGGAAAGCGAAGAAATATTGAGTGACTCCCCTTTGGAAGCGGAGGTAATTAGGCGACATCTCCCATCCTGGTAAAATCTGTGCACCCGAAACATGCCTGGAGTGTGTTTTCCTACTCCGTCACACACAGAAAGATATGTTCTGTTATCCTGAGTGTTCGAAGGTTTACACAATTGTCAGCAGGGCATGGGTTTAAATAGCACCAATAGCATCTATTCCTTCTGTGTTAACCCAGGCCGGGCTGCAAGGGAAAAATGGGGGTTGGGCTGGAATTCCAAGTAGCAGCGGGTGCCCCAGAAGGACTGTAGAGCTAATTAGTGGACTTCTTCCTAACAAGGAATAACTTGTGTCCCCAGCCATGTTTGTGGATTGGGGCTTCAAAACCCTTCCAAGCAAAGCCGTGTTTGGGAATCCTGTGTGTGTTGAAGTTCCTAAAACAGACTGCAGCTCCGGGGCACTGGTAGAACCTTTAGCTACATTTCCTGATTGTTTACTCAGGCTGGGTTGCAAAGGAATTTGAGGGATGGGCTTTAAAGCCAAGCAGGTGCGAGTACTTCCCCATGGTCTTTAGTGGGTTGTATCTGACCTCCCACAACCTAGGAACACCAGTACACCCTGAAACATGCGTGGAGCTTTTACCATCTCAATGAGACACAAAAAAATTTTTCTGTTATCCTGCGTGTGCGGAGGTTCCTACAACGGTCTGCAGTGCTTGACTTGCAATAGAACCATTAACTTAATATCTCTGAGTGTTTTCCAGGGCGGGCAGCGAGGGAAAGCTTGGGGTTCGGCTGGAAAGCCAAGTAGCAACGAGTGCCCAGAGATTGACTGTAGAGGTAATTAGAAGACTTCTCCCAGAGAGAGAGAAATGTGCCCCCAGGAATCTTGTGGTGTTGGTCTCCATACCTCCACCAAGCAAAGCCATGTTCCAGAATTTTGAGTTTGTGTTGTACCTCCAACAGGCAGCAGCGATGGGTTTATCATAGAATCACTAATATTGTTATCACTAGGTGTTTTATTAGGCCGGGCTGCAAGGGAAATTTGGGAAATGTTCTGCAAAGCGAAGAAGTATAGATTGCCTCCACATTGGCAGTGGAGGTAATTAGGCGACATCTCCAAACCTGGGAACAGCTGTACCCACAGAAATATGCCTGGAGTGTATTTTTCTACACCATCACACACACAAAGTTGTGTTCTGCTATCCTGAGTGTGGGGAGGATTCTACAAATATCAGCAGCGCCTGGGTTCTAATAGCACCAGTATTTTCTTTTCCGTGAGTGTTTTCACACGCCTAGCTGCGAGGTAAAGCTGTGGGTTTGGCTGTATTTCGTAGCAGCAGTGAGATACTCCCCATGAGAATTTGAGGCAATTTTCCGACGTCCCACATCCTTGGAACACCTGTGCCCCCTGAAACATGCGTGGAATTTGTTTACCCATCTCCATCAGACAAACAAAATTTTCTTCTGTTATCCCAGATGTGGGAAGGAGCCTACAACGTTAGGTAGCGACTGGGTTCCAATACAAACAATAGCATATTATCCCTGAGTGTTTTCCCAGGCCAGGCTGAGAGGGAAAGCTGTGGGTTGAGCTGGAAAGCCAAGCAGGAGCGAGTGCCTCCCCATGGGAATTGGAGGGTATTACCCGAACTCCCACTAACTAGCAACACTTTAACCCCTGAAAAACGCGTGGAGAATTTTTACGAAATTTCTTGAGACACACAAAGAAGTGTTCTATTTTCCTCTGTGTGGGGAGTATCCTACAATGTTCTGCAGCACCTGGGTTCCAATAGAACCACTGGCTTAATATCCCTGATTGTTTTCCCAGGCCGGAGTGCGAGGGAATGCTGCGCTTGCGCTGGAAAGCCATGTTGCAGCGAGTGACCCTTGATGGACTGTGGAGGTAATTAGCGGACATCTCCCTAACAGGGAAAAACCTGTGCCCCAAGCCATCTCTGTGGTGTGGGTCTCCAAAGCTACCCCCAAAGATAGAAGTGATCCAGAATCCTAAGTTTCTGGAAGTTCCTAAAAAATACAGCAGCATCGTAGCTCTGATAAAATCAATTAGACTGTCATCCCTGGGTATAATCCTAGACCGGGATGCAAGGGAAAGTTGGGAGTTGGGCTTGAAAACGAAGAAGAAATCAATGCATCCACATGGCCAGTGAAGGAATCTAGCCGACATCTCCCAACCTGGGAAAAACTGGATCACCAGGAATATGCCTGGAGTGTGTTTTATACTCCTTCACACACAGAAAGTTGTGCTCTGTTATCATGAGTGTTCGAAGTTTTACACAAATTTCAGCCTCGCATGTGTTCTAATTGCACCAGTAGATCCTTTTCCCTGTTTGTTTCCACTGGCCAGGCTGCGAGGGAATCCTGGGGGTTGGGATGGAAATCCAAGTAGAAGCGAGTGCCCCATGATTGTCTGTAGAGGTAATTAGCCGACTTCTAACTAACAGGGAAAAACTTGTGCCCTCAGCCATGTGTGTGGATTGGGGCTTCACAATTCTCCCAAGCAAAGACGTGTTTGTTAATCCTGTGTGTGTGGAGGTTCCTCCAACAGACAGTAGCGCCTGATTTCTGATAGAATCATTTAGTTTGTCATCCCTGGGTGTTTTCCAACCCGGGCTGCAATGGAAAGCTGGGAGTAGGGCTGTTAACGAAGAAAAACTGAGTGCCTCCACATGGGCTGTGGATATACTTAGCCAACGTCTCACAGCCTGGTTACACCTGCACCCCAGAGACATGCATGGACTCTGTTTTCCTACTCAATCACACACACAAAGAAGTGTTCTGTTAAACTCTGTATGGAGAAGATTCTACAACTCTCAGCATCGCCTGGGTTCCAATAGAAATTTTAGCTAAATTTCCTGACTGTTTTCTCTGACTGGGTTGCAAGGGAAACTGGGGGATATGATGGAAATCCAAGCAGGAGCGATTAACTCCCCATGGGCATTAACTCTGAATAATCTGAACACCCCCAATCTAGGAAAACCTGTACCCCTTTAAACATGCATGGAGATTTTAGAATCTCAATAAGACACACAAAATGTGTTCTGTTATCCTGCATGTGCGGAGCTTCCTACAAAGTTCTGCAGGTCCTGGGTTCCAATAGAACCACTAGCTTATAATCTCTGAGTGTTTTCCAGGGCGGGCTGCGGGGGAAACTGGGGATTCGGCTGGAAATCCAAATAGCCAGGATTGCCCAGAGATTGACTGTAGAGGTAAATAGCGGAATTCTCCCAAACAGAGAGTAACTGTGCTCCAAGGCTTCTTGTGGTTTTGGTCTCCATACCTCCACAAGCAAAGCCATTTTCCGGATTTTTGAGTGTGTGTTGTACCTCCAACTGGCAGCAGAGCGGGGATTCTCATAGAATCAATAATATTGTCATCCCTAGGTGTTTCCTTATGCCGGGCTTCAAAGGAAAGCAGGGAGTTGGTCTGGAAAGTGAAGAAGTATAGAGTACCTCCCCATTGGAAGTGGAGGTAATTAGGCCTCATCTCCAAACCTGGGAAGAGCTGTAACACCAGAAACATGCCTGGATTGTATTTTCCTACACCAACACACACAAAAATGTTTGTTCTGCTATCCTGATTTTGCGGAGTATTCTACAACTTTAAGGAGCGCCTGGGTTCTAGTAGCACCAGTATTTTGTTTTCCATGAGTTTTTTCACAGGCCTGGCTGCCAGGTAAAGCTGTCGGTATGGCTTTAATTCGTAGCAGCAGCGAGTTATTCCGCATGAGAATTTGAGGTAAATTTCCGACGTCCCACAGCCTTGGAAACACTAAGAAACATGACACATCCTTGGAGTTTGTTTACCCATCTCCATCAGACACACAAATGTTTCTTCTTTTATCCTAGTTGTGGGAAGATTCCTACAACGGTAGGTAGAGACTGTGTTCTGTTACTACCACTAACATATTTTTCCTGTGTGCTTCCCAGGCCGGTCTGCCTGGGTATGTTTGGGTTTTGGCTTTAAATCCAAGTAGCAGCGAATGCCCCGAGATGGACTATGGAGGTAATTAGCGACTTAGCCCTAAAAGGGAAAATCTTGGGCCCCAGCAATTAGTGTGCTCTGGGGCTTCAAAATTCGTACCAAGCAAATCCGTGTTCCAGAATCCTGAGTGTTTGGAGGTTCCTCCAACATAGAGCAGCACCCTGGTTCTGATATAATTATTTAGTTTGTCATCCCTGGGTGTTATCCATGGTCGGGCTTCAAGGGATTGCTAGGATTAGGGCTGGATATCGAGGAAGAAGAGAGTTCTTCCCCATGGACAGTGGAGGTAATTAGCCAACATTTCACAACCTGCGAACACCTGAACCCCAGAGACATGCCTTACTGAGTTTTCCTACTCCATCACACACACAAAGCTTTCTTCTGTTTTCCTTAGTGTAGGGTTGTTTCTACAACTGTCAGGAGCGCCTTAGTTCTTATAGAAAATGTAGCTTTTTTCCCTGAGTGTTTTCACAGGCCGGGATGTGAGTAAATGCTGGGGGATTGGCTGGAATCCAAGCAACTGCAAGGGACTCCCCATGGACAGTGGATGTATTTATCCAAACTCCCACAACCTTGGAATGCCTATAAAAACTGAAACATGCGTGGATTATTTCACCCATCTAAATGAGACACTCAAATTTTGTTCTGTTTTTCTGAGTCTGGGGAGGTTCCTACAATTGTCTGCAGCACCTGGGTTCCAATAGAAACATAGCTTATTATCACTGAGTGCTTTAAAAGCCCGGGCTGTGAGTGGAAACTGGGGGATAGACAGAAAATCTAAGAAGTATCGAGTGCCCCAAGATCCACTGTGGAGGTAATTAGCAGACTTCTCCCTAACAGGGACAAATCTGTGACCCCATTCATCTGCGTGGATTGGGGTTCCACAACTCCCCACACTCAAAGACGTGTTCCAGAATACTGAAGGTTTGGAGGTTCCTCCAACAGACAGCAGCGCCGGGGTTCTGATATAATCACTTAGTTTGTCATCCCTGGGTGTTTTCCTAACCCGGGCTGCAAGGGAAATCTGGGAGTAGGGCTGGAAAATGAAGAAAAACAGAGTGCCTCCCCATGGGCTGTGTAGATACTTAGCCAACGTATCAAAACCTGGTTAAACCTGCACCCCAGAAACATGCATGGGCTCTGTTTCCTACTCAATCACACACACAAAGAAGTGTTCTGTTACCCTGTGTATAGGGAACTTTCTACAACTGTCAGCAGCTTCTGGGTTCTAATAGAAATTTTAGCTAAATTTCCTAACTGATTCCTCTGACTGGGTTGCAAGGGAAACTGGGGGATGGGATGGAAATCCAAGTAGGAGTGATTACCTCCCCATGGACGTTAATGGGAATAATATGAAATCCCCCAACATAGGAAATCCTGTACCCCCTGCAACATGCGTGGAGAATTTACCATCTCAATCATACACAAAATAATTGTTCTGTTATCCTGCGTGTGTGGAGCTTCCTACAAGAGTCTGCAGTGTCTGGGTTCCAATAGAACCACTAGCTTATAATATCTGAGTTTGTTCCAGGACGGGCTGCGAGGGAAACTGGGGGTTCGGCTGGAAAGAAATTAGACAGGATTGCCCAAGATTGACAGTAGAGGTAATGAGCGGTCTTCCAGACAGAGAGAAACTGTGCCCCCAGGCATATTGTGGTGTTGGTCTCCATACCTCCACCAAGCAAAGCCATGTTCCGGAATTTTGAGTGTGTGTTGTACCTCCAACAGTCTGCAGAGAGGGTGTTCTTATAGAATCGCTTATATTGTCAAACCTAGGTGTTTCCTTAGGCCGGGCTTCAAAGGAAAGGTGGGAGTTGGTCTGGAAAGCGAACAAGTATAGAGTGCCTCCCCTTTGGAAGCGGAGGTAATTAGGCGACATCTCCAATCCTGGTAAAATCTGTGCACCCGAAACATGCCTGGAGTGTGTTTTCCTACCCCGTCACACACAGAAAGATATGTTCTGTTATCCTGAGTGTTCGAAGGTTTACACAATTGTCAGCAGGGCATGGGTTCAAATAGCACCAATAGCTTCTTTTCCCTCTGTGTTAACCCAGGCCGGGCTGCAAGGGAAAAATGGGGGTTGGGCTGGAATTCCAAGTAGCAGCGGGTGCCCCAGAAGGACTGTAGAGCTAATTAGCGGACTTCTCCCTAACAGGGAATAAATTGGGCCCCCAGCCATGTTTGTGGATTGGGGCTTCAAAACACTTCCAAGCAAAGCCGTGTTTGGGAATCCTGTGTGTGTTGAAGTTCCTAAAACAGACTGCAGCTCCGGGGCACTGGTAGAATCTTTAGCGATATTTCCGGATTGTTTACTCAGGCTGGGTTGCAAAGGAAATTGAGGGATGGGCTGGAAATCCAAGCAGGTGCGAGTACTTCCCCATGGGCTGTAGTGGGATTTATCTGAACTCCCACAACCTAGGAACACCAGTACACCCTGAAACATGCGTGGAGCTTTTACCATCTCAATGAGACACAAAAAAATTTTTCTGTTATCCTGCGTGTGCGGAGGTTCCTACAACGGTCTGCAGTGCTTGACTTGCAATAGAACCATTAACTTAATATATCAGAGTGTTTTCCATGGCGGGCTGTGAGGGAAAGCTTGGGGTTCGGCTGGAAAGCCAAGTAGCAAACAGTGCCCAGAGATTGACTGTAGAGGTAATTAGAAGACTTCTCCCAGAGAGAGAGAAATGTGCCCCCAGGAATCTTGTGGTGTTGGTCTCCATACCTCCACCAAGCAAAGCCATGTTCCAGAATTTTGAGTTTGTGTTGTACCTCCAAGAGGCAGCAGCGATGGGTTTCTCATAGAATCACTAATATTGTCATCCCTAGGTGTTTTAATAGGCCGGGCTGCAAGGGAAATTTGGGAAATGTTCTGCAAAGCGAAGAAGTATAGATTGCCTCCACATTGGCAGTGGAGGTAATTAGGCGACATCTCCAAACCTGGGAACAGCTGTACCCACAGAAGTATGCCTGGAGTGTATTTTTCTACACCATCACACACACAAAGTTGTGTTCTGCTATCCTGAGTGTGGGGAGGATTCTACAAATATCAGCAGCGCCTGGGTTCTAATAGCACCAGTATTTTCTTTTCCGTGAGTGTTTTCACACGCCTAGCTGCGAGGTAAATCTGTGGGTTTGGCTGTATTTCGTAGCAGCATTGAGATACTCCCCATGAGAATTTGAGGTAATTTTCCGACGTCCCACAACCTTGGAACAGCTGTGCCCCCTGAAACATGCGTGGAATTTGTTTACCCATCTCCATCAGACACACAAAATTTTCTTCTGTTATCCCAGATGTGGGAAGGAGCCTACAACGGTAAGTAGCGACTTGGTTACAATGCAAACAATAGCATATTATCCCTGAGTGTTTTCCCAGGCCAGGCTGAGAGGGAAAGCTGGGGGTTGGGCTGTAAAGCCAAGCAGGAGCCAGTGCCTCCCCATGGGCATTGGAGGGTATTACTCGAACTCCCACTAACTAGCAACACCTTAACCCCTGAAACACGCGTGGAGAATTTTTACGAAATTTCTTGAGACACACAAAGAAGTGTTCTATTTTCCTGTGTGTGGGGAGTATCCTACAATGTTCTGCAGCACCTGGGTTCCAATAGAACCACTGGCTTATTATCCCTGATTGTTTTCCCAGGCCGGAGTGCGAGGGAATGCTGCGCTTGCGCTGGAAAGCCATGTAGCAGTGAGTGAAATTTGATGGACTGTGGAGGTAATTAGCGGACATCTCCCTAACAGGGAAAAACCTGTGCCCCAAGCCATCTCTGTGGTGTGGGTCTCCAAAGCTACCCCCAAGCATAGAAGTGATCCAGAATCCTAAGTTTCTGGAAGTTCCTAAAAAATACAGCAGCATCGTAGCTCTGAAAAAATCACTTAGACTGTCATCCCTGGGTATAATCCTAGACCGGGATGCAAGGGAAAGTTGGGAGTTGGGCTTGAAAATGAAGAAGAAGTCAATGCATCAACATGGGCATTGAAGGAATCTAGCCGACATCTCCCAACCTGGGAAAAACTGGATCCCCAGAAATATGACTGGAGTGTGTTTTACTACTCCATCCCACACAGAAAGATGTGCTCTGTTATCATGAGTGTTCGAAGTTTTCCACAAATGTCAGCCTCGCATGTGTTCTAATAACACCAGTAGATTGTTTTCCCCGTGTGTTACCCCAGGCCGGGCTGCAAGGGAATCCTGGGGGTTGGGATGGAATTCCAAGTAGAAGCGAGTGCCCCATGATTGTCTGTAGAGGTAATTAGCGGACTTCTACCTAACAGGAAAATACTTGTGACCTCAGGCATGTGTGTGGAGTGGGGCTTCACAATTCCCCCAAGCAAAGACGTGTTTGTTAATCCTGTGTGTGTGTAGGTTCCTCCAACAGACAGTAGCGCCTGATTTCTGATAGAATCATTTAGTTTGTCATCCCTGGGTGTTTTCCAACCCGGGCTGCAATGGAAAGCTGGGAGTAGGGCTGTAAACGAAGAAAAACTGAGTGCCTCCCCATGGGCTCTGGAGATACTTAGCCAACGTCTCACAGCCTGGTTACACCTGCACCCCAGAGACATGCATGGACTCAGTTTTCCTACTCATTCACACACACAAAGAAGTGTTCTGTTAAACTGTGTATGGAGAAGTTTCTACAACTGTCAGCATCGCCTGGGTTCCAATAGAAACTTTAGCTAAATTTCCTGACTGTTTTCTCTGACTGGGTTGCAAGGGAAACTGGGGGATATGATGGAAATCCAAGCAGGAGCGATTAACTCCCCATGGGCATTAACTCTGAATAATCTGAACACCCCCAATCTAGGAAAACCTGTACCCCTTGAAACATGCGTGGAGATTTTAGAATCTCAATCAGACACACAAAATGTGTTCTGTTATCCCGCGTGTGCGGAGTTTCCTACAAAGTTCTGCAGGTCCTGGGTTCCAATAGATCCACTAGCTTATAATTTCTGAGTGTTTTCCAGGGCGGGTTGCGAGGGTAACTTGGTTCGGCTGGAAAGCCAAGTAGCCAGGATTGCCCAGAGATTGACTGTAGAGGTAAATAGCGGAATTCTCCCAAACAGAGAGTACCTGTGCCCCCAGGCATCTTGTGGTGTTGGTCTCCATACCTCCACCAAGCAAAGCCATGTTCCGGAATTTTGAGTGTTTGTTGTACTTCCAAAAGGCAGCAGAGCGGGTTTTCTCATAGAATCAATAATATTGTCATCCCTAGGTGTTTCCTTATGCCGGGCTTCAAAGGAAAGCAGGGAGTTGGTCTGGAAAGCGAAGAAGTATAGAGTGTCTCCCCATTGGAAGTGGAGGTAATTAGGCCTCATCTCCAAATCTGGGAAGAGCTGTAACACCAGAAACATGCCTGGAGTCTATTTTACTACACCAACACACACAAAAATATTTGTTCTGCTATCCTGATTGTGTGGAGTATTCTACAACTTTCAGGATGCCTGGGTTCTAGTAGCACCAGTATTTTGTTTTCCATGAGTTTTTTCACAGGCCTGGCTGCCAGGTAAAGCTGTGGGCTTGGCTGTATTTCGTAGCAGCAGCGAGTTACTCCGCATGAGAATTTGAGGTAATTTTCCGACGTCCCACAGCCTTGGAAACACTAAGCACCCTGATACATCCTTGGAGTTTGTTTACCCATCTCCATCACACACACAAATGTTTCTTCTTTTATCCTAGTTGTGGGAAGATTCCTACAACTGTAGGTAGAGACTGGGTTCCGTTACAACCAATAACATATTTTCCCTGTGTGCTTCCCAGGCCGGGCTGCCTGGGAAAGTTTGGGTTTGGGCTTTAAATCCAAGTAGCAGTGAATGCCCCGAGATGGACTATGGAGGTAATTAGCGGACTTAGCCCTAAAAGGGAAAATCTTGGGCCCCAGCAATTAGTGTGCTCTGGGGCTTCAAAATTCGTACCAAGCAAATCCGTGTTCCGGGATCCTGAGTGTTTGGAGGTTCCTCCAACATACAGCAGCACCCTGGTTCTGATAGAATTATTTAGTTTGTCATCCCTGGGTGTTTTCCATGGTCGGGCTTCAAGGGAATGCTAGGATTAGGGCTGGATATAGAAGAAGAAGAGAGTTCTTCCGCATGGGCAGTGGAGGTAATTAGCCAACATTTCACAACCTGCGAACACCTGAACCCCAGACACATGCCTTACAGTGTTTTCCTAATCCATCACACACACAAAGCTTTGTTCTGTTTTCCTTAGTGTAGGGATGTTTCTACAACTGTCAGGAGCGCCTTAGTTCTTATAGAAACTGTAGCTTTTTTCGCTGAGTGTTTTCACATGCAGGGATGCGAGGGAATGCTGGGGGTTGGGCTGGAATCCAAGCAACTGCAAGGGACTCCACATGGAGAGTGGATGTAAATATCCGACCTCCCAAAACCTAGGAACTCCTATACAAACTGAAACATGTGTGAATTTAGTTTACTCATCTAAATGAGACACTCAAATTAGTGTTCTGTTATTCTGATTGTGGGGAGGTACCTACAATTGTCTGCAGCACCAGGGTTCCAATAGAAACATAGCTTATTATCACTGAGTGTTTTACAAGGCAGGGCTGCGAGTGAAAAGTGGGGGATAGAGTGAAAATCTAAGAAGAAGCGAGTGCCCCAAGATTCACTGTGGAGGTAATTTGCAGACTTCTCCCTAACAGGGACAAATCTGTGACCCCATCCATCTGCGTGGATTGGGGTTCCACAACTCCCCACACTAAAAGACGTGTTCCAGAATCCTGAAGCTTTGGAGGATCCTCCAACAGACAGCAAGGCCGGGGTTCTGATAGAATCACTTATTTGTCTTCCATGGGTGTTTCACTTGTCCGGGCTGCAATGGACAGCTGGGAGTTGGGCTTGAAAAGGAAGAAGAAGACAGTGCCACCCCATGGACACTGAAGGAATCAAGACGACATCTCCCAACCTGGGAAAACCTGGATCCCCATAAAAATGCCTGGAGTGTGTTTACCTTCACCATCACACACAGAAAGATATGTTCTGTTATCATGAGTGTTCGAAGGTTTCCACATTTGTCAGCAGGGCATGGGTTCGAATAGCACCAATAGCTTCTTTTCACTCTGTGTTACCCCAGGCCGGGCTGCAAGTGAAACATGGGGGTTGGGCTGGGAATCCAAGTAGCAGTGAGTACCCAGAGATGGACTATGGAGGTAATTAGCGGACTTGGCCCTAAAAGGGAAAATCTTGGGCCCCATGATTGAGTGTGCTGTGGGGCTTCACAATTCGCACCAAGCAAATACGTGTTCCAGAATACTGAGTGTTTTGAGGTTCCTCCACACATACAGCAGCGCACTGGTTCTGATAGAATGATTTAGTTTGTCATCCCTGAGTGTTTTCCTAACACGGGCTGCAAGGGAAAGCTGGGAGTAGGGCTGGAAATCGAAGAAAACAGAGTGCATCCCCATGGGCTCTGGAGATACTTAGCCAACGTCTCTCAAACTGGTTACACCTGCACCCCTGATACATGCATGTACTGTTTAGTTCTACTCAATCTCACACACAAAGAAGTGTTCTGTTTCCCTGTGTATGGGGAGGATTCTACAACTGTCAGCAGCGCCTGGCTTCTAATAAAAATTTAGCTATATTTCCTGACTGATTCCTCTGACTGGGTTGCAAGGGAAACTGGGGGATGGTATGGAAATCCAAGCAGGAGCGATTACCTCCCCATGGGCATTAATGGGAATAATCTGACCTCCCCCTACCTAGGTAAAACTGTACCCGCTGGAACATGCGTGGAATTTTTAACATCTCTATCAGACACAAAATAAGTGTTCTGTAATCCTGCGTGTGCGGAGCTTCCTAATACGGGCTGCAGTGCCTGGGTTCCAATAGAACCACTAGCTTATAATCTCTTAGTGTGTTCCAGGGCGGGCTACGAGGGAAACTGGGGGATCGGCTGGAAAGCCAATTATCCAGGATTGCCCAGAAATTTATTGTAGATGTAATGAGCGGACTTCTACCAGACAGAGAGAAACTGTGCAACCAGGCATATTGTGGTGTTGGTCTCCATACCTCCACTAAGCAAAGACATGTTCCAGAATTTTGAGTGTGTGTTGTACCTCCAACTGTCAGCAGAGATGGTGTTCTGATAGAATAGCTAATATTGTCATCCCAAGGTGTTTCATTAGGCCGGGCTTCAAAGGAGAGCTGGGAATTAGTCTGGAAAGCGAAGAAGTATAGAGTGCCTCCCCATTGGCAGTGGAGGTAATTAGGCGACATCTCCAAACTTGGGAACAGCTGTACCCCCATTAATATGCCTGGAGTGTATTTTTCTACACCATCACACACACAAAAATGTGTTCTGCTATCCTGAGTGTGGGGAGGATTCTACAAATATCAGCAGTGCCTGGGTTCTAATAGCACCAGTATTTTCTTTTCCGTGAGTGTTTACACAAGTCTAGCTGCGAGGTAAAGCTGTGGGTTTTGCTGAATTTCGTAGCAGCAGTGAGATATTCCCCATGAGAATTTGAGGTAATTTTCCGACGTGCCACAGCCTTGGAACACCTGTGCCCCCTGAAATATGCGTGGAGTTTGTTTACCCATCTCCATCAGACACACAAAGTTTTCTTCTGTTATCCCAGATGTGGGAAGGAGCCTACAAAGATAGGTAGCTACTGGGTTCCAATACAACCAATAGCATATTATCCCTGAGTGTTATCCCAGGCCGTGCTGAGAGGGAAAGATGTGGGTTGGGCTGGAAATCCAAGCAGGATCGAGTGCCTCCCCATGGGCTTTGGTGGGAATTTTCTGAACTCCCACTAACTAGCAACACCTTAACCCCTGAAACAAGCGTGGAGATATTTTACTAATCTTCATGAGACACACAAAGTAGTGTTCTCTTTTCCTCGGTGTGGGGAGTATCCTACAATGTTCTGCAGCACCTGGGTTCCAATAGAACCACTGGATTATTATCCCTGATTGTTTTCCCAGGCCGGCCTGCGAGGGAATGCTGCGCTTGCGCTGGAAAGCCATGTTGCAGCGAGTGACCCTTTATGGACTGTGGAGGTAATTAGCGGACATCTCCCTAACAGGGAAAAACCTGTGCCCCAAGCCATCTCTGTGGTGTGGGTCTCCAAAGCTACCCCCAAGCATAGAAGTGATCCAAATTCCTAAGTTTCTGGTAGTTCCTAAAAAATACAGCAGCATCATAGTTCTGAAAAAATCACTTAGACTGTCATCCCTGGGTATATTCCTAGACCAGGATGCAAGGGAATTTTGGGAGTTGGGCTTGAAATCGAAGAAGAAGTCAATACATCAACATGGGCATTGAAGGAATCTAGCCGACATCTCCTAACCTGGGAAATCATGGATCCTCATAAAAATGCCTGGAGTGTGTTTTCCTACTCCCTCACACACAGAAAGATATGTTCTGTTATACTGAGTGTTCGAAGGTTTCCACAATTGTCAACAGGGCATGGGTTCGTATAGCACCAATATCTTCTTTACTCTCTCTGTTACCCCAGGCCGGGCTGCATGGGAAACATGTGGGTTAGGCTGGAATTCCAAGTAGTAGATGGTGCCCGAGATGGACAGTGGAGCTAATTAGCCGACTTCTCCCTAACAGGGAAAAACTTGAGCCCCAGCCATGTGTGTGTATTGGGGCTTCAAAATTCTTCCAAGCAAAGGCGTGTTTGGGAATCATGTGTGTGTGGAGGTTCCTCCAACAGACAGCAGCGCCGGGGTTCTGATAGAATCACTTTGTTTGTCATCCCTGGGTGTTTTCCTAACCCGGGCTGCAAGGGAAATCTGGGAGTAGGGCAGGAAAAGGAAGAAAAACAGAGTGCCTCCCCATGGGCTGTGTAGATACTTAGCCAACGTATCAAAACCTGGTTAAACCTGCACCCCAGAAACATGCATGGACTCTGTTTCCTACTCAATCACACACACAAAGAAGTGTTCTGTTACCCTGTGTATGGGGAGGTTTCTACAACTGTCAGCAGCTTCTGGGTTCTAATAGAAATTTTAGCTAAATTCCCTGACTGATTCCTCTGACTGGGTTGCAAGGGAAACTGGGGGATGCGATGGAAATCCAAGTAGGAGAGATTACCTCCCCATGGACGTTAATGGGAATAATATGACATCCCCCAACATAGGAAATCCTGTACCCCCTGAAACATGCGTGGAGATTTTACCATCTCAATCATACACAAAATAATTGTTCTGTTATCCTGCGTGTGTGGAGCTTCCTACAAGAGTCTGCAGTGTCTGGGTTCCAATAGAACCACTAGCTTATAATATCTGAGTTTGTTCCATGGTGGGCTGCGAGGGAAACTGGGGGTTCGGCTGGAAAGAAATTAGACAGGATTGCCCAAGATTGACAGTAGAGGTAATGAGCGGTCTTCCAGACAGAGAGAAACTGTGCCCCCAGGCATATTGTGGTGTTGGTCTCCATACCTCCACCAAGCAAAGCCATGTACCGGAATTTTGAGTGTGTGTTGTACCTCCAACAGTCTGCAGAGAGGGGGTTCTGATAGAATCGCTAATATTGTCAACCCTAGGTGTTTCCTTAGGCCGGGCTTCAAAGGAAAGCTGGGAGTTGGTCTGGAAAGCGAACAAGTATAGAGTGCCTCCCCTTTGGAAGCGGAGGTAATTAGGCAACATCTCCCATCCTGGTAAAATCTGTGCCCCCGAAACCTGCCTGGATTGTGTTTTCCTACTCCGTCACACACAGAAAGATATGTTCTGTTATCCTGAGTGTCCGAAGGTTTACACAATTGTCAGAAGGGCATGGGTTTAAATAGCACCAATAGCTTCTTTTCCCTCTGTGTTAAAACAGGCCGGTCTGCACGGGAAAAATGGGGGTTGGGCTGGAATTCCAAGTAGAAGCGGGTGCCCCTGAAGGACTGTAGAGCTAATTAGCGGACTTCTTCCTTACAAGGAATAACTTGTGCCCCCAGCCATGTTTGTGGATTGGGGCTTCAAAATACTTCCAAGCAAAGCCGTGTTTGGGAATCCTGTGTGTGTTGAAGTTCCTACAACAGACTGCAGCTCCGGGGCACTGGTAGAAACTTTAGCTACATTTCCTGATTGATTACTCAGGCTGGCTTCAAAGGAATTTGAGGGATGGGCTTTAAAGCCAAGCAGGTGCGAGTACATCCCCATGGGCTGTAGTGGGATGTATCTGACCTCCCACAACCTAGGAACACCAGTAAACCCTGAAACATGCGTGGAGCTTTTACCATCTCAATGAGACACAAAAAAATTTTTCTGTTATTCTGCGTGTGCGGAGGTTCCTACAACGGTCTGCCGTGCTTGAGTTGCAATAGAACCATTAACTTAATAACACTGAGTGTTTTCCAGGGCGGGCTGTGACGGAAAGCTTGCGGTTCGGCTGGAAAGCCAAGTAGCAACGAGTGCCCAGATATTGACTGTAGAGGTAATTAGAAGACTTCTCCCAGAGAGAGAGAAATGTGCCCCCAGGAATCTTGTGGTGTTGCTCTCCACACCTCCACCAAGCAAAGCCATGTTCCAGAATTTTGAGTTTGTGTTGTACCTCCAACAGGCAGCAGCGATGGGTTTCTCATAGAATCAGTAATATTGTAATCCCTAGGAGTTTTAATAGGCCGGGCTGCAAGGGAAATTTGGGAAATGTTCTGCAAAGCAAAGAAGTATTGATTGCCTCCACATTGGCAGTGGAGTTAATTAGGCGACATCTCCAAACCTGGGAACAGCTGTACCCACAGAAATATGCCTGGAGTGTATTTTTCTACACCATCACACACACAAAGTTGTGTTCTGCTATCCTGAGTTTGGGGAGGATTCTACAAATATCAGCAGCGCCTGGGTTCTAATAGCACCAGTATTTTCTTTTCCGTGAGTGTTTTCATACGCCTAGCTGCGAGGTAAAGCTGTGGGTTTGGCTGTATTTCGTAGCAGCATTGAGATACTCCCCATGAGAATTTGAGGTAATTTTCCGACGTCCCACAGCCTTGGAACACCTGTGCCCCCTGAAACATGCGTGGAATTTGTTTACCCATCTCCATCAGACACACAAAATTTTCTTCTGTTATCCCAGATGTGGGAAGGAGCCTACAACGGTAGGTAGCGACTGGGTTCCAATACAAACAATAGCATATTATCCCTGAGTGTTTTCCCAGGCCAGGCTGAGAGGGAAAGCTGTGGGTTGGGCTGGAAAGCCAAGCAGGAGCGAGTGCCTCCCCATGGGCATTGGAGGGTATTACCCGAACACCCACTAACTAGCAACACCTTAACCCCTGAAAAACACGTGGAGAATTTTTACGAAATTTCTTGTGACACACAAAGAAGTGTTCTATTTTCCTGTGTGTTGGGAGTATCCTACAATGTTCTGCAGTACCTGGGTTCCAATAGAAATACTGGCTTAATATCCCTGATTGTTTTCCCAGGCCGGAGTGCTAGGGAATGCTGCGCTTGCGCTGGAAAGCCATGTTGCAGCGAGTGACCCTTGATGGACTGTGGAGGTAATTAGTGGACATCTCCCTAACAGGGAAAAACCTGTGACCCAAGCCATCTCTGTGGTGTGGGTCTCCAAAGCTACCCCCAAGGATAGAAGTGATCCAGAATCCTAAGTTTCTGGTAGTTCCTAAAAAATACAGCAGCATCATAGCTCTGATAAAATCAATTAGACTGTCATCCCTGGGTATAATCCTAGACCGGGATGCAAGGAAAAGTTGGGAGTTGGGCTTGAAAACGAAGAAGAAATCAAAGCATCAACATGGGCAGTGAAGGAATCTAGCCGACATCTCCCAACCTGGGAAAAACTGGATCACTAGGAATATGCCTGGAGTGTGTTTTACTACTCCTTCACACACAGAAAGATGTGCTCTGTTATCATGAGTGTTCGAAGTTTTCCACAAATATCAGCCTCGCATATGTTCTAATAGCACCAGTAGATCCTTTTCCCTGTGTGTTTCCCCAGGCCGGGCTGCAAGGGAATCCTGGGGGTTGGGATGGAAATCCAAGTAGAAGCGAGTGCCCCATGATTGTCTGTAGAAGTAATTAGCGGACTTTTACCTAACAGGGAAAATCTTGTGCCCTCAGCCATGTGTGTGGAGTGGGGCTTCACAATTCTCCCAAGCAAAGACGTTTTTGTTAATCCTGTGTGTGTGGAGGATTCTCCAACAGACAGTAGCGCCTGATTTCTGATAGAATCATTTAGTTTGTCATCCCTGGGTGTTTTCCAACCCGGGCTGCAATGGAAAGCTTGGAGTAGTGCTGTAAACGAAGAAAAACTGAGTGCCACCACTTGGGCTGTGGAGATACTTAGCCAACGTCTCACAGCCTGGTTACACCTGCACCCCAGAGACATGCATGGACTCTGTTTTCCTACTCAATCACACACACAAAGAAGTGTTCTGTTAAAATCTGTATGGAGATGTTTCTACAACTGTCAGCATCGCCTGGGTTCCAATAGAAACTTTAGCTAAATTTCCTGACTGTTTTCTCTGACTGGGTTGCAAGGGAAACTGGGGGATATGATGGAAATCCAAGCAGGAGCGATTAACTCCCCATGGGCATTAACTCTGAATAATCTGAACACCCCCAATCTAGGAAAACCTGTACCCCTTGAAACATGCGTGGAGATTTTAGAATCTCAATCAGACACACAAAATATGTTCTGTTATCCTGCGTGTGCGGAGCTTCCTACAAAGTTCTGCAGGTCCTTGGTTCCAATAGAACCACTAGCTTATAATTTCTGAGTGTTTTCCAGGGCGGGCTGCGAGGGAAACTGTGGGTTCGGCTGGAAAGCCAAGTAGCCAGGATTGCCCAGAGATTGACTGTAGAGGTAAATAGCGGAATTCTCCCAAACAGAGAGTAACTGTGCCCCCATGCATCTTGTGGTTTTTGTCTCCATACCTCCACCAAGCAAAGCCATGTTCCGGAATTTTGAGTGTTTTTTGTACTTCCAAAAGGCAGCAGAGCGGGGGTTCTCATAGAATCAATAATATTGTCATCCCTAGGTGTTTCCTTATGCCGGGCTTCAAAGGAAAGCAGGGAGTTTGTCTGGAAAGAGAAGAAGTATAGAGTGCCTCCCCATTGGAAGTGGAGGTAATTAGGCCTCATCTCCAAACCTGGGAAGAGCTGTAACACCAGAAACATGCCTGGAGTGTATTTTCCTACACCAACACACACAAAAATGTTTGTTCTGCTATCCTGATTGTGCGGAGTATTCTACAACTTTAAGGAGCGCCTGGGTTCTAGTAGCACCAGTATTTTGTTTTCCATGAGTTTTTTCACAGGCCTGGCTGCCAGGTAAAGCTGTGGGCTTGGCTGTAATTCGTAGCAGCAGCGAGTTACTCCGCATGAGAATTTGAGGTAATTTTCCGACGTCCCACAGCCTTGGAAACACTAAGCACCCTGATATATCCTTGGAGTTTGTTTACCCATTTCCATCAGACACACAAATATTTCTTCTTTTATCCTAGTTGTGGGAAGATTCCTACAACGGTAGGTAGAGACTGGATTCCGTTATAACCAATAACATATTTTCCCTGTGTGCTTCCCAGGACGGTCTGCCTGGGAAAGTTTGGGTTTGGGCTTTAAATCCAAGTAGCAGTGAAAGCCCTGAGATGGACTATGGAGGTAATTAGCGGACTTAGCCCTAAAAGGGAAAATCTTGGGCCCCAGCAATTAGTGAGCTCTGGGGCTTCAAAATTCGTACCAAGCAAATCCGTGTTCTGGAATCCTGAGTGTTTGGAGGTTCCTCCAACATACAGTAGCACCCTGGTTCTGATAGAAATATTTAGTTTGTCATCCCTGGGTGTTTTCCATGGTCGGGCTTCAAGGGAATGCTAGGATTAGGGCTGGATATCGAAGAAGAAGAGAGTCCTTCCCCATGGGCAGTGGAGGTAATTAGCCAACATTTCACAACCTGCGAACACCTGAACCCCAGAGACATGCCTTACAGTGTTTTCCTAATCCATCACACACACAAAGCTTTGTTCTGTTTTCTTAAGTGTAGGGATGTTTCTACAACTGTCAGGAGCGCCTTAGTTCTTATAGAAACTGTAGGTTTTTCCCTGAGTGTTTTCACAGGCCGGGATGCGAGGGAATGCTGGGGGTTGGGCTGGAATCCAAGCAACTGCAAGATACTCCCCATGGACAGTGGATGTAAATATCCGACCTCCCACAACCTAGGAAATCCTATACAAACTGAAACATGCGTGAATTTAGTTTACCATCTAAATGAGACACTCAAATTTGTGTTCTGTTATTGTGATTGTGGGGAGGTACCTACAATTGTCTGCAGCAACAGGGTTGCAATAGAAACATAGCTTATTATTACTGAGTGTTTTACAAGGCAGGGCTGCGAGTGAAAAGTGGGGGATAGGGTGAAAATCTAAGAAGAAGCGAGTGCCCCAAGATTCACTGTTTAGGTAATTAGCGGACTTCTCCGTAACAGGGACATATCTGTGACCCCATCCATCTGCGTGGATTGGGGTTCCACAACTCCCCACACTAAAAGACGTGTTCCAGAATACTGAAGCTTTGGAGGATCCTCCAACAGACAGCAACGCCGGGGTTCTGATAGAATAACTTATTTGTCTTCCATGGGTGTTTCACTTGTCCGGGCTGCAAGGGAAAGCTGGGAGTTGGACTTGAAAAGGAAGAAGAAGACAGTGCCACCTCATGGACACTGAAGGAATCAAGACGACATCTCCCAACCTGGGAAAACCTGGATCCCCATAAAAATGCCTGGAGTGTGTTTTCCTACACCATCACACACAGAAAGATATGTTCTGTTATCCTGAGTGTTCGAAGGTTTCCACATTTGTCAGCAGGGCATGGGTTCGAATAGCACCAATAGCTTCTTTTCACTCTGTGTTACCCCAGGCCGGGCTGCAAGTGAAACATGGGGGTTGGGCTGGGAATCCAAGTAGCAGTGATTTCCCAGAGATGGACTATGGAGGTAATTAGCGGACTTGGACCTAAAAGAGAAAATCTTGGGCCCCAGGATTGAGTGTGCTGTGGGGCTTCACAATTCGCACCAAGCAAATCCGTGTTCCAGAATACTGAGTGTTTGGAGGTTCCTCCACACATACAGCAGCGCACTGGTTCTGATAGAATGATTTAGTTTGTCATCCCTGAGTGTTTTCCTAACACGGGCTGCAAGGGAAAGCTGGGAGTAGGGCTGGAAATCGAAGAAAACAGAGTGCATCCCCATGGGCTCTGGAGATACTTACCCAACTTCTCCCAAACTGGTTAAACCTGCACCCCTGATACATGCATGTACTGTTTGTTTCTACTCCATCTCACACACAAAGAAGTGTTCTGTTTCCCTGTGTATGGGGAGGTTTCTACAACTGTCATTATCGCCTGGCTTCTAATAGAAATTTAGCTATATTTCCTGACTGATATTTCTGACTGGGTTGCAAGGGAAACTGGGGGATGGTATGGAAATCCAACCAGGAGCGATTACCTCCCCATGGGCATTAATGGGAATAATCTGACCTCCCCCTACCTAGGTAAAACTGTACCCGCTGAAACATGCGTGGAATTTTTAACATCTCTATCTGACACAAAATAAGTGTTCTGTTATCCTGCGTGTGCGGAGCTTCTTAAAACGGTCTGCAGTGCCTGGGTTCCAATAGAACCACTAGCTTATAATCTCTTAGTGTGTTCCAGGGCGGGCTACGAGGGAAACTGGGGGTTCGGCTGGAAAGCCAATTAGCCAGGTTTGCCCAGAAATTGATTGTAGATGTAATGAGCGGACTTCTACCAGACAGAGAGAAACTGTGCCCCCAGGCATATTGTGGTGTTGGTCTCCATACCTCCAACAAGCAAAGACATGTTCCAGAATTTTGAGTGTGTGTTGTACCTCCAACTGTCAGCAGAGATGGTGTTCTGATAGAATCGCTAATATTGTCATCCCAAGGTGTTTCCTTAGGCCGGGCTTCAAAGGAAAGCTGGGAATTAGTCTGGAAAGCGAAGAAGTATAGAGTGCCTCCCCATTGGCAGTGGAGGTAATTAGGCGACATCTCCAAACCTGGGAAGAGCTGTACCACCATTAATATGCCTGGAGTGTATTTTTCTACACCATCACACACACAAAGATGTGTTCTGCTATCCTGAGTGTGGGGAGGATTCTACAAATATCAGCAGCGCCTCGGTTCTAATAGTACCAGTATTTTCTTTTCCGTGAGTGTTTACACAAGCCTAGCTGCGAGGTAAAGCTGTGGGTTTGGCTGTATTTCGTAGCAGCAGTGAGATAATCCCCATGAGAATTTGAGGTAATTTTCCGACGTCCCACAGCCTTGGAACACCTGTGCCCCCTGAAATATGCGTGGAGTTTGTTTACCCATCTCCATCAGACACACAAAGTTTTCTTCTGTTATCCCAGATGTGGGAAGGAGCCTACAAAGGTAGGTAGCTACTGGGTTCCAATACAACCAATAGCATATTATCCCTGAGTGTTTTCCCAGGCCGTGCTGAGAGGGAAAGCTGTGGGTTGGGCTGGAAATCCAAGCAGGAGCGAGTGCCTCCCCATGGGCATTGGTGGGAATTTTCTGAACTCCCACTAACTAGCAACACCTTAACCCCTGAAACAAGCGTGGAGGTATTTTACGAAACTTCATGAGGCACACAAAGAAGTGTTCTCTTTTCCTGGGTGTGGGGAGTATCCTACAATGTTCTGCAGCACCTGGGTTCCAATAGAACCACTGGATTATTATCCCTGATTGTTTTCCCAGGCCGGCCTGCGAGGGAATGCTGCGCTTGCGCTGGAAAGCCATGTTGCAGCGAGTGACCCTTGATGGACTGTGGAGGTAATTAGCGGACATCTCCCTAACAGGGAAAAACCTGTGCCCCAAGCCATCTCTGTGGTGTGGGTCTCCAAAGCTACCCCCAAGCATAGAAGTGATCCAGAATCCAAAGTTTCTGGAAGTTCCTAAAAAATACAGCAGAATCGTAGCTCTGAAAATATCACTTAGACTGTCATCCCTGGGTATAATCCTAGACCGGGATGCAAGGGAAAGTTGGGAGTTGGGCTTGAAAACGAAGAAGAAGTCAATGCATCAACATGGGCATTGAAGGAATCTAGCCGACATCTCCTAACCTGGGAAATCATGGATCCCCATAAAAATGCCTGGACTGTGTTTTCCTACTCCCTCACACACAGAAAGATATGTTCTGTTATACTGAGTGTTTGAAGGTTTCCACAATTGTCAATAGGGCATGGGTTCGTATAGCACCAATATCTTCTTTACTCTCTCTGTTACCCCAGGCCGGGCTGCATGGGAAACATGTGGGTTAGGCTGGAATTCCAAGTAGTAGATGGTGTCCGAGATGGACAGTGGAGCTAATTAGCCGACTTCTCCCTAACAGGGAAAAACTTGAGCCCCAGCCATGTGTGTGTATTGGGGCTTCAAAATTCTTCCAAGCAAAGGCGTGTTTGGGAATCCTGTGTGTGTGGAGGTTCCTCCAACAGACAGCAGCGCCGGGGTTCTGATAGAATCACTTTGTTTGTCATCCCTGGGTGTTTTCCTAACCCGGGCTGCAAGGGAAATCTGGGAGTAGGGCAGGAAAACGAAGAAAAACAGAGTGCCTCACCATGGGCTGTGTAGATACTTAGCCAACGTATCAAAACCTGGTTAAACCTGCACCCCAGAAACATGCATGGACTCTGTTTTCCTACTCAATCACACACACAAAGAAGTGTTCTGTTACCCTGTGTATGGGGAGGTTTCTACAACTGTCAGCAGCTTCTGGGTTCTAATAGAAATTTTAGCTAAATTTCCTGACTGATTCCTCTGACTGGGTTGCAAGGGAAACTGGGGGATGCGATGGAAATCCAAGTAGGAGAGATTACCTCCCCATGGACGTTAATGGGAATAATATGACATCCCCCAACATAGGAAATCCTGTTAACCCTGAAACATGCGTGGAGATTTTACTATCTCAATGATACACAAAATAATTGTTCTGTTATCCTGCGTGTGTGGAGCTTCCTACAAGAGTCTGCAGTGTCTTGGTTCCAATAGAACCACTAGCTTATAATATCTGAGTTTGTTCCAGGGCGGGCTGCGAGGGAAACTGGGGGTTCGGCTGGAAAGAAATTAGACAGCATTGCTCAAGATTGACAGTAGAGGTAATGAGCGGTCTTCCAGACAGAGAGGAACTGTGCCCCCAGGCATATTGTGGTGTTGGTCTCCATACCTCCACAAAGCAAAGCCATGTTCCGGAATTTTGAGTGTGTGTTGTACCTCCAACAGTCTGCAGATAGGGGGTTCTGATAGAATCGCTAATATTGTCAAACCTAGGTGTTTCCTTAGGCCGGGCTTCAAAGGAAAGCTGGGAGTTGGTCTGGAAAGCGAACAAGTATAGAGTGCCTCCCCTTTGGAAGCGGAGGTAATTAGGCGACATCTCCCATCCTGGTAAAATCTGTGCCCCCGAAACATGCCTGGAGTGTGATTTCCTACTCCGTCACACACAGAAAGATATGTTCTGTTATCCTGAGTGTTCGAAGGTTTACACAATTGTCAGCAGGGCATGGGTTCAAATAGCACCAATAGCTTCTTTTCCCTCTGTGTTAACCCAGGCCGGGCTGCAAGGGAAAAATGGAGGTTGGGCTGGAATTCCAAGTAGCAGCGGGTGCCCCAGAAAGACTGTAGAGCTAATTAGCGGACTTCTCCCTAACAGGGAATAAATTGGGCCCCCAGTCTTGTTTGTGGATTGGGGCTTCAAAATACTTCCAAGCAAAGCCGTGTTTGGGAATCCTGTGTGTGTTGAAGTTCCTACAACAGACTGCAGCTCCGGGGCACTGGTAGAAACTTTAGCTATATTTCCGGATTGTTTACTCAGGCTGGGTTGCAAAAGAAATTGAGGGATGGGCTGGAAATCCAAGCAGGTGCGAGTACTTCCCCATGGGCTGTAGTGGGATGTATCTGACCTCCCACAACGTAGGAACACCAGTACACCCTGAAACATGCGTGGAGCTTTTACCATCTCAATGAGACACAAAAAAATTTTTCTGTTATCCTGCGTGTGCGGAGGTTCCTACAACGGTCTGCAGTGCTTGAGTTGCAATAGAACCATTAACTTAATATTTCTGAGTGTTTTCCAGGGCGGGCTGCGAGGGAAAGCTTCTGGTTCGGCTGGAAAGCCAAGTAGCAACGAGTGCCCAGAGATTGACTGTAGAGGTAATTAGAAGACTTCTCCCAGAGAGAGAGAAATGTGCCGCCAGGAATCTTGTGGTGTTGGTCTCCACACCTCCACCAAGCAAAGACATGTTCCAGAATTTTGAGTTTGTGTTGTACCTCCAACAGGCAGCAGCGATGGGTTTATCAGAGAATAACTAATATTGTCATCCCTAGGTGTTTTAATAGGCCGGGCTGCAAGGGAAATTTGGGAAATGTTCTGCAAAGCAAAGAAGTATAGATTGCCTCCACATTGGCAGTGGAGATAATTAGGCGACATCTCCAAACCTGGGAACAGCTGTACCCCCAGAAATATGCCTGGAGTGTATTTTTCTACACCATCACACACACAAAGTTGTGTTCTGCTATACTGAGTGTGGGGAGGATTCTACAAATATCAGCAGCGCCTGGGTTCTAATAGCACCTGTATTTCCTTTTCCGTGAATGTTTTCACAAGCCTAGCTGCGAGGTAAATCTGTGGGTTTGTCTGTATTTCGTAGCAGTTATGAGATACTCCCCATGAGAATTTGAGGTAATTTTCCAACGTCCCACAGCCTTGGAACACCTGTGCCCCCTGAAACATGCGTGGAATTTGTTTACCCATCTCCATTAGACACACAAAATTTTCTTCTGTTATCCCAGATTTTGGAAGGAGCCTACAACTGTAGGTAGCGACTGGGTTCCAATACAAACAATAGCATATTATCCCTGAGTGTTTTCCCAGGACAGGCTGAGAGGGAAAGCTGGGGTTTGGGCTGAAAAGCCAAGCAGGAGCGAGTGCCTCCCCATGGGCATTGGAGTGTATTACCCGAACTCCCACTAACTAGCAACACCTTAATCCCTGAAACACGCGTGGAGAATTTTTATGAAATTTCTTGAGACACACAAAGAAGTGTTCTATTTTCCTGTGTGTGGGGAGTATCCTACAATGTTAGGCAGCACCTGGGTTCCAATAGAACCACTGGCTTATTATCCCTGATGGTTTTCCCAGGCCGGAGTGCGAGGGAATGCTGCGCTTGCGCTGGAAATCCATGTAGCAGCGAGTGACCCGAGATTCACTTTGTAGGTAATTAGCGGACATCTCCCTAACAGGGAAAATATTGTGCCCCCAGCTATCTCTGTGGTGTGGGTCTCCAAAGCTACCCACAAGCATAGACGTGATGCAAAATCCTAAGTTTCAGGAAGTTCCTAAAAAATACTGCAGCATCGTAGCTCTGATAAAATCAATTAGACTGTCATCCCTGGGTATAATCCTAGACCGGGATGCAAGGGAAAGTTGGGAGTTGGGCTTGAAAACGAAGAAGAAATCAATGCATCCCCATGGGCAGTGAAGGAATCTAGCCGACATCTCCCAACCTGGGAAAAACTGGATCCCCAGAAAAATGCCTGGAGTGTGTTATACTACTCCATCACACACAAAGATGTGCCCTGTTATCATGAGTGTTCGAAGTTTTCCACAATTGTCAGCAGCGCATGTGTTCTAATAGCACCTGTATATTCTTTTCCCTCTGTGTTTCATCAGGCCGGGCTGCAAGTGAATCCTGTGGGTTGGGATGGAAATCCAAGTAGCAGCGAGTGCCCCACAATGGTGTGTAGAGGTAATTAGCGGACTTCTACCTAACAGGGAAAAACTAGTGCCCTCAGCCATGTGTGTGGAGTGGGGCTTCACAATTCCCCCAAGCAAAGACGTGTTTGTTAATCCTGTGTGTGTGGAGGTTCCTACAACAGACAGCAGCGCCTGGTTTCTGATAGAATCATTTAGTTTGTCATCCCTGGGTGTTTTCCAACCCGGGCTGCAAGGGAAAGCTGGGAGTAGGGCTGGAAAACGAAGAAAAACAGAGTGACTCCCCATGGGCTGTGGAGATACTTAGCCAACGTCTCACAGCCTGGTTAAACCTGCACCCCAGAAACATGCATGGACTCTGTTTTCCTACTCAATCACACACACAAAGAAGTGTTCTGTTAAACTGTGAATGGAGAAGTTTCTACAACGTTCAGCAGCGCCTGGGTTTTAATAGAAACTTTAGCTAAATTTCCTGACTGTTTTCTCTGACTGGGTTGCAAGGGAAACTTGGAGATTGGATGGAAATCCAAGCAGGATCGATTACATCCCCATGGGCATTAATGGGAATAATCTGACCACCCCCAACCTAGGAAAACGTGTACACCGTGAAACATGCGTGGATATTTTAGAAACTCAATCAGACACAAAAAAAGTGTTCTGATATCCTGCGTGTGCGGATCTTCCTACAATGGTCTGCAGTGCCTGGGTTCCAATAGAACCACTAGCTTATAATCACTGAGTGTTTTCCAGTGCGGGTTGCGAGGGAAACTGGGGGTTCGGCTGGGAAGCCAAGTAGCCATGATTGCCCAGAGATTGACTGTAGAGGTAAGTAGAAGAATTCTCCCAAACAGTGAATAACTGTGCACCCAGGCATATTGTGGTGTTAGTCTCCATACCTCCTCCATGCAAAGCCATGTTCCGGAATTTTGAATGTGTGTTGTACCTCCAAAAGTCAGCAGAGAGTGGATTCTGATAGAATCGCTAATATTGCCATCCCTAGGTTTTTCCTTAGGCCGGGCTTCAAAGGAAAGCTGGGAGTTGGTCTGGAAAGCGAAGAAATATAGAGTGCATCAACATTGGAAGCGGAGGTAACTAGGCGACATCTCCCATCCTGGGAAAAGCTGTACCCCCGAAACTTGCCTGGAGTGTGTTTTCCTACACCGTCACACACAGAAAGATATGTTCTGTTATCCTGAGTGTTCGAAGGTTTCCACAATTTTCAGCAGGGCATGGGTTCAAATAGCACCAATAGCTTCTTTTCCCTCTGTGTTAACCCAGGCCGGGCTGCAAGGGAAAAATGGAGGTTGGGCTGGAATTCCAAGTAGCCGCGGGTGCCTGAGAAGGACTGTAGAGCTAATTAGGGGATTTCTCCCTAACAGGGAAAAACTTGTGCCCCCAGCCATATTTGTGGATTGGGGCTTCAAAACCCTTTCAAGCAAAGCCGTGTTTTGGAATCCTGTGTGTGTTGAAGTTCCTACAACAGAATGCAGCTCCGGGGCACTGGTAGAAACTTTAGCTACATTTCCTGATTGTTTACTCAGGCTGGGTTGCAAAGGAAACTGGGGGATGGGATGGAAATCCAAGCAGGAGCGATTAAAACCCCATGGGCATTAATGGGAATAATCTGACCACCCCCAACCTAGGAAAACCTGTACCCCCTGAAACTTTCGTGGAGTTGTTAGAATCTCAATCAGACACAAAAAAAATATTCTGTTATCCTGCGTCTGTGGATCTTCCTACAACGGTCTGCAGTGCCTGGGTTCCAATAGAAACACTAGCTTATAATCTCTGAGTGTTTTCCAGGGCAGGCTGCGGGGGAAACTGGGGGTTCGGCTGGAAATCCAAGTAGCCAGGATTTCCCAGAGATTGACTGTAGAGTTAATTAGCAGAATTCTCCCAAACAGTGAGTAACTGTGCCCCCAGGCATCTTGTGGTTTTGGTCTCTATAACTCCTCCAAGCAAAGCAATGTTCCGGAAATTTGAATGTGTGTTGTACCTCCAACAGGCAGCAGAGCTCGTGTTCTCATACATCAATAATATTGTCATTCCTAGGTGTTTCCTTAGGCCGGGCTTCAAAGGAAAGCAGGGAGTTGGTCTGGAACGTGAAGAAGTATAGTGTGCCTCCCCATTGGAAGTGGAGGTAATTAGGCGACATCTCCAAACCTGGGAATAGCTGTAACCCCAGATATATGCCTGGAGAGTATTTTCCTACATAATCACACACAAAAAATTTGTTTTGCTATCCTGAGTGTGCGGAGAATTCTACAATTTTCAGCAGCGCCTGGGTTATAGTAGCACCATTATTTTGTATTCCATGAGTTTTTTCACAGGCCTGGCTGCCAGGAAAAACTGTGGGCTTGGCTGAAATTCGTAGCAGCATCGAGTTACACCCCATGAGAATTTGAGGTAATTTTCCGACGTTCCACAGCCTTGGAAACCCTAAGCACACTGATACATGCTTGGAGTGTGTTTACCCATCTCCATCAGACACACAAATGTTTCTTCTTTTATCCTAGTTATGAGAAGTTTCCTACAATGGTAGGTAGAGACTGGGTTCCATTACAACCAATAACATATTTTCCCTGTGTGTTTTTCGAGGCCGGACTGCGAGGGAAAGATTCGGTTTGGGCTGGAAATCCAAGTAGTAGCGAGTGCCCCGAAATGGACTATGGAGGTAATTAGCGGACTTGGCCCTAAACGGGAAATTCTTGAGCCCCAGCAATGAGAGTGCTTTGAGGCTTCACAATTCGCACCAAGCAAATTCATGTTCCGGAATCCTGAGTGTTTGGAGGTTCCTCCAACAAACAGCAGCGCCCTGGTTCTGATAGAATGATTTAGTTTGTCATCCCTGGGTGTTTTCCACAGTCGGGCTGCAAGGGAATGCTAGGATTAGTGCTGGATATCGAAGAAGAAGAGAGTGCTTCCCCATGGGCAGTGGAGGTAATTAGCCAACATTTCCCATCCTGCGAACACCTGCACCCCAGGGACATGCCTTACAGTGTTTTCCCACTCCATCACACAAACAAAGCTGTGTTCTATTTTCCTTAGTGTAGGGAGGTTTCTACAACTGTCAGGAATGCCTTAGATTTAATAGAAACTGTAGCTTCTTTTCGCTGAGTGTTTTCACAGGGCGGGATGCGAGGGAACGCTGGGGGATGTGCTGGAATCCAAGCAACGACAATGGACTCCCCTTGGACAGTGGATGTAAATATCCGAACTCCCACAACCTAGGAACTCCTATACAAACTAAAACATGCGTGGATTTAGTTTACCCATCTAAATCAGACACTCAAAGTATTGCTGTGTTATTCTGAGTGTGGGGAGGTTCCTACAATTGTCTGCTGCACCTGGGTTCCAATAGGAACATAGCTTATTATCACTGAGTGTTTAACAAGGCCGGGCTGCGAGTGAAAACTGAAGGCTGAAAATCTATGCAGCGAGTGCCACTAGATGCACTGTGGAGGTATTTAGCAGACTTCTCCCTAACAGGGACAAATCTGTGACCCCATCCATCTGCGTGGATTAGGGTTCCACATCTCCCCACACTCAAAGATGTGTTCCAGAATCCTGAAGCTTTGGAGGATCCTCCAAAAGACAGCAACGCCGGGGTTCTAATAGAATCACTTATTTGTCATCCATGGGTGTTTCACTTGTCCGGGCTGCAAGGGAAACCTGGGAGTTGGGCTTGAAAACGAAGAAGAAGACAGTGTCACCCTTTGGGCACTTAAAGAATGTAGCAGACATCTCCCAAACTGGGAAAACCTGGATTACCAGAAAAATGCATGGAGTGTGTTTTCCTACTCCATCACACACAGAAAGATATGATCTGTTATCCTGAGTGTTCGAAGGTTTCCACAATTGTCAGCAGGGCATGGGTTCGAATAGCACCAATAGCTTCTTTTACCTCTGTGTTACCCCAGGCTGGGCTGCACGGGAAACTTGGTGGTTGGGCTGGGAATCCAAGTAGCAGCGAGTGCCCCGAGATGGACTATGGAGGTAATTATCGGACTTGGCCTTAAAAGGGAAAATCTTGGGCCCCAGGATTGAGTGTGCTGTGAGGCTTCACAATTCGCACCAAGCAAATCCGTGTTCCGGAACCCTGAGTGTTTGGAGGTTCCTCCACACATACAGCAGCGCACTGGTTCTGATAGAATGAGTTAGTTTGTGATCCCTGAGTGTTTTCCTAACCCGGGCTGCAAGGGAATGCTGGGAGTAGGGCTGTAAATCGAAGAAAACAGAGTGCATCCCCATGGGCTGTGGAGACACATAGCCAACGTCTCCCAAACTGTTTAAACCTGCACCACAAATACATGCATGTACTGTTTATTTCTACTCCATCTCACACCAAGAAGTGTTCTGTAACCCTGTGTATGTTGAGGTTTCTACAACTGTCAGCAGCGCCTGCTTTATAATAGAAAATTTAGCTATATTTCCTGACTGTTATCTCTGACTGGGTTGCAAGGGAAACTGGGGGATTGGTTGGAAATCCAAGCAGGAGCGATTACGTCCCCATTGGCTGTAGTGGGATGTATCTGACCTCCCACAACCTAGGAACACCAGTACACCATGAATCATGCGTGAAGCTTTTACCATCTCAATGAGACACAAAAAAATTTTTCTATTTTCCTGCGTGTGCGGAGGTTCCTACAACGGTGCAGTGCTTGAGTTGCAATAGAACCATTAACTTAATATATCTGAGTGTTTTCCAGGGCGGGCTGTGAGGGAAAGCTTGGGGTTCGGCTTGAAAGCCAAGTAGCAACGAGTGCCCAGAGATTGACTGTAGAGGTAATTAGAAGACTTCTCCCAGAGAGAGGGAAATGTGCCCCCAGGAATCTTGTGGTGTTGGTCTCCACACCTCAACCAAGCAAAGCCATGTTCCAGAATTTTGAGATTGCGTTGTACCTCCAAAAGGCAGCAGCGATGGTTTTCTCATAGAATCACTAATATTGTCATCACTAGGTGTTTTCTTAGGCCGGGCTGTAAGGGAAATTTGGGAGATGGTCTGAAAAGCGAAGAAGTATAGATTGCCTCCCCATTGGCAGTGGAGTTAATTAGGCGACATCTCCAAACCTGGGAACATCTGTACCCCCAGAAATATGCCTGGAGTTTATTTTTCTCCACCATCACACACACAAAGGTGTGTTCTGCTATCGTGAGTGTGGGGAGGATTCTACAAATATCAGCAGCGCCTGGGTTCTAATAGAACCAGTATTTTCTTTTCCGTGAGAGTTTTCACAAGCCTAGCTGCGAGGTAAAGCTGTGGGTTTGGATGAATTTCGTAGCAGCAGTGAGATATTCCCCATGAGAATTTGAGGTAATTTTCCGACGTCCCACAGCCTTGGAACACCTGTGCCCCATGAAACATGCGTGGAGTTTGTTTACCCATCTCCATCAGACACACAAAGGTTTCTTCTGTTATCCCAGATGTCGGAAGGTGCCTACAACTTTAAGTAGCGCCTGGGTTCCAATTTAACCAATAGCATATTATCCCTGAGTGATTTCCCAGGCCAGGCTGAGAGGGACAGCTGGGGTTTGGGCTGGAAATCCAAGCAGGAGCGAGTGCCTCCCCATGGGCATTGGAGGGAATTACCCGAACTCCCACTAACTAGCAACACCTTAATCCCTGAAACACGCGTGGAGTTTTTTTACGAAACTGCATGAGACACACAAAGAAGTGTTCGGTTTTCCTGGGTGTGGGGAGTATCCTACACTGTTCTGCAGCACCTGGGTTTCAATAGAACCACTGGATTATTATCCCTGATTGTTTTCCCAGGCCGGCCTGCGAGGGAATGCTGCGCTAGCGCTGGAAAGCCATGTAGCAGCGAGTTACACGAGATCCACTGTGGAGGTAATTAACGGACATCTCCCTAACAGGGAAAATCCTGTGCCCCCAGCCATCTCTTTGGTGTGGGTCTCCAAAGCTACCCCCAATCATAGACGTGATCCAGAATCCTAAGTTTCTGGAAGTTCGTAAAAAATACAGCAGCATCTTAGCTCTGATAAAATCACTTAGACTGTCATCCCTGGGTATAATCCTAGACCAGGATGCAAGGGAAAGTTGGGAGTTGGGCTTGAAAACGAAGAAGAAGTCAATGCAACAACATGGGCAGTGCAGGAATCTAGCCGACATCTAACAACTTGGGAAAAACTGGATCCCCCAAAAAATGCCTGGAGTGTGTTTTACTACTCCATCCCACACAGAAAGATGTGCTCTGTTATCATGAGTGTTCGATGTTTTCCACAATTTTCAGCAGCGCATGTGTTTTAATAGCACCAGTAGAATCTTTTCCATGTGTGTTTCCCCAGGACGGGCTGCAAGTGAATCCTGGGGGTTGGGATATAAATCCAAGTAGCATCGAGTGCCCCATGATTGTCTGTAGAGGTAATTAGCGGACTTCTACCTAACAGGGAAAATCTTGTGCCCTCAGCCATGTGTGTGGATTGGGGCTTCACAATTCTCCCAAACAAAGACGTGTTTGTTAATCCTGTGTGTGTGGAAGTTCCTACAACAGACAGCAGCGCCTGGTTTCTGATAGAATCATTTAGTTTGTCATCCCTGGGTGATTTTCCAACCCGGGCTGCAAGGGAAAGCTGGGAGTAGGGCTGGAAAACGAAGAAAAACAGAGTGCCTCACCATGGGCTTTGGAGATACTTAGCCAAAGTCTCACAGCCTGGTTAAGCCTGCACCACAGAAACATGCATGGACTCTGTTTTCCTACTCAATCACACACAAAAATTAGTGTTCTCATAAAATGTGTATGGAGAAGTTTCTACAAAGTTCAGCAGCGCCTGGGTTCTAATAGAAACTAGCTAAATTTCCTGACTGTTTTCTTTGACTGGGTTGCAAGGGAAACTGGGGAATGTGATGGAAATCCAAGCAGGAGCGATTACATCCCCATGGGCATTAATGAGAATGTTCTGACCACCGCCAACCTAGGAAATCCTGTACTCCCTGAAACATGCGTGGGGTTTTTAGAATCTCAATCAGACACAAAAAAAAATGTTCTGTTATCCTGCGTGTGCGGATCTTCCTACAACGGTCTGCAGTGCCTGGGTTCCAATAGAACCACTAGCTTATAATCTCTGAGTGTTATACAGGGTGGGCTGCGAGGGAAAATGGGGGTTCGGCTGGAAAGCCAAGTAGCCAGGATTGCCCAGAAATTGACTGTAGAGTTAATAGCGGAATTCTCCCAAACAGTGCGTAACTGTGCCCCCAGGCATCTTTTAGTTTTGGTCTCCATACCTCCTCCAAGCAAAGCCATGTTCCGGAATTTTGAGTGTGTGTTGTACCTCCAACAGGCAGCAGAGCGGGGTTCTCATAAAATCAATAATATTGTCATCCCTAGGTGTTTCCTTAGGCCGGGCTTCAAAGGAAAGCAGGGAGTTGGTCTGGAAAGCGAAGAAGTATAGAGTGCCTCCTCATTGGAAGTGGAGGTAATTAGGCGACATCTCCAAACCTGGGAAAAGCTGTAACACTAGAAATATGCCTGGAGTGTATTTTCCTACACCATCACACACACAAAAATTAGTTCTGATATCCTGAGTGTGTGGAGTATTCTACAATTTTCAGCAGTGCCTGGGTTCTAGTACCACCAGTAGATTGTTTTCCATGAGATTTTCACAGGCCTTGCTGCCAGGTAAAGATGTGGGCTTGGCTGTAATTCGTAGCAGCATCGAGTTACACCCCATGAGAATTTGAGGTAATTTTCCGACGTCCCACAGCCTTGGAAACCCTAAGCACACTGATACATGCTTGGAGTGTGTTTACCCACCTCCATCAGACACACAAATGTTTCTTCATTTATCCTAGTTATGGGAAGGTTCCTACAAAGGTAGGTAGAGACTGGGTTCCATTACAACCAATAACATATTTTCCCTGTGTGTTTTCCGATGCCGGACTGCGAGGGAAAGCTTGGGTTTTGGCTGGAAATCCAAGTAGCGCGAGTGCCCCTAGATGGACTATGGACGTAATTAGCGGATATGGCCCTAAAAGGGAAAATCTTGGACCCCAGCAATGAGTGTGCTGTGGGGCTTCACAATTCGCACCAAGCAAATCCATGTTCCGGAATCCTGAGTGTTTGGGGGTTCCTCCATCATACAGCAGCGCCCTGGTTCTGATAAAATGATTTAGTTTGTCATCCCTGGGTGTTTTCCACGGTCGGGCTGCAAGGGAATGCTAGGATTAGGGCTGGATACCGAAGAAGAAGAGAGTGCTTCCCCATGGGCAGTGGAGGTAATTAGCCAACATTTCCCATACTGCGAACACCTGCACCCCAGGGACATGCCTTACTGTGTTTTCCTACTCCATCATACACACAAAGCTGTGTTCTATTTTCCTTAGTGTAGGGAGGTTTCTACAACTGTCAGGAATGCCTTAGTTCTAATAGAAACTGTAGCTTCTTTTCCCTGAGTGTTTTCACAGTCCGGGATGCGAGGGAACGCTGGGGGTTGGGCTGGAATCCAAGCAACGGCAAGGGACTCCCCATGGACAGTGGATGTAAATATCCGAACTCCCACAACCTAGGAACTCCTATACAAACTGAAACATGCGTGGATTTAGTTTACCAATCTAAATCAGACACTCAAAATATTGTTCTCTTATTCTGAGTGTGGGGATGTTTCTACAATTGTCTGCAGCACCTGGGTTCCAATAGAAACCTAGCTTATTATCACTGAGAGTTTTACATGGCCTGGCTGCGAGTGAAAACTGAGGGATAGGCTGAAAATCTAAGAAGCAGCGAGTACCCCAAGATGCACTGTGGAGGTAATTAGCGGACTTCTCAATAACAGGGACAAATCTGTGACCCCATCCATCTGCGTGGATTGGGGTTCCACAACTCCCCACACTAAAAGACGTGTTCCAGAATCCTGAAGCTTTGGAGGATCCTCCAAAAGACAGCAAAGCCTGGGTTCTGATAGAATCACTTATTTGTCTTCCATGGGTGTTTCACTTGTCCGGGCTGCAAGGGAAAGCTGGTAGTTGGGCTTGAAAACGGAGAAGAAGACAGTGCCACAACTTGGGCACTGAACGAATGTAGCTGACATCTCCCAAACTGGGAAAACCTGGATCCCCAGAAAAATGCCTGGTGTGTGTTTTCCTGCAACATCAAACACAGAAAAATATGTTCTGTTATCCTGAGTGTTCGAAGGTTTCCACAATTGTAAGCAGGGCATGGGTTCGAATAGCACCAATAGCTCCTTTTCCCTCTGTGTTATCCCAGGCCGGGCTGCAAGGGAAACATGGGGGTTGGGCTGGGCATCCAAGTAGCAGCGAGTGCCCCTATATGGACTATGGAGGTAATTAGCGGACTTGGCCCTAAAAGGGAAAATCTTGGGCCCCAGGATTGAGTGGGCTGTGAGGCTTCACCATTCGCAACAAGCAAATGCGAGTTCCGGAATCCTGAGTGTTTGGAGTTTCCTCCACACATACAGCAGCGCACTGGTTCTGATAGAATGAGTTAGTTTGTGATCCCTGAGTGTTTTCCTAACCCGGGCTGCAAGGGAAAGCTGGGAGTAGGGCTGGAAATCGAAGAAAACAGAGTACATTCACATGGGCTGTGGAGATACTCAGCCAACGTCTACCAAACAGTTTACACCTGCATCACAGATACATGCATTTACTGTGTATTCCTATTCCATCTCACACCAAGAAGTGTTCTGTTACCCTGTGTATGGGGAGGTTTCTACAACTGTCAGCAGGGCCTGGGTGCTAATAGAAAGTTTAGCTATATTTCCTGACTGTTTTCTCTGACTGGGTTGCAAGGGAAACTGGGGGATGAGATGGAAATCCAAGCAGGAGCGATTACGTCCCCATGGGCATTAATGGGAATAATCTGACCTCCCCCAACCTAGGAAAACCTGTACCCAAAGAAACATGCGTGGAATTTTTACCATCTCAATCAGACACAAATATGTATTCTGTTATCCTGCATGTGCAGAGCTACCTACAACGGTCTGCAGTGCCTGGGTTCCAATAGAACCACTAGCTTATAATCTCTGAGTGTTTTCCAGGGCGGGCTGTGAGGAAACCTGGGGGTTCGGCTGGAAAGCCAAGTAGCCAGGATTGCCCAGAAATTGACTGTAGAGTTAATTAGCGGAATTCTCCCTAACAGTGAGTAACTGTGCCCCCAGGCATCTTATGTTGTTGGTCTCCATACCTCCTCCAAGCAAAGCCATGTTCCGGAATTTTGAGTGTGTGTTGTACCTCCAACAGGCAGCAGAGCGGGTGTTCTCATAAAATCAATAATATTGTCATCCCTAGGTGTTTCCTTAGGCCGGGCTTCAAAGGAAAGCAGGGAGTTGGTCTGGAAAGCGAAGAAGTATAGAGTGCCTCCACATTGGAAGTAGAGGTAATTAGGCGACATCTCCAAACCTGGGAACAGCTGTAACACCATAAATATGCCTGGAGTGTATTTTCATACACCTTCACACACACAAAAATTTGTTCTGCTATCCTGAGTGTGCGGAGTATTCTACAATTTTCAGCAGCTCCTGGGTTCTAGTAGCACCAGTATTTAGTTTTCCTTTAATTTTTTCACAGGCCTGGCTGCGAGGTAAAGCTGTGGGCTTGGCTGTAATTCGCAGCAGCAGCGAGTTACACCCCATGAGAATTTGAGGTAATTTTCCGACTTCCCACAGCCTTGGAAACCCTAAGCACACTGATACATGCTTGGAGTGTGTTTACCCATCACCATCAGACACAAAAATATTTCTTCTTTTATCCTAGTTGTGGGAAGTTTCCTACAACGGTAAGTAGAGCCTGGGTTCTGTTACAACCAATAACATATTTTCCCTGTGTGCTTTCCCAGGCCGGTCTGCGTGGGAAAGCTTGGGTTTGTGCTTTAAATCCAAGTAAAACGAATGCCCCGAGATGGACTATGGAGGTAATTAGCCGACTTAGCCCTAAAAGGGAAAATCTTGGGCCCCAGCACAGAGTGTGCTGTGGGGCTTCACAATTCGCATCAAGCAAATCTGTGTTCCGGAATCCTGAGTGTTTGGAGGTTCCTTCAACATACAGCAGCACCCTGGTTCTAACAGAATGATTTAGTTTGTCATCCCTGGGTGTTTTCCATGGTCGGGCTTCAAGGGAATGCTAGGAATAGGGCTGGATATCGAAGAAGAAGAGAGTACTTCCCCACGGGCAGTGGAGGTAATTAGCCAACATTTCACAACCTGCGAACACCTGAAACCCAGAGACATGCCTTACTGTGTTTTACTACTACATCACACACACAAAGCTGTGTTCTGTTTTCCTTAGTGTAGGGAGGTTTCTACAACTGTCAGGAGTGCCTTACTTCTTATAGAAACTGTAGCTAATTTTCCCTGAGTGTTTTCACATGCCGGGATGCGAGGGAATGCTGGGGGTTGGGCTGGAATCCAAGAAACGGCAAGGGACTCCCCATGGACAGTGGATGTAATTATCCGAACTCCCACAAACTAGGAAAACCTATACAAAATGAAACATGCATGGATTTAGTTTACCTATCTAAATCAGACACTCAAAGTATTGTTCTGTTATTCTGAGTGTGGGGATGTACCTACAATTGTCTGCAGCACCTGGATCCAAAAAAACGTAGCTTATTATCAATGAGTGTTTTAAAATTTGGGCTGTAAGTGTAAACTTGGGGATAGACTGAAAATCCAAGAAGCAGCGAGTGACCCAAGATGCACTGTGGAGATAATTAGCAGACTTCTCCCTAACAGGGACAAATATGTGACCCCATCCATCTGCGTGGATTGGGGTTCCACAACTCCCCACACTCAAAGACGTGTTCCAGAATTCTGAAAATTTGGAGGTTCCTCCATCAGACTGCAATGCCTTGGTTCTGATAGAATCATTTATTGGTCATACATGGGTGTTTCAATTGTCCGGGCTGCAATGAAAGTTTGTAGTTCGGCTTGAAAATGAAGAAGAAGACAGTGCCACCCCATGGGCACTGAAGGAATCTAGCCGATATCTCCCAACCTGGGAAATCATGGATCCCCATAAAAATGCCTGGATTGTGTTTTCCTACTCCATCACACACAGAAAGATATGTTCTGATATCCTGAGTGTTCGAAGGTTTCCACAAGTGTCAGCAGGGCATGGGTTCGAATAGCACCAATAGCTTCTTTTCCCTCTGTGTAAACCCAGGCCTGGCTGCAAGGGAATCATGGGGGTTGGGCTGGAATTCCAAGTCGCAGCGGGTGCCCGAGAAGGACTGTAGATCTAATTAGCGGACTTATCCCTAACAGGGAAAAAATTGAGCCCCCAGACATGTTTGTGGATTGGGGCTTCAAAACTCTTCCAAGCAAAGCCGTGTTTGGGAACCCTGTGTGTGTTGAAGTTCCTACAACAGACTGCAGCACCGGGGTTCTGATAGAAACTTTAGCTACATTTCCTGATTGTTTTCTCAGGCTGGGTTGTAAAGGAAACTGGGGGATTTGCTGGAAAGCCAACCAGGCGCGAGTACTTCCCCATGGGATGTAGTGGGATGTATCTGACCTCCCAAAAACCTAGGAACACCAGTAAACCCTGAAACATGCGTGGAGCTTTTACCATCTCAATGAGACACAAAAAATTTTTTCTGTTATCCTGCGTGTTCGGAGGTTCCTACAAAGGTCTGCAGTGCTTGAGTTCCAATAGAACCATTAACTTATAATCTCTGAGTGTTTTCCAGGGCGTGCGGCGAGGTAAAGTTGGGGGTTCGGCTTGAAAGCCAAGTAGCAACGAGTGCCCAGAGATTGACTGTAGAGGTAATTAGCGGACTTCTCCCAGAGAGAACTGTGCCCCCAGTAATCTTGTGGTGTTGGTCTCCACACCTCCACCAAGCAAAGCTATGTTGCAGAATTTTGAGGTTTTGTTGTACCTCCAACAGGCAGCATCGAGGGGTTTCTCAAAGAATCACTAATATTGTCATCCCAAGGTGTTTTCGTACGCCGGGCTGTAAGGGAAATTTGGGAGATGTTCTGCAAACCGAAGAAGTTTAGATTGCCTCCCCATTGGCAGTGGAGGTTATTAGGCGACATCTCTAAACCTGGGAACAGCTGTACCCCCAGAAATATGCCTGGAGTGTATTTTTCTACACCATCACACACACAAAGGTGTGTTCTGCTATCCTGAGTGTGGGGAGGATTCCACAACTTTCAGCAGCGCCCTGGTTCTAGTAGAACCAGTATTTTGTTTTCCATGAGTTTTTTCACAAGCCTGGCTGCGAGGTAAAGCTGTGGGCTTGGCTGAAATTCGTAGCAGCAGCGAGTTACTCCCCATGAGAATTTGAGGAAATTTTCCGACATCCCACAGCCTTGGAACACCTAAGCCCCCTAATACATGCATGGAGTTTGTTTACCCATGTCCATCAGACACACAAATGTTTCTTCTTTTATCCTAGTTGTGGGAAGATTCCTACAACTGTAGGTAGAGACTGGGTTCCATTATAACCAATAACATATTTTACCTGTGTGTATTCCCAGTCCGGGCTGCGTGTGAAAGCTTGGGTTTGGGCTGGAAATCCAAGTAGCAGCGAGTGCCTCGAGATGGACTATGGAGGTAATTAGCGGACTTGGACCTAAAAGGGAAAATCTTGGGCCCCAGCAATGAGTGTGCTTTGGGGCCTCACAATTCGCACCAAGCAAATCCCTGTTCCGGAATCCTGAGTGTTTGGAGGTTCCTCCATCATATAGGAGCGCACTTGTTCAGATAGAATGATTTAGTTTGTCATCCCTGGGTGTTTTCCTAACCCGGGCTGCAAGCGAAAGCTGGGAGTAGGGCTGGAAAACGAAGAAAACAGAGTGCCTCCCCATGGGCTGTGGAGATACTTAGCCAACGTCTCCCAACCTGGTTACACCTGCACCCCAAATACATGCATGGACTGTGTATTCCTACTCCATCACACACCAAAGAAGTGTTCTGTTACCCTGTGTATGGGGAGGTTTCTACAACTGTGAGCACCGCCTGGGTTCTAATACAAACTTACCTAAATTTCCTGACTGTTTTCTCTGACTGAGTTGCAAGGGACACTTGGGGATGGGATGGAAATCCAAGCAGGAGCGATTACCTCCCCATGGGCATTAATGGGAATAATCTGACCTCCCCCAACCTAGGAAAACCTGTACCCCCTGAAAAAGGCGTGGAGTTTTTACCATCTCAATCAGACACAAAAAAATTGTTCTGTTATCCTGCGTGTGCGGAGCTTCCTACAACGGTCTGCAGTGCCTTGGTTCCAATAGAACCACTAGCTTATAATCTCTGAGTGTTTTCCAGGGCGGACTGTGAGGGAAACTGGGGGTTCGAATGGAAAGCCAAGTAGCCAGGATTGCCCAGAAATTGAATTTAGAGGTAATAAGTGGGCTTCTGCCAGACAGAGAGAAACTGTGCCCCCAGGCATCTTGTGGTATTGGTCTCCAAACCTCCACCAAGCAAAGACATTTTCCGGAATTTTGAGTGTGTGTTGTACCTCCAAAAGACAGCAGAGTGGGGGTTCTGATAGAATCACTAATATTGTCATCCCTAGGTTTTTTCTTAGGCCGGGCTTCACACGAAAGCTGGGAGGTGGTCTGGAAAGCGAAGAAGTATAGAGTGCCTCCCCATTGGAAGTGGAGGCAATTATGCGACATCTCCAAACCTGGAAACAGCTGTACCCCCGGAAACTTGCCTGGAGTGTATTTTCCTCCACCATTACACACACAAAATTTGTTCTGCTATCCTGAGAGTGGGGAGGATTCTAAAACTTTCAGCAACACCTGTGTACTAGTAGCACCATTATTTAGATTTCCGTGAGTTTTTTCACAGGCCTGGCTGCGAGGTAAAGCTGTGGGCTTGGCTTTAATTCATAGCAGCACCGAGTTACTCCCCATGAGAATGTGAGGTAATTTTCCGACATCCCAATGCCTTGAAACATCTTAGCCCCCTGATACATACTTGGAGATTGTTTACCCATCTCCATCAGACACACAAATTTTTCTGCTTTTATCCTAGTTCTGGGAAGATTACTACTACCGTAGGTAGAGACTGGGTTACATTACAACCAATAACATATTTTCCTGTGGGTTCTCCCAGGCCGGGCTGCGAGGGAAATCTTGGGTTTGTGCTGGAAATCCAAGTACCTGCGAGTGCCCCGAGATGGACTATTGAGGTAATTAGCGGACTTGGCCATAAAAGGGAAAATCTTGGGCCCCAGGGATGAGTGTGTTGTGGGGCTTCAAAATTCTTCCAATCAATTCCGTGTTCCGGAATGATGAGAGTTTAGAGATTCCTGCAACATACAGCAGCGCCCTGGTTCTGATAGAATGATTTAGTTTGACATCCCTGGGTGTTGTCCACGGTCGGGCTGCAAGGGAATGCTAGGATTAGGGCTGGATATCGAAGAAGATGAAAGTGCTCCCCCATGGGCAGTGGAGGTAATTAGCCAACATTTCCCATCCTGCGAACACCTGCACCCCAGGGACATGCCTTAATGTGTTTTCCTACTCCATCACTCACACAAAGCTATGTTCTGTTTTCCTTAGTGTAGGGAGGTTTCTACAACTGTCAGGAGCGTCTTAGTTCTTATAGAAACTGTACCTTTTTTTCCTGTGTGTTTTCACAGACCGGGATGCGAGGGAACGCTGGGGGTTGGGCTGGAATCCAAGAAACTGCAAGGGACTCCCCATGGACAGTGGATGTAATTATCCGAACTCCCACAACCTAGGAAAACCTATACAAAATGAAATATGCGTGGATTTAGTTTACCTATCTAAATCAGACACTCAAAGTATTGTTCTGTTATTCTGAGTGTGGGGAGGTACCTATAATTTTCTGCAGCACCTGGGTCCAATAGAAACCTAGCTTATTATCACTGAGTGTTTTAAACGGATGGGCTATGAGTGAAAACTGGGGGATAGACTGAAAATCCAAGAAGCAGCGAGTGACTCAAATGCAATGTGGAGGTAATTAGCAGACTTCTCCCTAACAGGGACAAATCTGTGACCCCATCCATCTGCGTGGATTGGGGTTCCACAACTCCCCACACTCAAAGACGTGTTCCAGAATCCTGAAAGTTTGGAGGTTCCTCCATCAGACTGCAACGCCGTGGTTCTGATAGAATCACTTATTGGTCATACATAGGTGTTTCAATTGTCCGGGCTGCAAGGGAAAGTTTGTAGTTGGGCTTGAAAATGAAGAAGAAGACAGTGCCACCCCATGGGCACTGAAGGAATCTAGCCGATATCTCCCAACCTGGGAAATCATGGATCCCCATAAAAATGCCTAGAGTGTGTTTTCCTACTCCATCACACACAGAAAGTTATGTTCTGTTATCCTCAGTGTTCGAAGGTTTCCACAATTGTCAGCAGGGCATGGGTTCGAATAGCACCAATAGCTTCTTTTCCCTCTGTGTAAACCCAGGCCTGGCTGCAAGGGAATCATGGGTGTTGGGCTGGAATTCCAAGTCGAAGCGGGTGCCCGAGAAGGACTGTAGATCTAATTAGCGGACTTATCCCTAACATTGAAAAAATTGAGCCCCCAGACATGTTTGTGGATTGGGGCTTCAAAACTCTTCCAAGCAAAGCCGTGTTTGGGAACCCTGTGTGTGTTGAAGTTCCTACAACAGACTGCAGCACCGGGGTTCTGATAGAAACTTTAGCTACATTTCCTGATTGTTTTCTCAGGCTGGGTTGTAAAGGAAACTGGGGGATTTGCTGGAAAGCCAACCAGGCGCGAGTACTTCCCCATGGGCTGTCGTGGGATGTATCTGACCTCCCAAAAACCTAGGAACACCAGTACACCCTGAAACATGCGTGGAGCTTTTACCATCTCAAAGAGACACAAAAAAATTTTTCTGTTATCCTGCGTGTTCGGAGGTTCTACAAAGGTCTGCAGTGCTTGAGTTCCAATAGAACCTTTAACTTATAATCTCTGAGTGTTTTCCAGGGCGTGCGGCGAGGGAAAGCTGGGGGTTCGGCTTGAAAGCTAAGTAGCAACGAGTGCCCAGAGATTGACTGTAGAGGTAATTAGCGGACTTCTCCCAGAGAGAAATGTGCCCCCAGTAATCTTGTGGTGTTGGTCTCCACACCTCCACCAAGCAAATCTATGTTGCAGAATTTTGAGTTTTGTTGTACCTCCAACAGGCAGCATCGAGGGGTTTCTCATAGAATCACTAATATTGTCATCCCAATGTGTTTTCATATGCCGGGCTGTAAGGGAAATTTGGGAGATGGTCTGCAAAGCGAAGAAGTATAGATTGCCTCCCCATTGGCAGTGTAGGTTATTAGGCGACATCTCTAAACCTGGGAACAGCTGTACCGCCAGAAATATGCCTGGAGTGTATTTTTCTACACCATCAAACACACAAAGGCGTGTTCTGCTATCCTGAGTGTGGGGAGGATTCCACAACTTTCAGCAGCGCCTAGGTTCTAGTAGAACCATTATTTTGTTTTCCATGAGTATTTTCACAGGCCTGGCTGCGAGGTAAAGCTGTGGGCTTGGCTGAAATTCGTAGCAGCAGCGAGTTACTCCCCATGAGAATTTGAGGAAATTTTCCGACGTCCCACAGCCTTGGAACACCTAAGCCCCCTGATACATGCGTGGAGTTTGTTTACCCATCTCCATCAGACACACAAATGTTTCTTCTTTTATCCTAGTTGTGGGAAGATTCCTACAACTGTAGGTAGAGACTGGGTTCCATTATAACCAATAACATATTTTACCTGTGTGTATTCCCAGTCCGGGCTGCGTGTGAAAGCTTGGGTTTGGGCTGGAAATCCAAGTAGCAGCGAGTGCCTCGAGATGGACTATGGAGGTAATTAGCGGACTTGGACCTAAAAGGGAAAATCTTGGGCCCCAGCAATGAGTGTGCTGTGGGGCTTCACAATTCGCACCAAGCAAATCCCTGTTCCGGAATCCTGAGTGTTTGGAGGTTCCTCCATCATATAGGAGCGCACTTGTTCTGATAGAATGATTTAGTTTGTCATCCCTGGGTGTTTTCCTAACCCGGTCTGCAAGCGAAAGCTGGGAGTAGGGCTGGAAAACGAAGAAAACAGAGTGCCTCCCCATGTGCTGTGTAGATACTTAGCCAACGTCTCCCAACCTGGTTACATCTGCACCCCAAATACATGCATGGACTGTGTATTCCTACTCCATCTCACACCAAAGAAGGGTTCTGTTACCCTGTATATGGGGAGGTTTCTACAACTGTGAGCACCGCCTGAGTTCTAATACAAACTTACCTAAATTTCCTGACTGTTTTCTCTGAATGGGTTGCAAGGGACATTGGGGATCGGATGGAAATCCAAGCAGGAGCGATTACCTCCCCATGGGCATTAATGGGAATAATCTGACCTCCCCCAACCTAGGAAAACCTGTACCCCCTGAGACATGCATGGAGTTTTTACCATCTCAATCAGACACAAAAAAATGTGTTCTGTTATCCTGCGTGTGCGGAGCTACCTACAATGGTCTGCAGTGCCTTTGTTCCAATAGAACCACTAGCTTATAATCTCTGAGTGTTTTCCAGGGCGGGCTGCGAGGGAAACTGGGGGTTCGAATGGAAAGCCAAGTAGCCAGGATTGCCCAGAAATTGAATTTAGAGGTAATAAGCGGACTTCTGCCAGACAGAGAGAAACTGTGCCCCCAGGCATCTTGTGCTATTCAAAACCCCAACATACAGCAGCGTCCTTGTTCTGATAGAATGATTTAGTTTGACATCCCTGGGTGTTTTCCACGGTCGGGCTGCAAGGTAATGCTAGGATTAGGGCTGGATATCGAAGAAGATGAAAGTGCTCCCCATGGGCAGTGGAGGTAATTAGCCAACATTTCCCATCCTGCGAAACCTGCACCCCAGAGACATGCCTTAATGTGTTTTCCTACTCCATCACACAAACAAAGCTATGTTCTCTTTTCCTTAGTGTAGGGAGGTTTCTACATCTGTCAGGTGCGTCTTAGTTCTTATAGTAACTGTAGCTTTTTTTCCCTATGTGTTTTCACAGACCGGGATGCGAGGGAACACTGGGGGTTGGGCTGGAATCCAAGAAACTGCAAGGGACTCCCCATGGACAGTGGATGTAATTATCCGACCTCCCACAGCCTAGGATCGCCTATACAACCTGAAACATGCGTGGATTTAGTTTACCCATCTAAATCAGACATTCAAATTATTGTTCTGTTATTCTGAGTGACGGTAGGTTCCTACAATTGTCTGTAGCACCTGGGTTCCAATAGAAACCTAGCTTATTATCACTGAGTGTATTACAAGGCCGGGCTGCGTGGGAAAAACTGGGGGATAGACTGAAAATCTAAGAAGCAGCGAGTGCCCCAAGATGCACTGTGGAGTTAATTAGCAGGCTTCTCCCTAACAGGGACAAATCTGTGACCCCATCCATCTGCGTGGATTGGGGTTCCACAACTCCCCAAACTCAAAGACGTGTTCCAGAATCCTGAAGGTTTGGAGGTTCCTCCAACAGGCAGCAACGCCAGGGTTCTGATAGAATCACTTATTTGTCATCCATGGGTGTTTCACATGTCCGGGCTGCAAGGGAAAGCTGGGAATAGGGCTGAAAAACGAAGAAAACAGAATGCCACCCCATGGGATGTGGAGATATTTAGCCAACGTCTCCAAACCTGGTTACACCTGAACCCTAGATACATGCATGGACTTGGTATTCCTACTCCATCAAACACACAAAGAAGTGTTCTGTTACCCTGTGTATGGGGAAGTTTCTAAAACGGTCAGCAGCGCCTGGGTTCTAAAAAAATTTAGCTAAATTTCCTGACTGCTTCCTCTGACTGGGTTGCAAGGGAAACTGGGGGATGGAATGGAAATCCAAGAAGGAATGATTATTTCCCATGGGCATTAATGGGAATAATCTGACGTCCCCCAACCTAAGAAAACCTGTACCCCCTGAAACATGCGTTGAGTTTTTACCATCTCAATCTGACCCAAAAATAGTGTTCTGTTATCCTGCGTGTGCGGAACTTCCTACAACGGTCAGCAGTGTCTGGTTTCCAACAGAACCACTAGCTAATAATCACTGAGTGTTTTCCAGGGTGGGCTGCGAGGGAATCTGGGGGTTCGGCTGGAAAGACAAGTAGCCAGGATTGCCCAGAAATTGACTGTAGAGGTAATTAGTGGGCTTCTCCCAGACAGAGAGAAACTGTGCCCCCAGGAATCCTGTGGTGTTTGTCTCCACACCTCCACCAAGCAAAGCCATTTCCCGGAAATTTGAGTGTGTGTTGTACCTCCAACTGTCAGCAGAGATGGGGTTCTGATAGAATCACTAATATTGTCATCCCAAGGTGTTTCCTTAGGCCGGGCTTCAAAGGAAAGCTGGGAATTAGTCTGGAAAGCGAAGAAGTATAGAGTGCCTCCCCATTGGCAGTGGAGGTAATTAGGCGACATCTCCAAACCTGGGAACACCTGTACCCCCGGAAACATGCCTGGAGTGTATTTTCATACACCTTCACACACAAAAAAATTTGTTCTGCTATCCTGAGTGTGCGGAGTATTCTACAATTTTCAGCAGCTCCTGGGTTCTAGTAGCACCAGTATTTAGTTTTCCTTTAATTTTTTCACAGGCCTGGCTGCGTGGTAAAGCTGTGGGCTTGGCTGTAATTCGCAGCAGCAGCGAGTTACACCCCATGAGAATTTGAGGTAATTTTCCGACGTCCCACAGCCTTGGAAACCCCAAGCACAATGATACATGCTTGGAGTGTGTTTACTCATCTCCATCAGACACAAAAATATTTCTTCTTTTATCCTAGTTGTGGGAAGTTTCCTACAACGGTAAGTAGAGCCTGGGTTCTGTTACAACCAATAACATATTTTCCCTGTGTGATTTCCCAGGCCGGTCTGCGTGGGAAAGCTTGGGTTTGGGCTTTAAATCCAAGTAAACGAATGCCCCGAAATGGACTATGGAGGTAATTAGCCGACTTAGCCCTAAAAGGGAAAATCTTGGGCCCCAGCATAGAGTGTGCTGTGGGGCTTCACAATTCGCATCAAGCAAATCTGTGTTCCGGAATCCTGAGTGTTTGGAGGTTCCTCCAACGTACAGCAGCACCCTGGTTCTAACAGAAGATTTAGTTTGTCATCCCTGGGTGTTTTCCATGGTCGGGCTTCAAGGGAATGCTAGGAATAGGGCTGGATATCGAAGAAGAAGAGAGTACTTCCCCACGGGCAGTGGAGGTAATTAGCCAACATTTCACAACCTGCGAACACCTGAACCCCAGAGATATGCCTTACTGTGTTTTCCTACTACATCACACACACAAAGCTGTGTTCTGTTTTCCTTAGTGTAGGGAGGTTTCTACAACTGTCAGGAGTGCCTTACTTCTTATAGAAACTGTAGCTAATTTTCCTGAGTCTTTTCACAGGCCGGGATGCGAGGGAATGCTGGGGTTTGGGCTGGGAATCCAAGAAACGGCAAGGGGCACACCATGGAGAGTGGATGTAATTATCCGAACTCCCACAAACTAGGAAAACCTATACAAAATGAAACATGCATGGATTTAGTTTACCTATCTAAATCAGACACTCAAAGTATTGTTCTGTTATTCTGAGTGTGGGGATGTACCTACAATTGTCTGCAGCACCTGGGTCCAATAAAACGTAGCTTATTATCATTGAGTGTTTTAAAATTTGGGCTGTAAGTGTAAACTGGGGGATAGACTGAAAATCCAAGAAGCAGCGAGTGCCCAAGATGCACTGTGGAGGTAATTAGCGGACTTCTCCTAACAGGGACAAATCTGTGACCCCATCCATCTGCGTGGATTGGGGTTCCACAACTCCCCACACTCAAAGACGTGTTCCAGAATTCTGAAAATTTGGAGGTTCCTCCATCAGACTGCAATGCCTTGGTTCTGATAGAATCACTTATTGGTCATACATGGGTGTTTCAATTGTCCGGGCTGCAAGGGAAAGCTTGGAGTTGGGCTTGAAAATGAAGAAGAAGACAGTGCCACCCCATGGGCACTGAAGGAATCTAGCCGATATCTCCCAACCTGGGAAATCATGGATCCCCATAAAAATGCCTGGAGTGTGTTTTCCTACTCCATCACACACAGAAAGATATGTTCTGTTATCCTGAGTGTTCGAAGGTTTCCACAAGTGTCAGCAGGGCATGGGTTCGAATAGCACCAATAGCTTCTTTTCCCTCTGTGTAAAACCCAGGCCTGGCTGCAAGGGAATCTTGGGGGGTTGGGCTGGAATTCCAAGTCGCAGCGGGTGCCCGAGAAGGACTGTAGATCTAATTAGGCGGACTTATCCCTAACAGGGAAAAAATTGAGCCCCCAGACATGTTTGTGGATTGGGGCTTCAAAACTCTTCCAAGCAAAGCCGTGTTTGGGAACCCTGGTGTGTTGAAGTTCCTACAACAGACTGCAGCACCGGGGTTCTGATAGAAACTTTAGCTACATTTCCTGATTGTTTTCTCAGGCTGGGTTGTAAAGGAAACTGGGGGATTTGCTGGAAAGCCAACCAGGCGCGAGTACTTCCCCCATGGGCTGTAGTGGGTTGTATCTGACCTCCCAAAACCTAGGAACACCAGTACACCCTGAAAACATGCGTGGAGCTTTTACCATCTCAATGAGACACAAAAAATTTTTTCTGTTATCCTGCGTGTTCGGAGGTTCCTACAAAGGTCTGCAGTGCTTGAGTTCCAATAGAACCTTTAACTTATAATCTCTGAGTGTTTTCCAGGGCGTGCGGCGAGGGAAAGCTGGGGGTTCGGCTTGAAGCCAAGTAGCAACGAGTGCCCAGAGATTGACTGTAGAGGTAATTAGCGGACTTCTCCCAGAGAGAACTGTGCCCCCAGTAATCTTGTGGTGTTGGTCTCCACACCTCCACCAAGCAAAGCTATGTTCCAGAATTTTGAGTTTTTGTTGTACCTCCAACAGGCAGCATCGAGGGGTTTCTCATAGAATCACTAATATTTTCATCCCAAGGTGTTTTCGTACGCCGGGCTGTATGGGAAATTTGGGAGATATTCTGCAAAGCGAAGAAGTTTAGATTGCCTCCCCATTGTCAGTGGAGGTTATTAGGCGACATCTCTAACCTGGGAACAGCTGTACCCCAGAAATATGCCTGGAGTGTATTTTTCTACACCATCAAACACACAAAGGCGTGTTCTGCTATCCTGAGTGTGGGGAGGATTCCACAACTTTCAGCAGCGCCTTGGTTCTACTAGAACCAGTATTTTGTTTTCCATGAGTTTTTTCACAACCCTGGCTGCGAGGTAAAGCTTGTGGGCTTGGCTGAAATTCGTTAGCAGCAGCGAGTTACTCCCATGAGAATTTGAGGAAATTTTCCGACGTCCCACAGCCTTGGAACACCTAAGCCCCCTGATACATGTGTGGAGTTTGTTTACCCATCTCCATCAGACACACAAATGTTTCTTCTTTTAGCCTAGTTGTGGGAAGATTCCTACAACTGTAGGTAGAGACTGGGTTCCATTATAACCAATAACATATTTTAACCTGTGTGTAGTCCCAGTACGGGCTGTGTGTGTAAGCTTGGGTTTGGGCTGGAAATCCAAGTAGCAGCGAGTGCCTCGAGATGGACTATGGAGGTAATTAGCAGACTTGTCCTAAAAGGGAAAATCTTGGGCCCCAGCAATGAGTGTGCTGTGGGGCCTCACAATCGCACCAAGCAAATCCCTGTTCCGGAATCCTGAGTGTTTGGAGGTTCCTCCATCATATAGGAGCGCACTTGTTCTGATAGAATGATTTAGTTTGTCATCCCTGGGTGTTTTCCTAACCCGGTCTGCAAGCGAAAGCTGGGATAGGGCTGGAAAACGAAGAAAACAGAGTGCCTCCCCATGGGCTGTGGAGATACTTAGCCAACGTCTACCAGACCTGGTTACACTTGCACCCCAAATACATGCATGGACTGTGTATTCCTACTCCATCACAACACCAAAGAAGTTGTTCTGTTACCCTGTGTATGGGGAGGTTTCTACAACTGTGAGCACCGCCTGGGTTCTAATACAAACTTACCTAAATTTCCTGACTGTTTTCTCTGACTGAGTTGCAAGGGACACTTGGGGATGGGATGGAAATCCAAGCAGGAGCGATTACCTCCCCATGGGCATTAATGGGAATAATCTGACCTCCCCCAACCTAGGAAAACCTGTACCCCCTGAAAAAGGCGTGGAGTTTTTACCATCTCAATCAGACACAAAAAAATTGTTCTGTTATCCTGCGTGTGCGGAGCTTCCTACAACGGTCTGCAGTGCCTTGGTTCCAATAGAACCACTAGCTTATAATCTCTGAGTGTTTTCCAGGGCGGAGTGAGGGAAACTGGGGGTTCGAATGGAAAGCCAAGTAGCCAGGATTGCCCAGAAATTGAATTTAGAGGTAATAAGTGGGCTTCTGCCAGACAGAGAGAAACTGTGCCCCCAGGCATCTTGTGGTATTGGTCTCCAAACCTCCACCAAGCAAAGACATTTTCCGGAATTTTGAGTGTGGTGTTGTACCTCCAAAAGACAGCAGAGTGGGGGTTCTGATAGAATCACTAATATTGTCATCCCTAGGTTTTTTCTTAGGCCGGGCTTCACACGAAAGCTGGGAGGTGGTCTGGAAAGCGAAGAAGTATAGAGTGCCTCCCCATTGGAAGTGGAGGCAATTATGCGACATCTCCAAACCTGGAAACAGCTGTACCCCCGGAAACTTGCCTGGAGTGTATTTTCCTCCACCATTACACACAAAAATTTGTTCTGCTATCCTGAGGTGGGGAGGATTCTAAAACTTTCAGCAACACCTGTGTACTAGTAGCACCATTATTTAGATTTCCGTGAGTTTTTTCACAGGCCTGGCTGCGAGGTAAAGCTGTGGGCTTGGCTTTAATTCATAGCAGCACCGAGTTACTCCCCATGAGAATGTGAGGTAATTTTCCGACATCCCAATGCCTTGAAACATCTTAGCCCCCTGATACATACTTGGAGATTGTTTACCCATCTCCATCAGACACACAAATTTTTCTGCTTTTATCCTAGTTCTGGGAAGATTACTACTACCGTAGGTAGAGACTGGGTTACATTACAACCAATAACATATTTTCCTGTGGGTTCTCCCAGGCCGGGCTGCGAGGGAAATCTTGGGTTTGTGCTGGAAATCCAAGTACCTGCGAGTGCCCCGAGATGGACTATTGAGGTAATTAGCGGACTTGGCCATAAAAGGGAAAATCTTGGGCCCCAGGGATGAGTGTGTTGTGGGGCTTCAAAATTCTTCCAATCAATTCCGTGTTCCGGAATGATGAGAGTTTAGAGATTCCTGCAACATACAGCAGCGCCCTGGTTCTGATAGAATGATTTAGTTTGACATCCCTGGGTGTTGTCCACGGTCGGGCTGCAAGGGAATGCTAGGATTAGGGCTGGATATCGAAGAAGATGAAAGTGCTCCCCCATGGGCAGTGGAGGTAATTAGCCAACATTTCCCATCCTGCGAACACCTGCACCCCAGGGACATGCCTTAATGTGTTTTCCTACTCCATCACTCACACAAAGCTATGTTCTGTTTTCCTTAGTGTAGGGAGGTTTCTACAACTGTCAGGAGCGTCTTAGTTCTTATAGAAACTGTACCTTTTTTTCCTGTGTGTTTTCACAGACCGGGATGCGAGGGAACGCTGGGGGTTGGGCTGGAATCCAAGAAACTGCAAGGGACTCCCCATGGACAGTGGATGTAATTATCCGAACTCCCACAACCTAGGAAAACCTATACAAAATGAAATATGCGTGGATTTAGTTTACCTATCTAAATCAGACACTCAAAGTATTGTTCTGTTATTCTGAGTGTGGGGAGGTACCTATAATTTCTGCGCACCTGGGTCCAATAGAAACCTAGCTTATTATCACTGAGTGTTTTAAACGGATGGGCTATGAGTGAAAACTGGGGGATAGACTGAAAATCCAAGAAGCAGCGAGTGACTCAAATGCAATGTGGAGGTAATTAGCAGACTTCTCCCTAACAGGGACAATCTGTGACCCCATCCATCTGCGTGGATTGGGGTTCCACAACTCCCCACACTCAAAGACGTGTTCCAGAATCCTGAAAGTTTGGAGGTTCCTCCATCAGACTGCAACGCCGTGGTTCTGATAGAATCACTTATTGGTCATACATAGGTGTTTCAATTGTCCGGGCTGCAAGGGAAAGTTTGTAGTTGGGCTTGAAAATGAAGAAGAAGACAGTGCCACCCCATGGGCACTGAAGGAATCTAGCCGATATCTCCCAACCTGGGAAATCATGGATCCCCATAAAAATGCCTAGAGTGTGTTTTCCTACTCCATCACACACAGAAAGTTATGTTCTGTTATCCTCAGTGTTCGAAGGTTTCCACAATTGTCAGCAGGGCATGGGTTCGAATAGCACCAATAGCTTCTTTTCCCTCTGTGTAAACCCAGGCCTGGCTGCAAGGGAATCATGGGGTTGGGCTGGAATTCCAAGTCGAAGCGGGTGCCCGAGAAGGACTGTAGATCTAATTAGCGGACTTATCCCTAACATTGAAAAAATTGAGCCCCCAGACATGTTTGTGGATTGGGGCTTCAAAACTCTTCCAAGCAAAGCCGTGTTTGGGAACCCTGTGTGTGTTGAAGTTCCTACAACAGACTGCAGCACCGGGGTTCTGATAGAAACTTTAGCTACATTTCCTGATTGTTTTCTCAGGCTGGGTTGTAAAGGAAACTGGGGGATTTGCTGGAAAGCCAACCAGGCGCGAGTACTTCCCCATGGGCTGTCGTGGGATGTATCTGACCTCCCAAAAACCTAGGAACACCAGTACACCCTGAAACATGCGTGGAGCTTTTACCATCTCAAAGAGACACAAAAAATTTTTCTGTTATCCTGCGTGTTCGGAGGTTCTACAAAGGTCTGCAGTGCTTGAGTTCCAATAGAACCTTTAACTTATAATCTCTGAGTGTTTTCCAGGGCGTGCGGCGAGGGAAAGCTGGGGGTTCGGCTTGAAAGCTAAGTAGCAACGAGTGCCCAGAGATTGACTGTAGAGGTAATTAGCGGACTTCTCCCAGAGAGAAATGTGCCCCCAGTAATCTTGTGGTGTTGGTCTCCACACCTCCACCAAGCAAATCTATGTTGCAGAATTTTGAGTTTTGTTGTACCTCCAACAGGCAGCATCGAGGGGTTTCTCATAGAATCACTAATATTGTCATCCCAATGTGTTTTCATATGCCGGGCTGTAAGGGAAATTTGGGAGATGGTCTGCAAAGCGAAGAAGTATAGATTGCCTCCCCATTGGCAGTGTAGGTTATTAGGCGACATCTCTAAACCTGGGAACAGCTGTACCGCCAGAAATATGCCTGGAGTGTATTTTTCTACACCATCAAACACACAAAGGCGTGTTCTGCTATCCTGAGTGTGGGGAGGATTCCACAACTTTCAGCAGCGCCTAGGTTCTAGTAGAACCATTATTTTGTTTTCCATGAGTATTTTCACAGGCCTGGCTGCGAGGTAAAGCTGTGGGCTTGGCTGAAATTCGTAGCAGCAGCGAGTTACTCCCCATGAGAATTTGAGGAAATTTTCCGACGTCCCACAGCCTTGGAACACCTAAGCCCCCTGATACATGCGTGGAGTTTGTTTACCCATCTCCATCAGACACACAAATGTTTCTTCTTTTATCCTAGTTGTGGGAAGATTCCTACAACTGTAGGTAGAGACTGGGTTCCATTATAACCAATAACATATTTACCTGTGTGTATTCCCAGTCCGGGCTGCGTGTGAAAGCTTGGGTTTGGGCTGGAAATCCAAGTAGCAGCGAGTGCCTCGAGATGGACTATGGAGGTAATTAGCGGACTTGGACCTAAAAGGGAAAATCTTGGGCCCCAGCAATGAGTGTGCTGTGGGGCTTCACAATTCGCACCAAGCAAATCCCTGTTCCGGAATCCTGAGTGTTTGGAGGTTCCTCCATCATATAGGAGCGCACTTGTTCTGATAGAATGATTTAGTTTGTCATCCCTGGGTGTTTTCCTAACCCGGTCTGCAAGCGAAAGCTGGGAGTAGGGCTGGAAAACGAAGAAAACAGAGTGCCTCCCCATGTGCTGTGTAGATACTTAGCCAACGTCTCCCAACCTGGTTACATCTGCACCCCAAATACATGCATGGACTGTGTATTCCTACTCCATCTCACACCAAAGAAGGGTTCTGTTACCCTGTATATGGGGAGGTTTCTACAACTGTGAGCACCGCCTGAGTTCTAATACAAACTTACCTAAATTTCCTGACTGTTTTCTCTGAATGGGTTGCAAGGGACATTGGGGATCGGATGGAAATCCAAGCAGGAGCGATTACCTCCCCATGGGCATTAATGGGAATAATCTGACCTCCCCCAACCTAGGAAAACCTGTACCCCCTGAGACATGCATGGAGTTTTTACCATCTCAATCAGACACAAAAAAATGTGTTCTGTTATCCTGCGTGTGCGGAGCTACCTACAATGGTCTGCAGTGCCTTTGTTCCAATAGAACCACTAGCTTATAATCTCTGAGTGTTTTCCAGGGCGGGCTGCGAGGGAAACTGGGGGTTCGAATGGAAAGCCAAGTAGCCAGGATTGCCCAGAAATTGAATTTAGAGGTAATAAGCGGACTTCTGCCAGACAGAGAGAAACTGTGCCCCCAGGCATCTTGTGCTATTCAAAACCCCAACATACAGCAGCGTCCTTGTTCTGATAGAATGATTTAGTTTGACATCCCTGGGTGTTTTCCACGGTCGGGCTGCAAGGTAATGCTAGGATTAGGGCTGGATATCGAAGAAGATGAAAGTGCTCCCCATGGGCAGTGGAGGTAATTAGCCAACATTTCCCATCCTGCGAAACCTGCACCCCAGAGACATGCCTTAATGTGTTTTCCTACTCCATCACACAAACAAAGCTATGTTCTCTTTTCCTTAGTGTAGGGAGGTTTCTACATCTGTCAGGTGCGTCTTAGTTCTTATAGTAACTGTAGCTTTTTTTCCCTATGTGTTTTCACAGACCGGGATGCGAGGGAACACTGGGGGTTGGGCTGGAATCCAAGAAACTGCAAGGGACTCCCCATGGACAGTGGATGTAATTATCCGACCTCCCACAGCCTAGGATCGCCTATACAACCTGAAACATGCGTGGATTTAGTTTACCCATCTAAATCAGACATTCAAATTATTGTTCTGTTATTCTGAGTGACGGTAGGTTCCTACAATTGTCTGTAGCACCTGGGTTCCAATAGAAACCTAGCTTATTATCACTGAGTGTATTACAAGGCCGGGCTGCGTGGGAAAACTGGGGGATAGACTGAAAATCTAAGAAGCAGCGAGTGCCCCAAGATGCACTGTGGAGTTAATTAGCAGGCTTCTCCCTAACAGGGACAAATCTGTGACCCCATCCATCTGCGTGGATTGGGGTTCCACAACTCCCCAAACTCAAAGACGTGTTCCAGAATCCTGAAGGTTTGGAGGTTCCTCCAACAGGCAGCAACGCCAGGGTTCTGATAGAATCACTTATTTGTCATCCATGGGTGTTTCACATGTCCGGGCTGCAAGGGAAAGCTGGGAATAGGGCTGAAAAACGAAGAAAACAGAATGCCACCCCATGGGATGTGGAGATATTTAGCCAACGTCTCCAAACCTGGTTACACCTGAACCCTAGATACATGCATGGACTTGGTATTCCTACTCCATCAAACACAAAGAAGTGTTCTGTTACCCTGTGTATGGGGAAGTTTCTAAAACGGTCAGCAGCGCCTGGGTTCTAAAAAAATTTAGCTAAATTTCCTGACTGCTTCCTCTGACTGGGTTGCAAGGGAAACTGGGGGATGGAATGGAAATCCAAGAAGGAATGATTATTTCCCATGGGCATTAATGGGAATAATCTGACGTCCCCCAACCTAAGAAAACCTGTACCCCCTGAAACATGCGTTGAGTTTTTACCATCTCAATCTGACCCAAAAATAGTGTTCTGTTATCCTGCGTGTGCGGAACTTCCTACAACGGTCAGCAGTGTCTGGTTTCCAACAGAACCACTAGCTAATAATCACTGAGTGTTTTCCAGGGTGGGCTGCGAGGGAATCTGGGGGTTCGGCTGGAAAGACAAGTAGCCAGGATTGCCCAGAAATTGACTGTAGAGGTAATTAGTGGGCTTCTCCCAGACAGAGAGAAACTGTGCCCCCAGGAATCCTGTGGTGTTTGTCTCCACACCTCCACCAAGCAAAGCCATTTCCCGGAAATTTGAGTGTGTGTTGTACCTCCAACTGTCAGCAGAGATGGGGTTCTGATAGAATCACTAATATTGTCATCCCAAGGTGTTTCCTTAGGCCGGGCTTCAAAGGAAAGCTGGGAATTAGTCTGGAAAGCGAAGAAGTATAGAGTGCCTCCCCATTGGCAGTGGAGGTAATTAGGCGACATCTCCAAACCTGGGAACACCTGTACCCCCGGAAACATGCCTGGAGTGTATTTTCATACACCTTCACACACAAAAAAATTTGTTCTGCTATCCTGAGTGTGCGGAGTATTCTACAATTTTCAGCAGCTCCTGGGTTCTAGTAGCACCAGTATTTAGTTTTCCTTTAATTTTTTCACAGGCCTGGCTGCGTGGTAAAGCTGTGGGCTTGGCTGTAATTCGCAGCAGCAGCGAGTTACACCCCATGAGAATTTGAGGTAATTTTCCGACGTCCCACAGCCTTGGAAACCCCAAGCACAATGATACATGCTTGGAGTGTGTTTACTCATCTCCATCAGACACAAAAATATTTCTTCTTTTATCCTAGTTGTGGGAAGTTTCCTACAACGGTAAGTAGAGCCTGGGTTCTGTTACAACCAATAACATATTTTCCCTGTGTGATTTCCCAGGCCGGTCTGCGTGGGAAAGCTTGGGTTGGGCTTTAAATCCAAGTAAAACGAATGCCCCGAAATGGACTATGGAGGTAATTAGCCGACTTAGCCCTAAAAGGGAAAATCTTGGGCCCCAGCATAGAGTGTGCTGTGGGGCTTCACAATTCGCATCAAGCAAATCTGTGTTCCGGAATCCTGAGTGTTTGGAGGTTCCTCCAACGTACAGCAGCACCCTGGTTCTAACAGAATGATTTAGTTTGTCATCCCTGGGTGTTTTCCATGGTCGGGCTTCAAGGGAATGCTAGGAATAGGGCTGGATATCGAAGAAGAAGAGAGTACTTCCCCACGGGCAGTGGAGGTAATTAGCCAACATTTCACAACCTGCGAACACCTGAACCCAGAGATATGCCTTACTGTGTTTTCCTACTACATCACACACAAAGCTGTGTTCTGTTTTCCTTAGTGTAGGGAGGTTTCTACAACTGTCAGGAGTGCCTTACTTCTTATAGAAACTGTAGCTAATTTTCCCTGAGTCTTTTCACAGGCGGGATGCGAGGGAATGCTGGGGTTTGGGCTGGAATCCAAGAAACGGCAAGGGGCACACCATGGAGAGTGGATGTAATTATCCGAACTCCCACAAACTAGGAAAACCTATACAAAATGAAACATGCATGGATTTAGTTTACCTATCTAAATCAGACACTCAAAGTATTGTTCTGTTATTCTGAGTGTGGGGATGTACCTACAATTGTCTGCAGCACCTGGGTCCAATAAAACGTAGCTTATTATCATTGAGTGTTTTAAAATTTGGGCTGTAAGTGTAAACTGGGGGATAGACTGAAAATCCAAGAAGCAGCGAGTGCCCCAAGATGCACTGTGGAGGTAATTAGCGGACTTCTCCCTAACAGGGACAAATCTGTGACCCCATCCATCTGCGTGGATTGGGGTTCCACAACTCCCCACACTCAAAGACGTGTTCCAGAATTCTGAAAATTTGGAGGTTCCTCCATCAGACTGCAATGCCTTGGTTCTGATAGAATCACTTATTGGTCATACATGGGTGTTTCAATTGTCCGGGCTGCAAGGGAAAGCTTGGAGTTGGGCTTGAAAATGAAGAAGAAGACAGTGCCACCCCATGGGCACTGAAGGAATCTAGCCGATATCTCCCAACCTGGGAAATCATGGATCCCCATAAAAATGCCTGGAGTGTGTTTTCCTACTCCATCACACACAGAAAGATATGTTCTGTTATCCTGAGTGTTCGAAGGTTTCCACAAGTGTCAGCAGGGCATGGGTTCGAATAGCACCAATAGCTTCTTTTCCCTCTGTGTAAACCCAGGCCTGGCTGCAAGGGAATCTTGGGGGTTGGGCTGGAATTCCAAGTCGCAGCGGGTGCCCGAGAAGGACTGTAGATCTAATTAGCGGACTTATCCCTAACAGGGAAAAAATTGAGCCCCCAGACATGTTTGTGGATTGGGGCTTCAAAACTCTTCCAAGCAAAGCCGTGTTTGGGAACCCTGTGTGTGTTGAAGTTCCTACAACAGACTGCAGCACCGGGGTTCTGATAGAAACTTTAGCTACATTTCCTGATTGTTTTCTCAGGCTGGGTTGTAAAGGAAACTGGGGGATTTGCTGGAAAGCCAACCAGGCGCGAGTACTTCCCCATGGGCTGTAGTGGGTTGTATCTGACCTCCCAAAAACCTAGGAACACCAGTACACCCTGAAACATGCGTGGAGCTTTTACCATCTCAATGAGACACAAAAAATTTTTTCTGTTATCCTGCGTGTTCGGAGGTTCCTACAAAGGTCTGCAGTGCTTGAGTTCCAATAGAACCTTTAACTTATAATCTCTGAGTGTTTTCCAGGGCGTGCGGCGAGGGAAAGCTGGGGGTTCGGCTTGAAAGCCAAGTAGCAACGAGTGCCCAGAGATTGACTGTAGAGGTAATTAGCGGACTTCTCCCAGAGAGAACTGTGCCCCCAGTAATCTTGTGGTGTTGGTCTCCACACCTCCACCAAGCAAAGCTATGTTCCAGAATTTTGAGTTTTTGTTGTACCTCCAACAGGCAGCATCGAGGGGTTTCTCATAGAATCACTAATATTTTCATCCCAAGGTGTTTTCGTACGCCGGGCTGTAAGGGAAATTTGGGAGATGTTCTGCAAACCGAAGAAGTTTAGATTGCCTCCCCTTGGCAGTGGGAGGTTATTAGGCGACATCTCTAAACCTGGGAACAGCTGTACCCCAGAAATATGCCTGGAGTGTATTTTTCTACACCATCACACACACAAAGGTGTGTTCTGCTATCCTGAGTGTGGGGAGGATTCCACAACTTTCAGCAGCGCCCTGGTTCTAGTAGAACCAGTATTTTGTTTTCCATGAGTTTTTTCACAAGCCTGGCTGCGAGGTAAAGCTGTGGGCTTGGCTGAAATTCGTAGCAGCAGCGTTACTCCCCATGAGAATTTGAGGAAATTTTCCGACATCCCACAGCCTTGGAACACCTAAGCCCCCTAATACATGCATGGAGTTTGTTTACCCATGTCCATCAGACACACAAATGTTTCTTCTTTTATCCTAGTTGTGGGAAGATTCCTACAACTGTAGGTAGAGACTGGGTTCCATTATAACCAATAACATATTTACCTGTGTGTATTCCCAGTCCGGGCTGCGTGTGAAAGCTTGGGTTTGGGCTGGAAATCCAAGTAGCAGCGAGTGCCTCGAGATGGACTATGGAGGTAATTAGCGGACTTGGACCTAAAAGGGAAAATCTTGGGCCCCAGCAATGAGTGTGCTTTGGGGCCTCACAATTCGCACCAAGCAAATCCCTGTTCCGGAATCCTGAGTGTTTGGAGGTTCCTCCATCATATAGGAGCGCACTTGTTCAGATAGAATGATTTAGTTTGTCATCCCTGGGTGTTTTCCTAACCCGGGCTGCAAGCGAAAGCTGGGAGTAGGGCTGGAAAACGAAGAAAAACAGAGTGCCTCCCCATGGGCTGTGGAGATACTTAGCCAACGTCTCCCACCTGGTTACACCTGCACCCCAAATACATGCATGGACTGTGTATTCCTACTCCATCACACACCAAAGAAGTGTTCTGTTACCCTGGTATGGGGAGGTTTCTACAACTGTGAGCACCGCCTGGGTTCTAATACAAACTTACCTAAATTTCCTGACTGTTTTCTCTGACTGAGTTGCAAGGGACACTTGGGGATGGGATGGAAATCCAAGCAGGAGCGATTACCTCCCCATGGGCATTAATGGGAATAATCTGACCTCCCCCAACCTAGGAAAACCTGTACCCCCTGAAAAAGGCGTGGAGTTTTTACCATCTCAATCAGGACACAAAAAAATTGTTCTGTTATCCTGCGTGTGCGGAGCTTCCTACAACGGTCTGCAGTGCCTTGGTTCCAATAGAACCACTAGCTTATAATCTCTGAGTGTTTTCCAGGGCGGACTGTGAGGGAAACTGGGGGTTCGAATGGAAAGCCAAGTAGCCAGGATTGCCCAGAAATTGAATTTAGAGGTAATAAGTGGGCTTCTGCCAGACAGAGAGAAACTGTGCCCCCAGGCATCTTGTGGTATTGGTCTCCAAACCTCCACCAAGCAAAGACTTTTCCGGAATTTTGAGTGTGTGTTTGTACCTCCAAAAGACAGCAGAGTGGGGGTTCTGATAGAATCACTAATATTGTCATCCCTAGGTTTTTTCTTAGGCCGGGCTTCACACGAAGCTGGGAGGTGGTCTGGAAAGCGAAGAAGTATAGAGTGCCTCCCCATTGGAAGTGGAGGCAATTATGCGACATCTCCAAACCTGGAAACAGCTGTACCCCCGGAAACTTGCCTGGAGTGTATTTTCCTCCACCATTACACACACAAATTTGTTCTGCTATCCTGAGAGTGGGGAGGATTCTAAACTTTCAGCAACACCTGTGTACTAGTAGCACCATTATTTAGATTTCCGTGAGTTTTTTCACAGGCCTGGCTGCGAGGTAAAGCTGTGGGCTTGGCTTTAATTCATAGCAGCACCGAGTTACTCCCCATGAGAATGTGAGGTAATTTTCCGACATCCCAATGCCTTGAAACATCTTAGCCCCCTGATACATACTTGGAGATTGTTTACCCATCTCCATCAGACACACAAATTTTTCTGCTTTTATCCTAGTTCTGGGAAGATTACTACTACCGTAGGTAGAGACTGGGTTACATTACAACCAATAACATATTTTCCTGTGGGTTCTCCCAGGCCGGGCTGCGAGGGAAATCTTGGGTTTGTGCTGGAAATCCAAGTACCTGCGAGTGCCCCGAGATGGACTATTGAGGTAATTAGCGGACTTGGCCATAAAAGGGAAAATCTTGGGCCCCAGGGATGAGTGTGTTGTGGGGCTTCAAAATTCTTCCAATCAATTCCGTGTTCCGGAATGATGAGAGTTTAGAGATTCCTGCAACATACAGCAGCGCCCTGGTTCTGATAGAATGATTTAGTTTGACATCCCTGGGTGTTGTCCACGGTCGGGCTGCAAGGGAATGCTAGGATTAGGGCTGGATATCGAAGAAGATGAAAGTGCTCCCCCATGGGCAGTGGAGGTAATTAGCCAACATTTCCCATCCTGCGAACACCCTGCACCCCAGGGACATGCCTTAATGTGTTTTCCTACTCCATCACTCACACAAAGCTATGTTCTGTTTTCCTTAGTGTAGGGAGGTTTCTACAACTGTCAGGAGCGTCTTAGTTCTTATAGAAACTGTACCTTTTTTTCCTGTGTGTTTTCACAGACCGGGATGCGAGGGAACGCTGGGGGTTGGGCTGGAATCCAAGAAACTGCAAGGGACTCCCCATGGACAGTGGATGTAATTATCCGAACTCCCACAACCTAGGAAAACCTATACAAAATGAAATATGCGTGGATTTAGTTTACCTATCTAAATCAGACACTCAAAGTATTGTTCTGTTATTCTGAGTGTGGGGAGGTACCTATAATTTTCTGCAGCACCTGGGTCCAATAGAAACCTAGCTTATTATCACTGAGTGTTTTAAACGGATGGGCTATGAGTGAAAAACTGGGGGATAGACTGAAAATCCAAGAAGCAGCGAGTGACTCAAATGCAATGTGGAGGTAATTAGCAGACTTCTCCCTAACAGGGACAAATCTGTGACCCCATCCATCTGCGTGGATTGGGGTTCCACAACTCCCCACACTCAAAGACGTGTTCCAGAATCCTGAAAGTTTGGAGGTTCCTCCATCAGACTGCAACGCCGTGGTTCTGATAGAATCACTTATTGGTCATACATAGGTGTTTCAATTGTCCGGGCTGCAAGGGAAAGTTTGTAGTTGGGCTTGAAAATGAAGAAGAAGACAGTGCCACCCCATGGGCACTGAAGGAATCTAGCCGATATCTCCCAACCTGGGAAATCATGGATCCCCATAAAATGCCTAGAGTGTGTTTTCCTACTCCATCACACACAGAAAGTTATGTTCTGTTATCCTCAGTGTTCGAAGGTTTCCACAATTGTCAGCAGGGCATGGGTTCGAATAGCACCAATAGCTTCTTTTCCCTCTGTGTAAACCCAGGCCTGGCTGCAAGGGAATCATGGGTGTTGGGCTGGAATTCCAAGTCGAAGCGGGTGCCCGAGAAGGACTGTAGATCTAATTAGCGGACTTATCCCTAACATTGAAAAAATTGAGCCCCCAGACATGTTTGTGGATTGGGGCTTCAAAACTCTTCCAAGCAAGCCGTGTTTGGGAACCCTGTGTGTGTTGAAGTTCCTACAACAGACTGCAGCACCGGGGTTCTGATAGAAACTTTAGCTACATTTCCTGATTGTTTTCTCAGGCTGGGTTGTAAAGGAAACTGGGGGATTTGCTGGAAAGCCAACCAGGCGCGAGTACTTCCCCATGGGCTGTCGTGGGATGTATCTGACCTCCCAAAAACCTAGGAACACCAGTACACCCTGAAACATGCGTGGAGCTTTTACCATCTCAAAGAGACACAAAAAATTTTTCTGTTATCCTGCGTGTTCGGAGGTTCTACAAAGGTCTGCAGTGCTTGAGTTCCAATAGAACCTTTAACTTATAATCTCTGAGTGTTTTCCAGGGCGTGCGGCGAGGGAAAGCTGGGGGTTCGGCTTGAAAGCTAAGTAGCAACGAGTGCCCAGAGATTGACTGTAGAGGTAATTAGCGGACTTCTCCCAGAGAGAAATGTGCCCCCCAGTAATCTTGTGGTGTTGGTCTCCACACCTCCACCAAGCAAATCTATGTTGCAGAATTTTGAGTTTTGTTGTACCTCCAACAGGCAGCATCGAGGGGTTTCTCATAGAATCACTAATATTGTCATCCCAATGTGTTTTCATATGCCGGGCTGTAAGGGAAATTTGGGAGATGGTCTGCAAAGCGAAGAAGTATAGATTGCCTCCCCATTGGCAGTGTAGGTTATTAGGCGACATCTCTAAACCTGGGAACAGCTGTACCGCCAGAAATATGCCTGGAGTGTATTTTTCTACACCATCAAACACACAAAGGCGTGTTCTGCTATCCTGAGTGTGGGGAGGATTCCACAACTTTCAGCAGCGCCTAGGTTCTAGTAGAACCATTATTTTGTTTTCCATGAGTATTTTCACAGGCCTGGCTGCGAGGTAAAGCTGTGGGCTTGGCTGAAATTCGTAGCAGCAGCGAGTTACTCCCCATGAGAATTTGAGGAAATTTTCCGACGTCCCACAGCCTTGGAACACCTAAGCCCCCTGATACATGCGTGGAGTTTGTTTACCCATCTCCATCAGACACACAAATGTTTCTTCTTTTATCCTAGTTGTGGGAAGATTCCTACAACTGTAGGTAGAGACTGGGTTCCATTATAACCAATAACATATTTTACCTGTGTGTATTCCCAGTCCGGGCTGCGTGTGAAAGCTTGGGTTTGGGCTGGAAATCCAAGTAGCAGCGAGTGCCTCGAGATGGACTATGGAGGTAATTAGCGGACTTGGACCTAAAAGGGAAAATCTTGGGCCCCAGCAATGAGTGTGCTGTGGGGCTTCACAATTCGCACCAAGCAAATCCCTGTTCCGGAATCCTGAGTGTTTGGAGGTTCCTCCATCATATAGGAGCGCACTTGTTCTGATAGAATGATTTAGTTTGTCATCCCTGGGTGTTTTCCTAACCCGGTCTGCAAGCGAAAGCTGGGAGTAGGGCTGGAAAACGAAGAAAACAGAGTGCCTCCCCATGTGCTGTGTAGATACTTAGCCAACGTCTCCCAACCTGGTTACATCTGCACCCCAAATACATGCATGGACTGTGTATTCCTACTCCATCTCACACCAAAGAAGGGTTCTGTTACCCTGTATATGGGGAGGTTTCTACAACTGTGAGCACCGCCTGAGTTCTAATACAAACTTACCTAAATTTCCTGACTGTTTTCTCTGAATGGGTTGCAAGGGACATTGGGGATCGGATGGAAATCCAAGCAGGAGCGATTACCTCCCCATGGGCATTAATGGGAATAATCTGACCTCCCCCAACCTAGGAAAACCTGTACCCCCTGAGACATGCATGGAGTTTTTACCATCTCAATCAGACACAAAAAAATGTGTTCTGTTATCCTGCGTGTGCGGAGCTACCTACAATGGTCTGCAGTGCCTTTGTTCCAATAGAACCACTAGCTTATAATCTCTGAGTGTTTCCAGGGCGGGCTGCGAGGGAAACTGGGGGTTCGAATGGAAAGCCAAGTAGCCAGGATTGCCCAGAAATTGAATTTAGAGGTAATAAGCGGACTTCTGCCAGACAGAGAGAAACTGTGCCCCCAGGCATCTTGTGCTATTCAAAACCCCAACATACAGCAGCGTCCTTGTTCTGATAGAATGATTTAGTTTGACATCCCTGGGTGTTTTCCACGGTCGGGCTGCAAGGTAATGCTAGGATTAGGGCTGGATATCGAAGAAGATGAAAGTGCTCCCCCATGGGCAGTGGAGGTAATTAGCCAACATTTCCCATCCTGCGAAACCTGCACCCCAGAGACATGCCTTAATGTGTTTTCCTACTCCATCACACAAACAAAGCTATGTTCTCTTTTCCTTAGTGTAGGGAGGTTTCTACATCTGTCAGGTGCGTCTTAGTTCTTATAGTAACTGTAGCTTTTTTTCCCTATGTGTTTTCACAGACCGGGATGCGAGGGAACACTGGGGGTTGGGCTGGAATCCAAGAAACTGCAAGGGACTCCCCATGGACAGTGGATGTAATTATCCGACCTCCCACAGCCTAGGATCGCCTATACAACCTGAAACATGCGTGGATTTAGTTTACCCATCTAAATCAGACATTCAAATTATTGTTCTGTTATTCTGAGTGACGGTAGGTTCCTACAATTGTCTGTAGCACCTGGGTTCCAATAGAAACCTAGCTTATTATCACTGAGTGTATTACAAGGCCGGGCTGCGTGGGAAAACTGGGGGATAGACTGAAAATCTAAGAAGCAGCGAGTGCCCCAAGATGCACTGTGGAGTTAATTAGCAGGCTTCTCCCTAACAGGGACAAATCTGTGACCCCATCCATCTGCGTGGATTGGGGTTCCACAACTCCCCAAACTCAAAGACGTGTTCCAGAATCCTGAAGGTTTGGAGGTTCCTCCAACAGGCAGCAACGCCAGGGTTCTGATAGAATCACTTATTTGTCATCCATGGGTGTTTCACATGTCCGGGCTGCAAGGGAAAGCTGGGAATAGGGCTGAAAAACGAAGAAAACAGAATGCCACCCCATGGGATGTGGAGATATTTAGCCAACGTCTCCAAACCTGGTTACACCTGAACCCTAGATACATGCATGGACTTGGTATTCCTACTCCATCAAACACACAAAGAAGTGTTCTGTTACCCTGTGTATGGGGAAGTTTCTAAAACGGTCAGCAGCGCCTGGGTTCTAAAAAAATTTAGCTAAATTTCCTGACTGCTTCCTCTGACTGGGTTGCAAGGGAAACTGGGGGATGGAATGGAAATCCAAGAAGGAATGATTATTTCCCATGGGCATTAATGGGAATAATCTGACGTCCCCCAACCTAAGAAAACCTGTACCCCCTGAAACATGCGTTGAGTTTTTACCATCTCAATCTGACCCAAAAATAGTGTTCTGTTATCCTGCGTGTGCGGAACTTCCTACAACGGTCAGCAGTGTCTGGTTTCCAACAGAACCACTAGCTAATAATCACTGAGTGTTTTCCAGGGTGGGCTGCGAGGGAATCTGGGGGTTCGGCTGGAAAGACAAGTAGCCAGGATTGCCCAGAAATTGACTGTAGAGGTAATTAGTGGGCTTCTCCCAGACAGAGAGAAACTGTGCCCCCAGGAATCCTGTGGTGTTTGTCTCCACACCTCCACCAAGCAAAGCCATTTCCCGGAAATTTGAGTGTGTGTTGTACCTCCAACTGTCAGCAGAGATGGGGTTCTGATAGAATCACTAATATTGTCATCCCAAGGTGTTTCCTTAGGCCGGGCTTCAAAGGAAAGCTGGGAATTAGTCTGGAAAGCGAAGAAGTATAGAGTGCCTCCCCATTGGCAGTGGAGGTAATTAGGCGACATCTCCAAACCTGGGAACACCTGTACCCCCGGAAACATGCCTGGAGTGTATTTTCATACACCTTCACACACAAAAAAATTTGTTCTGCTATCCTGAGTGTGCGGAGTATTCTACAATTTTCAGCAGCTCCTGGGTTCTAGTAGCACCAGTATTTAGTTTTCCTTTAATTTTTTCACAGGCCTGGCTGCGTGGTAAAGCTGTGGGCTTGGCTGTAATTCGCAGCAGCAGCGAGTTACACCCCATGAGAATTTGAGGTAATTTTCCGACGTCCCACAGCCTTGGAAACCCCAAGCACAATGATACATGCTTGGAGTGTGTTTACTCATCTCCATCAGACACAAAAATATTTCTTCTTTTATCCTAGTTGTGGGAAGTTTCCTACAACGGTAAGTAGAGCCTGGGTTCTGTTACAACCAATAACATATTTTCCCTGTGTGATTTCCCAGGCCGGTCTGCGTGGGAAAGCTTGGGTTTGGGCTTTAAATCCAAGTAAAACGAATGCCCCGAAATGGACTATGGAGGTAATTAGCCGACTTAGCCCTAAAAGGGAAAATCTTGGGCCCCAGCATAGAGTGTGCTGTGGGGCTTCACAATTCGCATCAAGCAAATCTGTGTTCCGGAATCCTGAGTGTTTGGAGGTTCCTCCAACGTACAGCAGCACCCTGGTTCTAACAGAATGATTTAGTTTGTCATCCCTGGGTGTTTTCCATGGTCGGGCTTCAAGGGAATGCTAGGAATAGGGCTGGATATCGAAGAAGAAGAGAGTACTTCCCCACGGGCAGTGGAGGTAATTAGCCAACATTTCACAACCTGCGAACACCTGAACCCCAGAGATATGCCTTACTGTGTTTTCCTACTACATCACACACACAAAGCTGTGTTCTGTTTTCCTTAGTGTAGGGAGGTTTCTACAACTGTCAGGAGTGCCTTACTTCTTATAGAAACTGTAGCTAATTTTCCCTGAGTCTTTTCACAGGCCGGGATGCGAGGGAATGCTGGGGTTTGGGCTGGAATCCAAGAAACGGCAAGGGGCACACCATGGAGAGTGGATGTAATTATCCGAACTCCCACAAACTAGGAAAACCTATACAAAATGAAACATGCATGGATTTAGTTTACCTATCTAAATCAGACACTCAAAGTATTGTTCTGTTATTCTGAGTGTGGGGATGTACCTACAATTGTCTGCAGCACCTGGGTCCAATAAAACGTAGCTTATTATCATTGAGTGTTTTAAAATTTGGGCTGTAAGTGTAAACTGGGGGATAGACTGAAAATCCAAGAAGCAGCGAGTGCCCCAAGATGCACTGTGGAGGTAATTAGCGGACTTCTCCCTAACAGGGACAAATCTGTGACCCCATCCATCTGCGTGGATTGGGGTTCCACAACTCCCCACACTCAAAGACGTGTTCCAGAATTCTGAAAATTTGGAGGTTCCTCCATCAGACTGCAATGCCTTGGTTCTGATAGAATCACTTATTGGTCATACATGGGTGTTTCAATTGTCCGGGCTGCAAGGGAAAGCTTGGAGTTGGGCTTGAAAATGAAGAAGAAGACAGTGCCACCCCATGGGCACTGAAGGAATCTAGCCGATATCTCCCAACCTGGGAAATCATGGATCCCCATAAAAATGCCTGGAGTGTGTTTTCCTACTCCATCACACACAGAAAGATATGTTCTGTTATCCTGAGTGTTCGAAGGTTTCCACAAGTGTCAGCAGGGCATGGGTTCGAATAGCACCAATAGCTTCTTTTCCCTCTGTGTAAACCCAGGCCTGGCTGCAAGGGAATCTTGGGGGTTGGGCTGGAATTCCAAGTCGCAGCGGGTGCCCGAGAAGGACTGTAGATCTAATTAGCGGACTTATCCCTAACAGGGAAAAAATTGAGCCCCCAGACATGTTTGTGGATTGGGGCTTCAAAACTCTTCCAAGCAAAGCCGTGTTTGGGAACCCTGTGTGTGTTGAAGTTCCTACAACAGACTGCAGCACCGGGGTTCTGATAGAAACTTTAGCTACATTTCCTGATTGTTTTCTCAGGCTGGGTTGTAAAGGAAACTGGGGGATTTGCTGGAAAGCCAACCAGGCGCGAGTACTTCCCCATGGGCTGTAGTGGGTTGTATCTGACCTCCCAAAAACCTAGGAACACCAGTACACCCTGAAACATGCGTGGAGCTTTTACCATCTCAATGAGACACAAAAAATTTTTTCTGTTATCCTGCGTGTTCGGAGGTTCCTACAAAGGTCTGCAGTGCTTGAGTTCCAATAGAACCTTTAACTTATAATCTCTGAGTGTTTTCCAGGGCGTGCGGCGAGGGAAAGCTGGGGGTTCGGCTTGAAAGCCAAGTAGCAACGAGTGCCCAGAGATTGACTGTAGAGGTAATTAGCGGACTTCTCCCAGAGAGAACTGTGCCCCCAGTAATCTTGTGGTGTTGGTCTCCACACCTCCACCAAGCAAAGCTATGTTCCAGAATTTTGAGTTTTTGTTGTACCTCCAACAGGCAGCATCGAGGGGTTTCTCATAGAATCACTAATATTTTCATCCCAAGGTGTTTTCGTACGCCGGGCTGTATGGGAAATTTGGGAGATATTCTGCAAAGCGAAGAAGTTTAGATTGCCTCCCCATTGTCAGTGGAGGTTATTAGGCGACATCTCTAAACCTGGGAACAGCTGTACCCCCAGAAATATGCCTGGAGTGTATTTTTCTACACCATCAAACACACAAAGGCGTGTTCTGCTATCCTGAGTGTGGGGAGGATTCCACAACTTTCAGCAGCGCCTTGGTTCTACTAGAACCAGTATTTTGTTTTCCATGAGTTTTTTCACAACCCTGGCTGCGAGGTAAAGCTGTGGGCTTGGCTGAAATTCGTAGCAGCAGCGAGTTACTCCCCATGAGAATTTGAGGAAATTTTCCGACGTCCCACAGCCTTGGAACACCTAAGCCCCCTGATACATGTGTGGAGTTTGTTTACCCATCTCCATCAGACACACAAATGTTTCTTCTTTTATCCTAGTTGTGGGAAGATTCCTACAACTGTAGGTAGAGACTGGGTTCCATTATAACCAATAACATATTTTACCTGTGTGTATTCCCAGTCCGGGCTGTGTGTGTAAGCTTGGGTTTGGGCTGGAAATCCAAGTAGCAGCGAGTGCCTCGAGATGGACTATGGAGGTAATTAGCAGACTTGTCCTAAAAGGGAAAATCTTGGGCCCCAGCAATGAGTGTGCTGTGGGGCCTCACAAATCGCACCAAGCAAATCCCTGTTCCGGAATCCTGAGTGTTTGGAGGTTCCTCCATCATATAGGAGCGCACTTGTTCTGATAGAATGATTTAGTTTGTCATCCCTGGGTGTTTTCCTAACCCGGTCTGCAAGCGAAAGCTGGGAGTAGGGCTGGAAAACGAAGAAAACAGAGTGCCTCCCCATGGGCTGTGGAGATACTTAGCCAACGTCTACCAACCTGGTTACACTTGCACCCCAAATACATGCATGGACTGTGTATTCCTACTCCATCACACACCAAAGAAGTGTTCTGTTACCCTGTGTATGGGGAGGTTTCTACAACTGTGAGCACCGCCTGGGTTCTAATACAAACTTAAGCTAAATTTCCTGACTGTTTTCTCTGACTGGGTTGCAAGGGAAACTTGGGGATGGGATGGAAATCCAAGCAGGAGCGATTACCTCCCCATGGGCATTAGTGGGAATAATCTGCCCTACCCCAACCTAGGAAAACCTGTACCCCCTGAAAAAGGCGTGGAATTTTTACCATCTCAAACAGACACAAAAAAAGTGTTCTGTTATCCTGCGTGTGCGGAGCTTCCTACAACGGTCTGCAGTGCCTTGGTTCCAATAGAACCACTAGCTTATAAACTCTGAGTGTTTTCCAGGGCGGGCTGTGAGGGAAACTGGGGGTTTGAATGGAAAGCCAAGTAGCCAGGATTGCCCAGAAATTGAATTTAGAGGTAATAAGTGGACTTCTGCCAGACAGAGAGAAACTGTGCCCCCAGGCATCTTGTGGTATTGGTCTCCAAACCTCCACCAAGCAAAGACATTTTCCGGAATTTGGGTGTGTGTTGTACCTCCAACAGACAGCAGAGCGGGGGTTCTGATAGAATCACTAATATTGTCATCCCTAGGTTTTTTCTTAGGCCGGGCTTCACACGAAAGCTGGGAGTTGGTCTGGAAAGCGAAGAAGTATAGAGTGCCTCCCCATTGGAAGTGGAGGCAATTATGCGACATCTCCAAACCTGGGAACAGCTGTACCCCCGGAAAAATGCCTGGAGTGTATTTTCATCCACCATTACACACACAAAATTTGTTCTGCTATCCTGAGTGTGGGGAGGATTCTAAAACTTTCAGCAATACCTGTGTACTAGTAGCACCATTATTTAGATTTCCGTGAGTTTTTTCAAAGGCCTGGCTGCGAGGTAAAGCTGTGGGCTTGGCTTTAATTCGTAGCAGCACCGAGGTACTCCCCATGAGAATGTGAGGTAATTTTCCGACATCCCAATGCCTTGAAACATCTTAGCCCCCTGATACATACTTGGAGATTGTTTACCCATCTCCATCAGACACACAAATTTTTCTGCTTTTATCCTAGTTCTGGGAAGATTACTACTACCGTAGGTAGAGACTGGTTTACATTACAACCAATAACATATTTTCCTGTGGGTTCTCCCAGGCCGGGCTGCGAGGGAAATCTTGGGTTTGTGCTGGAAATCCAAGTACCAGCGAGTGCCCCGGGATGGACTATGGAGGTAATTAGCGGACTTGGCCATAAAAGGGAAAATCTTGGGCCCCAGGAATGAGTGTGTTGTGGGGCTTCAAAATTCTTCCAATCAATTCCGTGTTCCGGAATGATGAGAGTTTAGAGATTCCTCCAACATACAGCAGCGCCCTGGTTCTGATAGAATGATTTAGTTTGACATCCCTGGGTGTTTTCCACGGTCGGGCTGCAAGGGAATGCTAGGATTAGGGCTGGATATCGAAGAAGATGAAAGTGCTCCCCCATGGGCAGTGGAGGTAATTAGCCAACATTTCCCATCCTGCGAACACCTGCACCCCAGGGACATGCCTTAATGTGTTTTCCTACTCCATCACACATACAAAGCTATGTTCTGTTTTCCTTAGTGTAGGGAGGTTTCTACAACTGTCAGGAGCGTCTTAGTTCTTATAGAAACTGTACCTTTTTTTCCCTGTGTGTTTTCACAGACCGGGATGCGAGGGAACGCTGGGGGTTGGGCTGGAATCCAAGGAACTGCAAGGGACTCCCCATGGACAGTGAATGTAATTATCCGAACTCCCACAACCTAGGAAAACCTATACAAAATGAAACATGCGTGGATTTAGTTTACCTATTTAAATCAGACACTTAAAGTATTGTTCTGTTATTCTGAGTGTGGGGAGGTACCTACAATTTTCTGTAGCACCTGGGTCCAATAGAAACCTAGCTTATTATCACTGAGTGTTTTAAACGGATGGGCTATGAGTGAAAACTGGGGGATAGACTGAAAATCCAAGAAGCAGCGAGTGACCCAAGATTCACTGTGGAGGTAATTAGCAGACTTCTCCCTAACAGGGACATATCTGTGACCCCATCCATCTGCGTGGATTGGGGTTCCACAACTCCCCACACTCAAAGACGTGTTTCAGAATCCTGAAACTTTGGAGGTACCTCCATCAGACTGCAACGCCGTGGTTCTGATAGAATCACTTATTGGTCATACATAGGTGTTTCAATTGTCCGGGCTGCAAGGGAAAGTTTGTAGTTGGGCTTGAAAATGAAGAAGAAGACAGTGCCACCCCATGGGCACTGAAGGAATCTAGCCGATATCTCCCAACCTGGGAAATCATGGATCCCCATAAAAATGCCTGGAGTGTGTTTTCCTACTCCATCACACACAGAAAGATATGTTCTGTTATCCTGAGTGTTCGAAGTTTTCCACAATTGTCAGCAGGGCATGGGTTCGAATAGCACCAATAGCTTCTTTTCCCTCTGTGTAAACCCAGGCCTGGCTGCAAGGGAATCATGGGGGTTGGGCTGGAATTCCAAGTCGCAGCGGGTGCCCGAGAAGGACTGTAGATCTAATTAGCGGACTTATCCCTAACAGGGAAAAAATTGAGCCCCCAGACATGTTTGTGGATTGGGGCTTCAAAACTCTTCCAAGCAAAGCCGTGTTTGGGAACCCTGTGTGTGTTGAAGTTCCTACAACAGACTGCAGCACCGGGGTTCTGATAGAAACTTTAGCTACATTTCCTGATTGTTTTCTCAGGCTGGGTTGTAAAGGAAACTGGGGGATTTGCTGGAAAGCCAACCAGGCGCGAGTACTTCCCCATGGGCTGTAGTGGGTTGTATCTGACCTCCCAAAAACCTAGGAACACCAGTACACCCTGAAACATGCGTGGAGCTTTTACCATCTCAATGAGACACAAAAAATTTTTTCTGTAATCCTGCGTGTTCGGAGGTTCCTACAAAGGTCTGCAGTGCTTGAGTTCCAATAGAACCATTAACTTATAATCTCTGAGTGTTTTCCAGGGCGTGCGGCGAGGGAAAGCTGGGGGTTCGGCTTGAAAGCTAAGTAGCAACGAGTGCCCAGAGATTGACTGTAGAGGTAATTAGCGGACTTCTCCCAGACAGAAATGTGCCCCCAGAAATCTTGTGGTGTTGGTCTCCACACCTCCACCAAGCAAAGCTATGTTGCAGAATTTTGAGTTTTGTTGTACCTCCAACAGGCAGCATCGAGGGGTTTCTCATAGAATCACTAATATTGTCATCCCAAGGTGTTTTCGTACGCCGGGCTGTAAGGGAAATTTGGGAGATGGTCTGCAAAGCGAAGAAGTATAGATTGCCTCCCCATTGGCAGTGTAGGTTATTAGGCGACATCTCTAAACCTGGGAAAAGCTGTACCCCCAGAAATATGCCTGGAGTGTATTTTTCTACACCATCAAACACACAAAGCGTGTTCTGCTATCCTGAGTGTGGGGAGGATTCCACAACTTTCAGCAGCGCCTTGGTTCTAGTAGAACCAGTATTTTGTTTTCCATGAGTTTTTTCACAAGCCTGGCTGCGAGGTAAAGCTGTGGGCTTGGCTGAAATTCGTAGCAGCAGTGAGTTACTCCCCATGAGAATTTGAGGAAATTTTCCGACGTCCCACAGCCTTGGAACACCTAAGCCCCCTGATACATGTGTGGAGTTTGTTTACCCATCTCCATCAGACACACAAATGTTTCTTCTTTTATCCTAGTTGTGGGAAGATTCCTACAACTGTAGGTAGAGACTGGGTTCCATTATAACCAATAACATATTTTACCTGTGTGTATTCCCAGTCCGGGCTGCGTGTGAAAGCTTGGGTTTGGGCTGGAAATCCAAGTAGCAGCGAGTGCCTCGAGATGGACTATGGAGGTAATTAGCGGACTTGGACCTAAAAGGGAAAATCTTGGGCCCCAGCAATGAGTGTGCTGTGGGGCCTCACAATTCGCTCCAAGCAAATCCCTGTTCCGGAATCCTGAGTGTTTGGGGGTTCCTCCATCATATAGGAGCGCACTTGTTCTGATAGAATGATTTAGTTTGTCATCCCTGGGTGTTTTCCTAACCCGGTCTGCAAGCGAAAGCTGGGAGTAGGGCTGGAAAACGAAGAAAACAGAGTGCCTCCCCATGGGCTGTGGAGATACTTAGCCAACGTCTCCCAACCTGGTTACACCTGCACCCCAAATACATGCATGGACTGTGTATTCCTACTCCATCTCACACCAAAGAAGTGTTCTGTTACCCTGTATATGGGGAGGATTCTACAACTGTGAGCACAGCCTGGGTTCTAATACAAACTTACCTAAATTTCCTGACTGTTTTCTCTGACTGGGTTGCAAGGGACACTTGGGGATGGGATGGAAATCCAAGCAGGAGCGATTACCTCCCCATGGGCATTAATGGGAATAATCTGACCTCCCCCAACCTAGGAAAACCTGTACCCCCTGAAACATGCATGGAGTTTTACCATCTCAATCAGACACAAAAAAAAGTTTTCTGTTATCCTGCGTGTGCGGATCTACCTACAATGGTCTGCAGGGCCTTGGTTCCAGTAGAACCACTAGCTTATAATCTCTGAGTGTTTTCCAGGGCGGGCTGCGAGGGAAACTGGGGGTTCGAATGGAAAGCCAAGTAGCCAGGATTGCCCAGAAATTGAATTTAGAGGTAATAAGTGGACTTCTGCCAGACAGAGAGAAACTGTGCCCCCAGGCATCTTGTGGTATTCAAAACTCCAACATACAGCAGCGTCCTTGTTCTGATAGAATGATTTAGTTTGACATCCCTGGGTGTTTTCCACGGTCGGGCTGCAAGGGAATGCTAGGATTAGGGCTGGATATCGAAGAAGATGAAAGTGCTCCCCCATGGGCAGTGGAGGTAATTAGCCAACATTTCCCATCCTGCGGACCCTGCACCCTAGAGACATGCCTTAATGTGTTTTCCTACTCCATCACACAAACAAAGCTATGTTCTCTTTTCCTTAGTGTAGGGAGGTTTCTACAACTGTCAGGAGCGTCTTAGTACTTATAGTAACTGTAGCTTTTTTTCCCTATGTGTTTTCACAGACCGGGATGCGAGGGAACACTGGGGGTTGGGCTGGAATCCAAGAAACTGCAAGGGACTCCCCATGGACAGTGGATGTAATTATCCGAACTCCCACAACCTAGGATCGCCTATACAACCTGAAACATGCGTGGATTTAGTTTACCCATCTAAATCAGACACTCAAATTATTGTTCTGTTATTCTGAGTGTCGGTAGGTTCCTACAATTGTCTGTAGCACCTGGGTTCCAATAGAAACCTTGCTTATTATCACTGAGTGTATCACAAGGCCGGGCTGCGTGGGAAAACTGGGGGATAGACTGAAAATCTAAGAAGCAGTGAGTGCCCCAAGATGCACTGTGGAGTTAATTAGCAGACTTCTCCCTAACAGGGACAAATCTGTGACCCCATCCATCTGCGTGGATTGGGTTTCCACAACTCCCCAAACTAAAAGACGTGTTCCAGAATACTGAAGCTTTGGAGGATCCTCCAATAGGCAGCAATGCCAGGGTTCTGATAGAATCACTTATTTGTCATCCATGGGTGTTTCACATGTCCGGGCTGCAAGGGAAAGCTGGGAGTTTGTCTTGAAAACGTAGAAGAAGACAGTGCAACCACATGGGCATTGAAGGAATCTAGCCGACGTCTCCCAACCTGGGAAAACCTGGATCCCCAGGAAAATGCTTGGAGTGTGTTTTCCTACTCCATCACACACAGAAATGTATGTTCTGTTATCCTGAGTGTTCGAAGTTTTCCACAATTGTCAGCAGGGCATGTGTTCGAATAGAAAAAATAGCTTCTTTTCCCTCTGTGATACCCCAGGCCGGGCTGCAAGGGAAACATGTGGTTTGGGCTGAAATTCCAAGTAGCAGCAGTTGCCCGATATGGACTGTAGAGCTAATTAGCGGACTTCTCACTAACAGGGAAAAACTTGAGCCCCCAGCCATGTGTAGGTTTGGGGCTTCAAAATTCTTCCAAGCAAATCCGTGTTTGGGAATCCTGTGTGTGTGGAGGTTCCTCCAACAGAAAGCAGCGCCGGAGTTCTGATAGAATCACTAAGTTTGTCATCCCTCGGTGTTTTCCTATCCCGGGCTGCAAGGGAAAGCTGGGAGTAGGGCTGGAAAACGAAGAAAACAGAATGCCACCCCATGGGATGTGGAGATACTTAGCCAACGTCTCCAAACCTGGTTACACCTGAACCCTAGATACATGCATGGACTGGGTATTCCTACTCCATCAAACACACAAAGAAGTGTTCTGTTACCCTGTGTATGGGGAAGTTTCTAAAGCTGTCAGCAGCGCCTGGGTTCTAAAAAAAAATTTAGCTAAATTTCCTGACTGTTTTCTCTGACTGGGTTGCAAGGGAAACTGGGGGATGGAATGGAAATCCAAGAAGGAATGATTATTTCCCATGGGCATTAATGGGAATAATCTGACCTCCCACAACCTAAGAAAACCTGTACCCCCTGAAACATGCGTTGAGTTTTTACCATCTCAATCTGACCCAAAAAAAGTGTTCTATTATAATTCGTGTGCAGAACTTCTTACAACGGTCAGCAGTGTCTGGTTTCCAACAGAACCACTAGCTAATAATCACTGAGTGTTTTCCAGGGTGGGCTGCGAGGGAATCTGGGGGTTCGGCTGGAAAGCCAAGTAGCCAGGATTGCCCAGAAATTGACTGTAGAGGTAATTAGTGGGCTTCTCCCTGACAGAGAGAAACTGTGCCCCCAGGAATCCTGTGGTGTTTGTCTCCACACCTCCACCAAGCAAAGCCATTTTCCCGTAATTTGAGTGTGTGTTGTACCTCCAACTGTCAGCAGAGATGGGGTTCTGATAGAATCGCTAATATTGTCATCCCAAGGTGTTTCCTTATGCCGGGCTTCTAAGGAAAGCTGGGAATTAGTCTGGAAAGCGAAGAAGTATAGAGTGCCTCCCCATTGGCAGTGGAGGTAATTAGGCGACATCTCCAAACCTGGGAACAGCTGTACCCCCAGAAACATTCCTTGAGTGTATTTTCCTACACCATTACACACACAAAAATTTGTTCTGCTATCCTGAGTGTGGGGAGGATTCTACAACTTTCAGCAGTGTCTGGGTTCTAGTAGCACCAGTATTTTGTTTTCCATGAGTGTTTTCGCAGGCCTGGCTGCGAGGTAAAGCTGTGGGCTTGGCTGTAATTCATAGCAGCAGGGAGTTACTCCCCATGAGAATTTGAGGTATTTTTCCGACGTCCCACAGCCTTGGAACACCTAAGACCCCTGATACTTTCTTGGAGCTTGTTTACCCATCTCCATCAGACACACAAATGTTTCTTCTTTTATCCAAGCTGTGAGAAGTTTCCTATAACGGTAGGTAGAGACTGGGTTCCATTACAACCAATAACATATTTTCCCTTTGTTTTTTCCCAGGCCGGGCTGCGAGGGAAAGCTTGTGTTTTGGCTGGAAATCCAAGTAGCCACGACTGCCCCGAGATGGACTATGGAATTAATTAGCGGACTTGGTCCTAAAAGGGAAAAACTTTTTCCCCCAACCATGTGTGGTATTTTTGGCTTCAAAATTCTTCCAAGCAATGCCGTGTTTGGGAATCCTGTGTGTGTGGAATTTCCTACAACAGTCTGCAGCACCGGGGGTTTGATAGAAAATTAGCTACATTTCCTGATTGTTTTCTCAGGCTGGGTTGAAAAAGAAACTGTGGCATTGGCTGGAAAGCCAAGCAGGAGCGAGTGCCTCCCCATGGGCATTTTAGGATATTACCCATACTCCCACTAACTATGAACTACTTAACCCCCTGAAATATGCGTGGACTTTGTTTACCAAACTGCATGAGACACACAAAGAGGTGTTCTCTTTTCCTGTGTGTGGGGAGTATCCTACAATGTTCTGCAGCACCTGGGTTCCAATAGAACCACTGGCTTATTATCCCTGTTTGTTTTCCCAGGCCGGACTGCGAGGGAATGCTGCGCTTGCGCTGGAAAACCATGTAGCAGCGAGTGACCCGAGATGAACTGTTGAGGTAATTAGCGGACATCTCCCTAACAGGGAAAAACCTGTGCCCCCAGCCATCTCTGTGGTGTGGGTCTCCAAAGCTACCCCCAAGCATAGCCGTGATCCAGAATCCTAAGATTCTGGAAGTTCCTAAAATAGACAGCATCATCGTAGCTCTGATAAAATCACTTAGACTGTCATCCCTGGTTATAATCCAAGACCGGGATGCAAGGGAAATTTGGAAGTTGGGCTTGAAAACGAAGAAGAAGTCAATGCATCCCCATGGGCTGTGAAGGAATCTAGCCAACATCTCCCAACCTGGGAAAAACTGGATCCCCAGAAAAATGCCTGGATTGTGTTTTACTACTCCATCACACACAGAAAGATGTGCTCTGTTATAATGATTGTTCGAAGTTTTCCACAATTGTAAGCAGCGCATGTGTTCTAATGGCACCAGTAGATTCTTTTCCCTGTGTGTTTCCCCAGGCCGGGCTGCAAGGGAAACCTGGGGGTTGGTATAGAAATCCAAGAAGTAGCGAGTGCCCCACGATGGTCTGTAGAGATAATTAGCGGACTTCTACCTAACAGGGAAAGACTTGTGCCCTCAGCCATGTGTGTGTAGTTGGGCTTCACAATTCCCCCAAGCAAAGACGTGTTTGTTAATCCTGTGTGTGTGGAGGTTCCTCCAACAGACAGCAGTGCCGGGGTTCTGATAGAATCACTTAGTTTGTCATCCCTGGGTGTTTTCCTAACCCGGGTTTCAAGGGAAAGCTGGGAGTAGGGCTGGAAAACGAAGAAAACAGAGTGCCTCCCCTTGGGCTGTGGAGATACTTAGCCTACGTCTCAAAACCTGATTACATCTGCACCCCAGATACATGCATGGAGTGTGTTTTCTTGGTCCATCACACACACAAAAGAGTGCTCTGTTACACTGTGTATGGGGAGGTTTCTATAACAGTCAGCAGCGCCTGGGTTCTAATAGAAATTTTAGATAAATTTCCTGACTGTTTTCTCTGATTGGGTTGCTAGGGAAACTGTGGGATTGGACGGAAAATCAAGCAGGAGCGATTACCTCCCCATGGGCATTAATGGGAATAATCTGACCTCCACAAAACTAGGAAAACAGGTACCCTCTGAAACATGCGTGGACTTTTTAACATCTCAATCAGACACAAAAAATATATTCTGTTATCCTGCGTGTGCGGAGCTTCCTACAACGGTCTGCAGTGCCTGGGTTCCAATAGAACCACTAACTTATAATCTCTGAGTGTTTTCCAGGGCGGGCTGAGAGGGAGACTGGGGGTTCGGCTGGAAAGCCAAATAGCCAGTATTGCCAGGTGATTGACTGTAGAGTTAATTAGAGTATTTCTCCCAGACAGAGAGAAACTGTGCCACCAGTCATCTTGTGGTGTTGGTCCCCAAACCTCCACCAAGCAAAGCCATGTTCCGGAAATTAGGGTTTGGGTTGTACCTCCAACAGGCAGCAGAGCGGGGGTACTGATAGAATCACTAATATTGTCTTCCATAGGTGTTTTCTTAGGCCGGGATTCAAAGGAAAGCTGGGAGTTGGTCTGGAAAGCAAACAAGTATAGAGTGCCTCCCCATTGGAAGTGGAGGTAATTAGGCAACATCTCCAAACCTGGGAACAGCTGTACCCCCCGAAACATGCCTGGAGTGTATTTTCCTCCAACATCAAATACACAAAAAATTTGTTCTGCTATCCTGAGTGTGGGGAGTATTCTACAAATTTCAGCAGAGCCTGGGTTCTATTAGCACCAGTATTTAGTTTTCCGTGAGTGTTTTCACAGGCCTGGCTGCGAGGTAAACAGTGGGCTTGGCTGCATTTCGTAGCAGCAGCGAGTTACTACCCATGAGAATTTGAGGTAATTTTCTGACGTCCCACATCCTTGGAACACCTAAGTCCCCTGATACATGCTTGAAGTTTGTTTACCCATCTCCATCAGACACACAAATTTTTTTCTTTTATCCTAGTTGTGGGAAGGCTCCTACAACTGTAGGTAGAGACTGGGTTCCATTACAACCAATAACATATTTTCCCTGTGTGTTTTCCCAGGCCGTGCTGAGAGGGAAAGCTTGGGTTTGGGCTGGAAATCCAAGTAGCAGCAAGTGCCCCAAAATGGACTATTGAGGTAATTAGCAGACTTGGCCCTAAGAGGGAAAATCTTGGGCCCCAGCAATGAGTGTGCTGTGGGGCTTCACTATTCGCAACAAGCAATCCGTGTTCTGGAATCCTGAGTGTTTGGAGGTTCCTCCAACATACAGCAGCGCCCTGGTTCTGATAGAATTATTTAGTTTGACACACCTGGGTGTTTTCCACGGTCGGGCTGCAAGGGAATGCTAGGATTAGGGCTGGATATCGAAGAAGAAGAGAGTGCTCCCCCATGGGCAGTGGAGGTAATTAGCCAACATTTCCCATCCTGCGAACACCTGCATTCCAGAAATATGCCTTAAAGAGTTTTCCTACTCCATCACAGACACAAAGCTATGTTCTCTTTTCCTTAGTGTAGGGAGGTTTCTACAACTGTCAGGAGCGTCTTAGTTCTTATAGAATCTGTAGCTTTTTTTCCCTATCTGTTTTCACAGACCGGGATGCGAGGGAACGCTGGGGGTTGGGCTGGAATCCAAGCAACTGCAAGGGACTCCCCATGGACAGTGGATGTAATTATCCGAACTCCCACAACCTAGGATCGCCTATACAACCTGAAACATGCGTGGATTTATTTTACCCATCTAAATCAGACACTCAAATTATTGTTCTGTTATTCTTAGTGTGGGTAGGTTCCTACAATTGTCTGTAGCACCTGGGTTCCAATAGAAACCTAGCTTATTATCACTGAGTTTATTACAAGGCCGGGCTGAGTGGGAAAACTGGGGGATAGACTGAAAATCTAAGAAGCAGCGAGTGCCCCAAGATGCACTGTGGAGTTAATTAGCAGACTTCTCCCTAACAGGGACAAATCTGTGACCCCATCCATCTGCGTGGATTGGGTTTCCACAACTCCCCAAACTCAAAGACGTGTTCCAGAATCCTGAAGGTTTGGAGGTTCCTCCAACAGGAAGCAATGCCAGGGTTCTGATAGAATCACTTATATGTCATCCATGGGTGTTTCAATTGTCCGGGCTGCAAGGGAAAGCTGGGAGTTGGTCTTGAAAACGTAGAAGAAGACAGTGCAACCACATGGGCATTGAAGGAATCTAGCCGACATCTCCCAACCTGGGAAAACCTGGATCCCCAGAAAAATGCTTGGAGTGTGTTTTCCTACTCCATCACACACAGAAATGTATGTTCTGTTATCCTAAGTGTTCGAAGTTTTCCACAATTGTCAGCAGGACATGGGTTCGAATAGAAAAAATAGCATCTTTTCCCTCTGTGATAACCCAGGCCGGGCTGCAAGGGATACATGTGGTTTGGGCTGGAATTCCAAGTAGCAGCGGTTGCCCGATATGGACTGTAGAGCTAATTAGCGGACTTCTCACTAACAGGGAAAAACTTGAGCCCCCAGCCATGTGTAGGTTTGGGGCTTCAAAATTCTTCCAAGCAAAGCCGTGTTTGGGAATCCTGTGTGTGTGGAGGTACCTCCAACAGACAGCAGCGCCGGAGTTCTGATAGAATCCCTTAGTTTGTCATCCCTCGGTGTTTTCCTAACCCGGGCTGCAAGGGAAACCTGGGAGTAGGGCTGGAAAATGAAGAAAACAGAGTGCCTCCCCATGGGATGTGGAGATACTTAGCCAACGTCTCCAAACCTGGTTACACCGGAACCCTAGATACATGCACGGACTGTGTTTTCCTACTCCATCAAACACACAAAGAAGTGTTCTGTTACCCTTTGTATGGGGAAGTTTCTAAAACTGTAAGCAGCGCCTGGTTTCTAATAGAAATTTTAGCTAAATTTCCTGACTGCTTCCTCTGACTGGGTTGCAAGGGAAACTGGCGGATGGAATGGATATCCAAGTAGGAATGATTATTTCCCATGGGCATTAATGGGAATAATCTGACCTCCCACAACCTAGGAAAACCTGTAACCCCTGAAACATGTGTTGAATTTTTACCATCTCAATCTGACCCAAATTAGTGTTCTGTTATCCTGCGTGTGCGGAACTTCCTACAACGGTCAGCTGTGTCTTGTTTCCAACAGAACCACTAGCTTATAATCACTGAGTGTTTTCCAGGGCGGGCTGCGAGGGAAACTGGGGGTTCGACTGGAAAGCCAAGTAGCCAGGATTGCCCAGAAATTGACTGTAGAGGTAATTAGTGGGCTTCCCCAGACAGAGAGAAACTGTGCCCCCAGGAATCCTATAGTGTTGGTCTCCACACCTCCACGAACAAAGCCATTTTCCGAAATTTTGAGTGTGTGTTGTACCTCCAACAGGCAGCAGAGCGGGGGTTCTGATAGAATCAATATTATTGTCATCCCTAGTTGTTTTCTAAGGCCGTGCTTCAAAGGAAAGCTGGGAGTTAGTCTGGAAAGCGAAGAAGTTTAGATTGCATGCCCATTGGAAGTGGAGGTAATTAGGCGACATCTCCAAACCTGGGAACAGCTGTACCCCCAGAAACATGCCTGGAGTGTATTTTCCTCCACAATTCCACACACAAAATTTGTTCTGCTATCCTGAGTTTTGGGAGGATTCTACAAATTTCAGCAGTGTCTGGGTTCTAGTAGCACCAGTATTTTGTTTTCCATGAGTGTTTTCACAGGCCTGGCTGCGAGGTAAAGCTGTGGGCTTGGCTGTAATTCGTAGCAGCACCGAGTTACTCCTCATGAGAATTTGAGGTAATTTTCCGACGTCCCACAACCTTGGAACACCTAAGCCCCCTGATACATGCTTGGAGCTTGTTTACACATCTCCATCCGACATACAAATATTTCTTCTTTTATCGTAGCTGTGGGAAGTTTCCTATAACTGTAGGTAGAGACTGGGTTCCATTACAACCAATAACATTTTCCCTGTGTGTTTTCCCAGGCCGGGCTGCGAGGGATAGCTTCGGTTTGGGCTGGAAACCCAAGTAGCCACGAATGCCCCGAAATGGACTATGGAAGTAATTAGCTGACTTGGTCCTAAAAGGGAAAAACTTGTGCCCCCATCCATGTGTGGTATATTTGGCTTCAAAATTCTTCCAAGAAATGTCGTGTTTGGGAATCCTGTATGTGTGGAATTTCCTACAACAGACTGCAGCACCGGGGGTGTGATAGAAAATTAGCTACATTTCCTTATTGTTTTCTCAGGCTGGGTTGCAAAAGAAACTGGGGCATGGGCTGCAAAGCCAAGGAGGATCGAGTACATCCCCATGGGCTGTAGTGGGATGTATCTGACCTCCCACAACCTAGGATCACCAGTACACCCTGAAACATGCATGGAGCTTTTACCATCTCAATGAGACACAAAAAATGTGTTCTGTTATCCTGCGTGTGTGGAGGTTCCTACAACGGTCTGCAGTGCTTGTGTTACAATAAAACCATTAACTTATTATCTCTGAGTATTTTCCAGGGCGGGTTACTAGGGAAAGAAGTGGGTTCGGCTGGAAAGCCAAGTAGCAACGAGTGCCCAGAGATTGACTGTAGAGGTAATTATCAGACTTCTCATAAACAAGAACAATCTGTGACCCCATGCATGTGTGTGGTGTGGGGCTCCACACCTCCCCCAAGCAAATCCTTGCTCCGGAATTTTGAGTCTGTGTTGTGCCTCCAACAGACAGCAGCGACGGGATTCTAATAGAATCACTAATATTGTCATCACTAGGTTTTTTCTTAGACCGGGCTGTAAGGGAAATTTGGGAGATTGTCTGCAAAGCGAAGAAGTATAGATTACCTCCCCATTGGCAGTGGAGTTAATTAGGCTACATCTCCAAACCTGGGAACAGCTGTACCCTGAGAAATATGCCTGGAGTGTTTTTATCTACATCATGACACACAAAAAGATGTGTTCTGCTATCCTGAGTGTGGAGAGGATTCTACAAATATCAGCAGCGCCTTGGTTCTAATAGCACCAGTCTTTTTTTTTCCGTGATTTTTTTTCACATGCTTAGCTGTGAGGTAATTCTGTGGGCTTGGCTGTAATTCGTAGCAGCAGCGAGTTATTCCCAATGAGAATTTGAGGTAATTTCCCGACGTCCTACAGCCTTGGAACAACTGTTCCCCCTGAAACATGCGTGGAGTTTGTTTACCCATCTCCATCAGACACAAAAGATTCTTCTGTTATCCCAGATGTGGGAAGGAGCCTACAACGGTAGGTAGCGACTGGGTTCCAATACAACCAATAGCATATTAACCCTGAGTGTTTTCCCAGGCCGGGCTGAGAGGGAAATCTGGGGGTTGGGCTGGAAAGCCAAGCAGGAGCGAGTGCCTCCCCATGGGAATTTTAGGAAATTACCCATACTCCCACTAACTAGGAACACCTTAACCCCCTGAAACACGCGTGTAGTTTGTTTACCAAACTGCATGAGACACACAAAGAGGTGTTCTCTTTTCCTGTGTGTGGGGAGTATCCTACAATGTTCTGCAGCACCTGGGTTCCAATAGAACCACTGGCTTATTATCCCTGTTTGTTTTCCCAGGCCGGACTGCGAGGGAATGCTGCGCTTGCGCTGGAAAACCATGTAGCAGCGAGTGACCCGAGATGGACTGTTGAGGTAATTAGCGGACATCTCCCTAACAGGGAAAAACCTGTGCCCCCAGCCATCTCTGTGGTGTGGGTCTCCAAAGATACCCCCAAGCATAGCCGTGATCCAGAATCCTAAGATTCTGGAAGTTCCTAAAATAGACAGCAGCATCGTAGCTCTGATAAAATCACTTAGACTGTCATCGTGGTTATAATCCAAGACCGGGATGCAAGGGAAATTTTGAAGTTGGACTTGAAAACGAAGAAGAAATCAATGCATCCCCATGGGCAGTGAAGGAATCTAGCCGACATCTCCCAACATGGGAAAAACTGGATCCCCAGAAAAATGCCTGGAGTGTGTTTTTCTACTCCATCACACACAGAAATATATGTTCTGTTATTCTGAGTGCTCGAAGGTTTCCACAATTTTCAGCAGGGCATGTGTTCGAATATCACCAATAGCTCCTTTTCCCTCTGTGTTAACCCAGGACGGGCTGCAAGGGAAACATGGATGTTGGGCTGGAAATCCAAGTAGCAGCGAGTGCCCCGAGATGCACTATGGAGGTAATTTGCGGACTTGGCCCTAAAAGTGAAAATCTTGGGACCCCAGGAATGAGTGTGCTGTGGGGCTTCACCATTCGCACTATGCAAATCCGAGTTCCGGAATCCTGAGTGTTTGGAGGTTTCTCCAACATATAGCAGCGCACTGGTTCTGATAGAATGATTTAGTTTGTCATCCCTGGGTGTTTTCCTAACCCGGGCTGCAAGGAAAAGCTGCGGTTAAGGCTCGAAAACGAAAAAAACATAGTGTCACCCCATGGGCTGTGCAGATACTTAGCCATCGTCTCCAAACATGGTTACACCTGCACCACAGATACATGAATGGACTGTGTATTATTACTCCATCACACACACAAAGAAGTGTTCTGTTACCCAGTGTATGGAGAGGTTTCTACAACTGTCAGCAGCGCCTGGGTTCTAATAGCAATTTTAGCTAAATTTCCTGACTGTTATCTCTGACTGGCTTGCAAGGGAAACTGGGGGATGGGATGGAAATCCAAGCAGGAGCGATTACCTCCCCATGGGCATTAATGGGAATAATCTGACCTCCCCCAACCTAGGAAAACCTGTACACCCTCAAACATGTGTGGAATTTTTCCCAACTCAATCTGACACAAAATAAGTGTTCTGTTATACTGCGTGTGCGGAGCTTCCTACAACGGTCTGCAGTGCCTTGGTTCCAATAGAGCCAGTAGCTTATAATCTCTGAGGGTTTTCCAGGGCGGGTTGCGAGGGAAACTGGGGGTTCGGCTGGAAAGCCAAGTAGCCAGGATTGCCCAGATATTGAATGTAGAGGTAATTAGCGGTCTTCCCCAGATAGAGAGAAACTATGATCCCAGGCATCCTGTGGTGTTGGTGTCCACACCTCCACCAAGCAAAGTCAGTTTCCGGAATTTTGAGTGTGTGTTGTACCTTCAGCAGGCAGCAGAGCGGGGGTTCTGATATAATCACTTATATTGTCATCCCTATGTGTTTTCTTAGGCCGAGATTCAAACGAAAGCTGGGAGTTGGTCTGGAAATCAAAGACTTATACAGTGCCTCCCCATTGAAATTGGAGGTAATTAGGCGAAATCTCCAAACCTGTGAACAGCTGTACCCCCAGAAAATTGCCTGGAGTGTATTTTCCTACACCATCACTCACACAAATATTTGCTCTGCTATCCTGAGTGTGGGGAGGATTCTACATATTTCAGCAGCGCCTGGGTTCTAGTAGCACCAGTATTTTGTTTTCCGTGAGTGTTTTCACAGGCCTGGCTGCGAGGTACAGCTGTGGGCTTGGCTGTAATTCGTAGCAGCAGCGAGTTACTCCCCAAGAGAATTTGAGGTAATTTTCCGACGTCCCACAACCTTGGAACACCTAAGCCCCCTGATACATGCTTGGAGTTTGTTTACCGATCTCCTTCAGACACACAAATGTTTCTTCTTTTATCCTAGCTGTGGGAAGTTTCCTATAACTGTAGGTAGAGTCTGGGTTCCATTACAACCAAAAACATATTTTCCTTGTGTGTTTTAACAGGCCGGGCTGCGAGGGATTGCTTGGGTTTGGGCTGGAAATCCAAGTAGCAACCAGTGCCCAGAGATGGACTATGGAGTTAATTAGCGGACTTGGCCCTAAATGTGAAAAACTTGTGCCCCCAGGTATTTGTGGGCTTTGGGGCTTCAAAACTCTTCCAAGCAATGCCGTGTTTGGGAATCCTGTGTTTGTGGAAATTCCTACAACAGACTGCAGCACCGGGGTTCTGATAGAAACTTTAGCTACATTTCCTGATAGTTTTCTCAGGCTGGGTTGCAAAGGAAACAGAGGCATGGGCTGGAAAGCCAAGCAGGAGCGAGTACTTCCGCATTGGCTGTAGTGGGATGTATCTGACCTCCCACAACCTAGGAACACCACTACACCCTGAAACATGCGTGGAGCTTTTACCATCTCAATGAGACACAAAAAAATTTTTCTGTTATCCTTCGTGTGGGGAGGTTCCTACAACAGTCTGCAGTGCTTGTGTTCCAATAGAAAATTTAACTTATTATCTCTTAATGTTTTCCAGGGCGGGTAGCGAGGGATAGCCGGGGGTTCGGCTGGAAAGCCAAGTAGCAACGAGTGCCCAGAGATTGTCTATAGAGGTAATTAGCTGACTTCTCATAAACAAGGAAAATCTGGCACCCCAGGCATCTGTGTTGTGTTGGGCTCCACACGTCCCCCATGCAAATACTTGCTCCGGAATTTTGAGTCTGTGTTGTACCTTCAACAGACAGCAGCGCCGTTTTTGTCATAGAATCACTAATATTGTCATCACTAGGTGTTTTCTTAGGCCGGGTTGTAAGGGAAATGTGGGAGATGGTCTGCAAAGCGAAGAATTATAGATTGCCTCCCCATTGGCATTGGAGTTATTTAGGCGACATCTCCAATCCTGGGAACAGCTGTACCCTCAGAAATATGCCTGGATTGTATTTTTCTACACCATCACACACACAAAGATGTGTTCTGCTCTCCTGAGTGTGGGGAGGATACTAAAAATATCAGCAGCGCCTGGGTTCTAATAGCACCAGTCTTTTCTTTTCTGTGAGTATTTTTCTCACGCCTAGCTGCGAGGAAAACCTGTGGGCTTGGCTGTAATTCGTAGCAGCAGCGAGTTATTCCCAAAGAGAATTTGAGGTAATTTTCCGACATCCCACACCCTTGGAACAACTGTGCCCCCTGAAACATGCGTGGAGTGTGTTTACCCATCTCCGTCAGACACACAAAGATTTCTTCTGTTATCCCAGATTTGGGAAGGAGCCTACAAAAGTAGGTAGAGACTGGGTTCCAATACAACCAATAGCATATTATCCCTGAGTGTTTTCCCAGGCCGGGCTGATAGGGAAAGTTGGGGGTTGGGCTGGAAAGCCAAGCAAATGCAAGTGACTCCCCATGGACAGTGTATGTAAATATCCGAACTCCCACAACCTAGGAACGCCTATACAACCTGAAACATGCGTGGATTTAGTTTACCCATCTAAATCAGACACTCAAAGTATTGTTCTGTTATTCTGAGTGTGTGGTGGATCCTACAATTGTCTGCAGCACCTGGGTTCCTATAGAAACCTAGTTTATTATCACTGAGTGTTTTACAAGGCCGGGCTGTGAGTGAAAACTGGGGGATAGACTGAAAATCTAAGAAGCAGCGAGTGCCCCAAGATGCAATGTGGAGGTAATTAGCGGACTTCTCCCTAACAGGGACAAATCTGTGACGCCATCCATCTGCGTGGATTGGGGTTCCACGACTCCCCACACTCAAAGACGTGTTCCAGATTCCTGAATTTTTGAGGTTCCTCCAACAGACAGCAACGCCGGGGTTCTGATAGAATCACTTATTTGTCATCCATGGGTGTTTCACTTGTCTGGGCTGCAAGGGAAAGCTGGGAGTTGGGCTTGAAAACGAAGAAGAAAACAGTGCCACCACATGTGCACTGAAGGAATCTAGTCGACTTCTCCCATCCTGGGAAAACATGGATCCCCAAAAAATGCCTGGAGTGTGTTTTCCTACTCCATCACACACAGAAAGATATGTTCTGTTATTCTGAGTGTTCGAAGATTTCCACAATTTTCAGCAGGGCATGTGTTCGAATAGCACCAAAAGCTTCTTTTCCCTCTGTGTTAACCCCGTCCGGGCTACAAGGGAAACATGGGTGTTGGGCTGGAAATCCAAGTAGCAGCGAGTGCCCCGAGATGGAAAATGGAGATAATTAGAGAACTTGGCCCTAAAAGAGAAAATCTTGTCCCCAGGATTGAGTGTGCTGTGGTACTTCACAATTCGCACCAAGCAAATCCGTGTTCCGGAATCCTGAGTGTTTGGAGTTTCCTCAATCATATACCAGTGCACTGGTTCTGATAGAATGATTTAGTTTGTCATCCCTGGGTGTTTTCCTAACCCGGGCTGCAAGGGAAAGCTGGGAGTAGGGCTGGAAAACGAAGAAAACAGAGTGCCACCCCATGGGCTGTGGAGATACTTAGCCAACGTCTCCCAATCTGGTTACATCTGCACCCCAGATACATGCATGGACTGTGTATTCCTTCTCCATCACACACACAAAGAAGTGTTCTTTTACCCTTTGTATGGGGAGGTTTCTACAACTGTCAGCTGCGCCTGTGGTTCTAGTAGAAATTTTAGCTAAATTTCCTGACTGTTTTCTCTGACTGGGTTGCAAGGGAAACTGGGGGATGTGATGGAAATCCAAGCAGGAGCGATTACCTCCCCATGGGCATTAATGGGAATAATCTGACCTCCCCCAACCTAGGAAAACCTGTACCCACTGAAACATGCGTGGACTGTTTACCAACTCAATAAGACACAAAAAAATGTTCTGTTATCCTGCATGTGCGGAGCTACCTACAACGGTCTGCAGTGCCTGGGTTCCAATAGAACCACTAGCTTTTAATCTCTGAGTGTTTTCCAGGGCGGGCTGCGAGGGTAACTGGGGGTTCGCCTGCAAAGCCAAGTAGCCAGGATTACCCAGAGATTGACTGTAGAGGTAATTAGTAGACTTCTCCCAGACATAGAGAAACTGTGCTCCCAGGCATCCTGTCGTGTTGGTCTCCACACCTCCACAAAGCAAAGCAATGTTCCGGAATTTTGAGTGTGTGTTGTACCTCCAACAGGCAGCAGAGCAGTTGTTCTGATAGAATCACTAATATTGTCATCACTAGGTGTTTTCTTTGTCGGGATTCAAACGAAAGGTGGGAGTTGGTCTGGAAATCGAAGAAGTATAGAGTGACTCCCCATTGGAATTGGAGGTAATTAGGCGACATCTCCAAACCTGGGAACAGCTGTACCACCAGAAACATGCCTGGAGTGTATTTTCCTACACTATCACACACACAAAAATTTGTTCTTCTATCCTGAGTGTGGGGAGGATTCTACATCTTTCAGCAGCACCTAGGTTCTAGTAGCACCAGTATTTTGTTTTCCGTGAGTGTTTTCACAGTCCTGGCTGCGAAGTAAAACTGTGCGCTTGGCTGTAATTCGTAGCAGCAGCGAGTTACTCCCCATGAGAATTTGAGGTAATTTTCCGACGTCACACAGCCTTGGAACACCTAAGTCCCCTGATACATGCTTGGAGTTTGTTTACCCATCTCCATCAGACACACAAAAATTTCTTCTTTTATCCTAGCTGTTGGAAGTTTCCTACAACGGTAGGTAGAGACTGGGTTCCATTACAACCAGTAACATACTTTCCTTGTGTGTTTTCCCAGGCCGGGCTGCGAGGGAAAGCTTGGGTTTGGGCTGGAAATCCAAGTAGCAACTAGTGCCCCGAGATGGACTATGGAGGTAATTAGCGGACTTGGCACTAAATGGGAAATACTTGTGCCCCCATCCATGTGTGGGATTTGGGGCTTCAAAATTCTTCCAAGCAATGCCGTGTTTGGGAATCCTGTGTTTGTGGAAGTTCCTACAACAGACTGCAGCACCGGGGTTTTGATAGAAACTTTAGCTACATTTCCAGATATTTTTCTCAGGCTGGGTTGCAAAGGAAACTGGGGCATGGGCTGGAAAGCCAAGCAGGAGCGACTACTTCCCCATGGGCTGTAGTGGGTTGTATCTGAACTCCCACAACCTAGGAACACCACTACACCCTGAAACATGCGTGGAGCTTTTACCATCTCAATGAGACACAAAAAAATTTTTCTGTTATCCTGCGTGTGCGGAGGTTCCTACAACGGTCTGCAGTGCTTGGGTTCCAATAGAACCACTAACTTATTATCTCTGAGTGTTTTCCTTGGCGGGTTGGGAGGGAAAGCCTGTGGTTCGGCTGGAAAGCCAAGTAGCAACGAGTGCCCAGGAATTGACTGTAGAGGTAATTAGCGGACTTCTCCCAGACAGAGAGAAACTGTGCCCCCATGCATCCTGTGGTGTAGGTCTTCACACCTCCACCAAGCAAAGCCTTTTTCCGGAATTTTGAATGTGTGTTGTACCTCCAAAGGGCAGCCAAGCAGTTGTTCTGATAGAATCACTTATATTGTCAAATCTAGGTGTTTTCTTAGGCCGGGATTCAAAGGAAAGCTGGGAGTTGGTCTGGAAATCGAAGATGTATAGGGTGTCTCCCCATTGGAATTGGAGGTAATTAAGCAACATCTCCAAACCTGGGAACAGCTGTACCCCCAGAAACATCCCTGAAGTGTATATTCCTACACCATCACACACACAAATATTTGTTCTGCTATCCTGAGTTTTGGGAGGATTCTACAAATTTCAGCAGCACCTGGGTTATAGTAGCACCAGTACTTTGTTTTCCGTGAGTGTTTTCACAGGCCTGGCTGCGAGGTAATGCTGTGGGCTTGGCTGTAATTCGTAGCAGCAGCGAGTTACTCCCCATGAGAATTTGAGGTAATTTTCCGATGTCCCACAGCCTTGGAACAACTGTACCCCCTGAAACATCCGTGGAGTTTGTTTACCCATTTCCATCAGACACACAAATATTTCTTCTTTATCCTAGTTGTGGGAAGCTTCCTACAACGTTAAGTAGAGACTGGGTTCAATTAAAACCAATAACATATTTTCCCTTTGTGTTTTCTCAGGCCGAGCTGCGAGGGAATGCTTAGATTTGGCCTGGAAATCCAAGTAGCAGCGAGTGCCCCGTGATGGAATATGGAGGTAATTAGAGGACTTCTCCCTAACAGGGATATATCTGTGACCCCATCCATCTGCGTGGATTGGGGTTCCACAGCTCCCCACACTCAATGACGTATTCCAGAATCCTGAAATTTTGGAGGTTAATCAAACAGACAGCAACGCCGGGTTCTGACAGAATCAGTTATTTGTCATCCATGGGTATTTCGCTTGTCCGGGCTGCAAGGGAAACCTGGTAGTTGGGCTTGAAAACGAAGAAGACAGTGCCACCCCATGGGCACTGTAAGAATCTAGCGGACATCTCCCAACCTGGGAAAACCTGGATTCTCAGAAAAATGCCTGGAGTGTGTTTTCCTACTCCATCACACACAGAAAGAAATGTTCTGGTTTCCTCAGTGTTCGAAGGTTTCCACAATTTTCAGCAGGGCATTGGTTCGAATAGCACCAATTGCTTCTTTTCCCTCTGTGTTATCCCATGCCGTGCTGCAAGGGAAACATGTGTGTTGGGCTGGAATTCCAAGTAGCAGTGAGTGCACTGAGATGGACTATGTAGGTAATTAGAGGACTTGGCCCTAAAAGGGAAAAACTTGTGCCACCAGCCATGTGTGTGGATTGGGGCTTCAAATCTCTTCCAAGCAAAGCCGTGTTTGGGAATCCTGTCTGTGTGAAATTTCCTACAACAGACTGCAGCACCTGGTTTCTGACAGAAACTTTAGCTACATTTCCTGATAGTTTCCTCAGGCTGGGTTGCAATGGAAACTGGTTGAATTGCTGGAAAGCCAAACAGGTGCGAGTACTTCCCCATGGGGTGTAGTGGGATTTATCTGATCTCCCACATCCTAGGAACAGCAGTACACCCTGAAACATGCGTGGAGCTTTTACCATCTCAATGAGACACAAAAAAAAATTTCTGTTATCCTGCGTGTGTGGAGGTTCCTACAATAGTCTGCAGTGCTTGTGTTCCAATAGAATAATTAACTTATTACCTCTGAGTGATTTCCAGGTCAGGCTGCGAGGGAAAGCTGGGGTTCGGCTGGAAAGCCAAGTAGCAACGAGTGCCCAGAGATTGACTGTAGAGGTATTAACAGACTTCTCATAAACAAGGAATATCTGTGACCCCAGGCATCTGTGTGGTGTGGGGATCAAAACATAAACCAAGCAAATACTTGCTCAGGAATTTTGAGTCTGTGTTGTACCTCCAACAGACAGCAGCGCCGAGTTTCTGATAGAATCACTAATATTGTCATACCTAGGTGTTTTCTTTGGCCGGGATTTAAGGGAAATTTGGGAGATGGTCTGCAAAGCGAAGAAATATAAATTGCCTCCCCATTGGCAGTGGAGGTAATTAGGTGACATCTCCAAAACTGGGAACAGCTGTACCCCCAGAAACATGCCTGAATTATACATTCCTACACCATCAAACACACATATATTTGTTCTGCTATCCTGAGTTTGGGGAGGATTCTAAAAATTTCAGAAGCGCCTGAGTTCTAGTAGCACCAGTATTTTGTTTTCTGTGAGTGTTTTCACAGGCCTGGCTGCGAGGTAATGCTGTGGGCTTGGCTGTAATTCGTAGCAGCATCGATTTACTCCCCATGAGAATTTGAGGTAATTTTCCGAATTCCCACAGCCTTGGAAAACCTAATCCCCCTGATACATGCTTGGAGTTTGTTTACCTATCTCCATCAGACACACATATATTTCCTCTTTTATCCTAGTTGTGGGAAGTTTCCTATAACTTTAGGTAGAGACCGGGTTCCATTACAAACAATAACATGTTTTCCCTTTGTGTTTTGTCAGGCCGAGCTGCGAGGGAATGCTTGGATTTGGGCTGGAAATCCAAGTAGCAGCGAGTGCACCGAGATGGACTATGGAGGTAATTAGAGGAGTTCTCCCTAACAGGGACAAATCTGTGACCCCATCCATCTGCGTGGATTGGGGTTCCACAACTCTCCACACTCAATGACGTATTCCAGAATCCTGAAGGTTTGGAGGTTCCTCCAACAGACAGCAATGCCTGGGTTCTGACAGAATCACTTATTTGTCATCCATGGGTGTTTCACTTGTATGGCCTGCAAGGGAAAGCTGGGAGTTGGGCTTGAAAATGAAGAAGAAGACAGTGCCACCCCATGGGCACTGAAGGAATCAAGCCGACATCTCCCAACCTGGGAAAACCTGGATTCTCAGAAAAATGACTGGAGGGTGTTTTCCTACTCAATCACACACAGAAAGATATGCTCTGTTATCCTCAGTGTTCGAAGGTTTCCACAATTTTCAGCAGGGAAATGGTTCGAATAGCACCAATTGCTTCTTTTCCCTCTGTGTTACCCCATGCCGGGCTGCAAGGGATACATGTGGGTTGGGCTGGAAATCCAAGTAGCAGCGAGTGCCCCGAGATGGACTATGTAGGTTATTAGATTACTTGGCCCTAAAAGGGAAAAACTTGTGCTCCCAGCCATGTGTGTCGATTGGGACTTCAAAACTCTTCCAAGCAAATCCGTGTTTGGGAATCCTGTGTGTGTGGAAGTTCCTACAACAGACTGCAGCACCTGGGTTTTGATAGAAACTTTAGCTACATTTCCTGATTGTTTTCTCAGGCTGGGTTGCAATGGGAACTGGTTGATTTGCTGGAAAGCCAAGCAGGAGCGAGTACTTCCCCATGGGGTGTAGTGGGATGTACCTGACCTCCCACATCCTAGGAACAGCAGTACACCCTGAAACATGCGTGGAGTTTTTACCATCTCAATGAGACACAAAAAAATTTTTCTGTTATCCTGCGTGTGTGGAGGTTCCTACAACGGTCTGCAGTGCTTATGTTCCAATAGAATAATTAACTTATTATCTCTGAGTGATTTCCAGTTCAGGCTGCGAGGGAAAGCTGGGGTTCGGCTGGAAAGCCAAGTAGCAACGTGTGCCCAGAGATTGACTGTAGAGGTATTTAGCAGTCTTCTCATAAACAAGGAATATCTGTGACCCCAGGCATCTGTGTGGTGTGGGGATCCACACCTAAACCAAGCAAATCCTTGCTCCGGAATTTTGAGTCTGTGTTGTACCTCCAACAGACAGAAGCGCCGGGTTTCTAATAGAATCACTAATATTGTCATCCCTAGGTGTTTTCTTAGGCCGGGCTGTTAGGGAAATTTGGGAGATGGTCTGCAAAGCGAAGAATTATAGATTGCCTCCCCATTGGCAGTGGAGGTAATTAGGCGACATCTCCAAACCTGGGAACAGCTGTAACCCCAGAAATATGCCTTGGAGTGTATTTTTCTACACCATCACACACACAAAGATGTGTTCTGCTATCCGGAGTGTGGGGAAGATTTTACAAATATCAGCAGCGCCTGGGTTCTAATAGCAACTTTCTTTTGTTTTCCGTGAGTTTTTTCACACGCCTAGTTTCGAGGTAAAGCTGTGTGTTTGGCTGTTATTCGTAGCAGCAGTGAGATAATCACCATGAGAATTTGAGGTAATTTTCCGAAGTCCCATAGCATTGGAACTCCTGTGCCCCCTGATACATGCGTGGAGTTTGTTTACCCATTTCCATCAGACACACAAAGATTTCTTCTGTTATCCCAGATGTGGGAAATAGCCTACAACGGTAGGTAGCGACTGGGTTCCAATACAACCAATAGCATATTATCCCTGAGTGTTTTCCCAGACCGGGCTGAGAGGGAAAGTTGTGGGTTGGGCTGGAAAGCCAAGTAGGAGCGAGTGCCTCCCCATGGTCATTGGACTTAATTACCCGAACTCCCACTAACTAGGTACAACTTAACCCCCTGAAACACGCGTGGAGTTTGTTTACCAAACTACATGAGACACACAAAGAAGTGTTCATATTTCCTGGGTGTGGGGAGTATCCTACAATGTTCTGCAGCACCTGGGTTCCAAAAGAACCACTGGCTTATTATCCCTGATTGTTTTCCCAGGCCGGCCTGCAAGGGAATGCTGCGCTTGCTCTGGAAAGCCATGTAGCAGCGAGTGAACCGAGATGGAATTTGGAGGTAATAAGCGGACATCTCCCTAACAGGGAATAACCTGTGCACCCAGCAATCTCTGTGGTGTTGGTCTCCAAAGCTACCATCAAGCATAGCCGTGATACAGAATCCTAAGTATCTGGAAGTTCCTAAATAAGACAGCAGCATCTTAGCTCTGATAAAATCACTTAGACTGTCATCCCTGGGTATAATCCAAGAACGGGATGAAAGGGAAAGTTGGGAGTTGGACTTGAAAACGAAGAAGAAGTCAATGCATCTACATGGGCTGTGAAGTAATCTAGACGACATCTCCCAGCCTGGGAAAACCTGGATCCCCAGAAAAATGCCTAGAGTGTGTTTTACTACTCCATCACACACAGAAAGATGTGCTCTGTTATCATGAGTGTTCGAAGTTTTCCACAATTGTCAACAGCGCATGTGTTCTAATAGCACTATTACATTCTTTTCCCTGTGTGTTACCCCAGGCCGGGCTACAAGGCAATACTGTGTGTTGGGATGGTAATCCATGTAGCAGCGAGTGCCACACGATGGTCTGTAGAGGTAATTAGCGGACTTCTACCTAACAGGGAAAAACTTGTGCCATCAGCCATGTGTGTGGAGTGGGGCTTCAAAATTCCCCCAAGCAAAGACGTGCTTGTAAATCCTGTGGGTGTGGATGTTCCTCCAACAGACAGCAGCGCCGGGGTTCTGATAGAATCACTTAGTTTGTCATCCCTGGGTGTTTTCCTAACCCGGGCTGCAAGGGAAAGCTGGGAGTAGGACTGGAAAACGAAGAAAACAGAGTGCCTCCAAATGGGATTTGGAGATACATAGCCAACGTCTCCAAACCTGGTTACACCTGCACCCCACAAACATGCATGGACTGTGTTTTCCTACTCCATCACACACACAAAGAAGTGTTCTGTTACCCTGTGTTTGTGGAAGTTTCTACAAATGTCAGCAGCGCCTGGGTTTTTATAGAAACTTTAGCTAAATTTCCTGAGTGTTTCCTCTGACTAGGTTGCAAGGGAAACTGGGGGATGGGATGGAAATCCAAGCAGGAGCGATTACCTCCCCATGGGCATTAATGGGAATAATCTGACCTTCCCCAACCTAGGAAAACCTGTACACCCTGAAACATGCGTGGAGTTTTTACCATATCAATCAGATACAAAAAATGTGTTCTGTTTTAATGCGTGTGCGGAGCTTCCTAAAACGGTCTGCAGTGCCTGGGTTCCAATAAAACCACTAGCTTATAATCTCTGAGTGTTTTCCAGGGCGGGCTGCGAGGGAACATGGGGGTTCGCCTGGAAAGCCAAGTAGCAAGTATTGCCCAAATATTGACTGTAGAGCTAATTAGCGGACTTCCCCAGACAGAGAGAAACTGTGCCCCCAGGCATCTTGTGGTGTTGGTCCCCAAACCTCCACCAAGCAAAGCCATGTTCCGGAATTTTGAGTGTGTGTTGTACTTCCAACAGGCAGCAGAGCGGTGGTTCTGTTAGAATCACTAATATTGTCATCCCTGGGTGTTATCTTAGGCCGGGTTTCAAAAAAAACCTGGGAGTTGGTCTGGAAAGTGAAGAAGTATAGAGTGCCTCCCCATTGGAAGTGGAGGTAATTAGGCAACATCTCCAAACCTGGGAACAGCTGTACCCACAGAAACATGTCTGGAGTGTATTTTCCTACACCATCACATACACAAAATTTTGTTCTGCTATCCTGAGAGTGGGGAGGATTCTACAAGTTTCAACAGCCCCTGGGTATTAGTAGCACCAGTATTTTGTTTTCCGTGAATGTTTTCACAGGCCTGGCTGTGAGGTAAAGCTGTGGGCATGGCTGTAATTCGTAGCAGCAGCGAGTTACTCCCCATGAGAATTTGAGGTAATTTTCCGACGTCCCACAGCATTGGAACACCTAAGCCGTCTGATAAATGCCTGGAGTTTGTTTACACATCTCCATCAGACACACAAATGTTTCTTCATTTATCCTAGTTGTGGGAAGGTTCCTACAAAGTTAGGTAGAGACTGGGTTCCATTACAACCAATAACATATTTTCCCTTTGTGTTTTCCCCAGCCGGGCTGCGAGAGAAAGCTTGGGTTTGGGCTGAAAATCCAAGTAGCAGTGAGTGCCCTGATATGGACTATGGAGATAATTAGCGGACTTGGCCCTAAAAGGGAAAATCCTGGGCCCCAGCAATGAGTGTGCTTTGGCTCTTCACAATTCGAACCAAGCAAATCCGTGTTCCGGAATCCTGAGTGTCTGGAGTTTCCTCCAACATACAGCAGCGCCCTGGTTGTAATAGAATGATATAGTTTGTCATCCCTGGGTGTATTCCACAGTCGGGCTGCAAGGGAATACTAGGATTAGGGCTGGAAATCGAAGAAGAAGAGAGTGCTTCCCCATGGGCAGTGGAGTTAATTAGCCAACATTTCACATCCTGCGAACACCTGCACACCAGAGACATGCCTTACTGTGTTTTCCTACCCCATCACACACACAAAGATGTGTTCTGTATTCCTTAGTTTAGGGAGGTTTCTACAAATGTCAGGAGTGCCTTAGTTCTGATAGAAACTTTAGCTATTTTTCCCTGAGTGTTTTCACAAGCAAGGATGCGAGGGAACGCATGGGTTTGGCTGGAATCCAAGCAATTGCAAGGGACTACCCATGGACAGTGGATGTAAATATCGGAACTCCCACAACCTAGGAACGCCTATACAACTTGAAACATGCGTGGATTTAGTTTACCCATCTAAATCACACACTCAATGTATTGTTCTGTTATTCTGAGTGTGGGGAAGTTCCTACAATTGTCTGCAGCACCTGGGTTCCAATAGAAACCTAGCTTATTATCACTGAGTGTTTTACAAGGAAGGACTGCGAGTGAAAACTTGGGGATAGACTGAAAATCTAACAAGAAGCGAGTGCCCAAAGATGCACTGTGGAGGTAATTAGCGGACTACTCCCTAACAGGGACAAATCTGTGACCCCATTCATCTGCGTGTATTGGGGCTCCACAACTCCCCACACTCAAAGACGTGTTCCAGAATCCTTAAGCTTTGGAGGTTCCTCCAACAGACAGCAACACCGGGGTTCTGATAGAATCCCTTATTTGTCATCCATGGATGTTTCACATGTCCGGGCTGCAAGGGAAAGCTGGGAGTTGGGCTTGAAAACGAAGAAGAAGACAGTGCAACCCCATGGACAGTGAAGGATTCTAGCTGAAATCTCCCATCCTGGGAAAAATTGGATCCCCAGAGAAATGCCTGGAGTGTGTTTTCCTACTCCATCACACACAGAAAGATATGTTCTGTTATCCTGAGTGTTCGAAGGTTTCCATATTTGTCAGCAGGACATGGGTTCGAATAGCACCAGTAGCTTCTTTTCACTCTGTGTTAACCCAGGTAGATCTGCCAGGGAACATGGGGGTTGGGCTGGAATTCCAAGTAGCAGCGAGTTACCCTAGATAGACTATGGAGGTAATTAGCGGACTTGGCCCTAAAAGGGAAATTCTTTAGCCCCAGCAATGAGTGTGCTCTGTGGCTTCACAGTTCGCAACAAGCAAATCGGTGTTCCAGAATCCTGAGGGTTTGGAGGTTCCTCCAACATACAGCAGCGCCCTGGTTCTGATAGAATGATTTAGTTTGTCATCCCTGGGTGTTTTCCACGGTCGGGCTGCAAGGGAATGCTAGGAATAATGCTGGATATCGAAGAAGAAGAGAGTGCTTCCCCATGGGCAGTGGAGGTAATTAGCCAATATTTCCCATCCTGCGAACACCTGCAACCCAGAGACATGCCTTTGTGTATTTTCTTACCCCATCACACACACAAAGATGTGTTCTGTTTTCCTTAGTGTAGGGAGTTTTCTACAACTGTCAGGAGCGCCTTAGTTCTGATAGAAACTGTAGCTATTTTTCCCTGAGGGTTTTCACAGGCCGGGATGAGTGGGAACGCTGGGGATTGGGCTGGAATCCAAGCAATTGCAAGGGACTCCCCATGGACAGTGGATGTAAATATCCGAACTCCCACAACCTAGGAACTCCTATACAACCTGAAACATGCATGGATTTAGTTTACCCATCTAAATCAGACACTCAATGTATTGTTCTGTTAATCTGAGTGTGGGGAGTTATCTACAATTGTCTGCAGCTCCTGGGTTCCAATAGAATCCTAGCTTATTATCACTGAGTGTTTTATAAGGCCGGGCTGCCTTTGAAAACTTGGGGATAGACTGAAAATCTAAGAAGGAGCGAGTGCCCCAATATGCACTGTGTAGTTAATTAGCGGACTTCTCCCTAACAGGGACATATCTGTGACCCCATCCATTTGCTTGGATTGGGGTTCCACAACTCCCCACACTCAAAGACGTGTTCCACAATCCTGAAATTTTGGAGGATCCTCCAACAGAAAGCAAAGCCGGGGTTATGATTGAATCAGTTATTTGTCATCCATGGGTGTTTCATTTCTCCGGGCTGCAAGGGATAGCTGGGAGTTGGGCTTGAAAAAGAAGAAGAATACAGTGAATCCCCATGGGCACTGAAGGAATCTAGCCGACATCTCCCATCCTGGGAAAACCTGGATCCCAAGAAAAATGCCTGGAGTGTGTTTCCTAATCCATCACACAAAGAAAGATTTG